>NC_088362.1:82359580-82372080 GCF_034508935.2 Berghia stephanieae
CCGCCGCGTTAATGAAGTACTTCAATGAGTCTATAATAAGCGTATCCATCCAGAGGAGAAAATCATTATAAATCTGGTCATGTTTTGACTTTTATGTTAGTCTGTCACATGATGTTTAGAAAAGTTCAAGCCAGCATAAAGAATAAAGAGTACGGTCTTTCTTTGTTTAAAACCAGGCGATTGGTTGCAAGGCGGACGTGACGTCAGACTGTTGAGCAGTATCCATCGTTAACTTATAGCCTGGTTCTAAAGACCCACTAAGACCCATATTTTGATGTCAATTTTAGGTGTGTGGACCGCCTAGTGAGTTGTCTTTAGTGGTAGTCAAGGAGATAAGTGATCCCATTGGTTGAACTGTTGAATACATCTCACGATTTGTTTTCTTTTGTGGCCAAAGACTTGTCTTTTGACGTCATTTGGGGGGTTAGTACCAGGCCACGAGTTTACGAAGCCACGACCTGGTTTGCGCCGACATGATACCAAATTAATAGAATTGGTGGACATGCTATTTAATGGTATCGGATCAAATTGGTGCAGAAAATTGCGACCCACCGACATTTTAACAATAATTGACAGCAATTATTAACACTTGGGAATGAGAATTAATACCTAAGTTTTATTGAGAACCATACAACTAATTACCGTTTGGCAGACGTAAAACAAGGTTTGCGAGGAAAGAAACACGCAGGTGAAGCTTCGCAATTAATACAAGTGGGAAAATATTCAGACATGGAAACACATAATGGTCAATAAACAAGTCTAGTGCGTGTGGGGCTTTGAGGAGAAACACATTAATGACAGTCAATGTGTGGGCAAGGAATGACACAAAAGGCAGCCATGAAATGCGTTTTGAGTTTTGACTCATAATATTATTGCCTTTCTGACTTTTGGCGTGAGGTCAAACATTGGACTGTTAAGAATGTCAAGGTAGTTGAAAAAATGCTTTTCTTCTTACGCATTAAACTCTTAACATTATCACTTTGGTATCTGAAAGTTCTGCGAGTCACAGGGGTACGGTCTTAGATTTGTAACCAGTTGATTCCTCTTTCTGATCTGTGTGGCTTTGAGCAAGTCAATTCGCCCTGGCTCACTTTACTCCGCTGCACTGCGACTGACGCCGGGTTTATTCCAGTTTTCAATTGAAATAGACCCTAGAGACACCATTCCCCCAATAGATGAATTAAGAGAATATCTTACCTTAACGACAAATTAATCAAAACGTCACGTGACTTAAATACGACAATCTTATTGGTCAATCGAATCTGTAACAGTATTCTTAATATGTTAACTTTTTTTTTTTTTTTTTTTTTTTTTGGGGGGGGGGGGGGGGGGAGGGGGATAAGCAAAAGAATTGTGTATTAAATATTCGGAGATAGGTTCCCTCTGTCATAAATATAACCCATTCTAGTCACAAAATTACTTTGAATTCTCTACATAAACTCTATGTAAATGAAGTGAATTTATACTTCAGCTGAAACTGTATATATTTTCTTTCAATTCCACGTGAATGAATAGAGAGAAATAAAGCGAAGTTAAATATCTCCGAACTTCATGAGGGTTGACTCTTCTTATTTTTCTTTTTTTTTAAAATCTATTTTAATCTTATTTTGTTCACATGTCTAATAATATTATCGTTTTTTCCCCTTTTAAGTATCGTAGAACCTCAGCGTGTCGTCAGGACTGACTAAAAAGCGATGTTCCATCCCTAACTTTAAGTGTCACTTTATTTTCTTTTCGTCGTAGACTAGATTCGCATTTCTTAGGTCTTATTTATTCTTATTTTATGTGGTTTCACCAACCGTATACTTCATCGTTTTGCTACTTTTGTCCCCTTCTATTTTATCATTTATGTGACTCTGGCGTAGTTGTACACATATGTAATGGCTTATGATCGTATAGTGGTTTTTTAATAGATGGTAGTATTATCCTTTGCGTTGTGTTGTAGATGTTAATAATGACGAAAGAGTTCAAGGGCCGGTGATGATAATTGAATGCACAACACCAAAACATTCAAATAAAAGTCCAGATTCCAAGTTTCATTTCTTACAGTTTATTTGTTTGTGATAAATTCAAAATCCAAATCATGATAAATTCCAAATCCAAATCAAATAGCATTGTCATAATTCAATCAGTTTCATAAATTCCAAATCCGTAAAATCAGTCCACATGTAAAGTCAGTTTGCCTAAGTAACCATTTTCAATATACGTGGAATATTTCTAAGTTCGTAAAAGCAAATAAATGATGGTGAGCACAAAAGGTTTAAAGTGTGCAGCTCATGGTCAAGTTGAATCCGAATAATCCTCCCGTTTTCCTCGAAACATCCTCTTTTATCCCTATCAAAATTTTACCCACAGTTCCATTGTTTCCACGCCCCCTTGCAGTTATTGACAGTTCCCTGTCAGTCTATAATCCAACCCCTAAGAGTAAGACCAAATCATAATCAAACCTGAAACGTCAATTCCTACATATTGATGTTAAACCCCGCCTTTTATGATATAACATTATTTTGATAAATGCCCCTTTCACCTGTTTCAACACCCCTAAACCAATTTAAGAATGATTGATTAAATAGTACTCAACATGATAACCTATCCATTAACTTGGACACAAAACGGTCTCAAGTAACCTGGACATAAAACTGCGCACACGTGTCATGCGTCTCAAATAGCTTGGACATAGAACTGCCCACACGTGTCATGCACTGACCAAGCTTAACTGATATGCCTGCACTATGTACTCACTAAACCCATTTGCTGATATATATAATTGACAGTTTTGCACCAAATTTCTTAGATAACCTTTTGCATAGGCTTACTCTCTTACATACGCCCCTTTCTTAGAATTTAAATTGACTTAAAACAATTTCAATTAAAAAATAACAGTAAGAGATTAAATATATATCTAATGTCGAACTAAAATGCAATAAACAAATGTAAGAAATAGTCTATATTTTTTAAAATGACAAATACTTATACCAGTTAAACATTTAACAACTTTAAACTTTAAATTCAAAAACACCAAAGTTGATTACAACATTCATATATATCGATTATAGGTTTTAAAGTATTAAATTCACAAACATCAATTTTGATTACAACATCTAGATAGATATATATCGATTATAGGTTTTAAAGTATTAAATTCACAAACATCAAATTTGATTACAACATCTAAATAGATATATATCGATTATAGATTCTTTTTTCTTTCAAATTACAACATCAAATCTATCAAAAAGAGATTAAAATTTAGATTTACCAACACCAAAATTGATTAAAACATTTATATTTATCGATTAAACTTTTTTAAAGTATTACAACATCGACAGTAAGATATCATTTATTTAAAAATTCAAAGAAAAAGTATCTTTTCACCTTAAATTCCATCTTCATAGCAATAAAAGTGTTTAATTCTCGTCATATCCCATCACACATACATATTATTGCGTGAAAAAGGATGGTTCAATTTCCATTTGTGATATACTCACGTTATCTTATTCAATCTCAAATTCAACTCTATACGACATGGGTGATAATCTCAGCTTCCATGTATGTCTACTCATTTACTGTCATCTCAAAACCAATACCTTGTATATTCCCTTATATTGTATGATTCCATTGAAACAACATTATTACATTAATTCCAACTTATAATATGTGGTACAAATAATATTTCATAGACATCTAGATTCAAATACGAAGAATTATATTTCAATTAGTAATAAAAAAAATATTTAAAAATAAATCATAATAATAGCATTATCATCATTTTAAAATTCAAGTTGAAGTTATTATCATTCATTGTTCATTGTTGATGTTTCAATTTTTTAAGCTTTTTAAGTCATCAGGGTGTAGTTTACAACTTCATTGATATCAAATTGTTCTTTGTGGTCATCCATCAGAGGTCACATTTCTCAGTAATCCGTTCGTTTTGAGAATGGTCATCCTGTAAAAATTGTCAGTAATTGTTAATTAAGTCATTGTCTCCATTTAGAATGAGTTTTCATGTAATGAAAAAAATATATCAACTATAAGAGTTGAGGTGATTGTATCTAGTCTACGTGTTGCATTGTTGTGTGTGTTATGGTCACTGAATAGCCCAAGTGTCATAAATTCACTTTAATTATTGTTAATTAATTTAAAACTTTTTCCTCTGTAAATGTCTTAGAATTATCACAATAATGTCTTCACATTCAAATATTTAGCGTTGAATAAATAATCAAACAACAGTCTGTCCGGCTTGTTCACATCACATATTTAGTGTTTGTAAATAATCAGTCATTAGTCTGTCCGACTTATTCATATTTAGTACAGTGTAAATAACTAAATAAGTAAAATCTAACATAGTATGTGATTGTGGGCTGTTACTAAAGTGACCAACTTTTGCAAGTAGTGTGTTGTATTTGTTCGAGTCTTTTGAATTGGGACGAAAAAAGACTCTACAGGTAGCAAACGTATGCTTAACCTGTTGGGTTGTTTCTTGGTTTTGTGACGT
Organism: Berghia stephanieae; assembly: GCF_034508935.2. Lineage (NCBI taxonomy): Eukaryota > Metazoa > Mollusca > Gastropoda > Nudibranchia > Aeolidiidae > Berghia > Berghia stephanieae. The sequence continues at coordinate 82,364,076 of NC_088362.1, forward strand.
CGCTGTAATCCATTCATCTCCGGCATCTGGGTCGATTCTCCTCGTAGATATTTGTGGTTGTCTTGTGTATACGTTGAATCTCATTGTAGATGAAATTGTAAAAATTCAAGATTAACTGTGTGCGAGATCTTGAATTTAAATGAAGTTTGACTTATCCAGCAAGTCAAAAGAAAGTTGTGAACTCAGCCATGTGTTGACAAAGAGTTCGTGTGTAGTAGTCGACAGAGGTCGTGTGTTGTAATTGTCTGTGTTTGTTGATCGAGTTTTGATGAGGTGGCATGTGAGTCCACACCAGGTAGATGATGTAATCTGTAGAGTACCGGTGGGTGACGCGAGTCCAAACACCAGGTAGATGATGTAACAATAACGTAGTCTAGTAGTGTATGTAGTAGGGTCGAATAAGGTCAACAATATTTTCGTTATTTGAACGCAGGTTGTTGAATATCATACGATAATGAATCCAAGGAAATCGCTCATGTGGCGTTTTGCGATAATTTTTCCTGCATTGTCTTATATACATATATAGCCTTTATCTTTACAATGATACTAAGGCAGGCTTTATTATAATATTCAATGTTTATAAGTTGTAGATATGGGTGCTGCACACTTGTATATTAACATAAGTTTAAATTTGAATACGCTCACCACTGCACATGAAGGAAGTAATATTATTCACAATTTGACATCATTTTGTACAAACAATCGTATCTTGAACGTTTATGTAATTATTGACGTCGTACATCGTTGGGTATTGTTGTCGTAGAAGTGAATACAAGTAATCCAATTGTTCAGTAAATAATGTAAATATAAAAAAGGTTCATGGACGAAATCTGTGTTGATACAGATATTATTTTATGAATTCTGTCAAGTTTGTATAAGTTGAAAGGTACGTTGTAATTGAGGTTGCTGTGTAGTTTGTAGTCTGTAGATTGTGTTGATTCTGGACGTATCAATGGCGTAGTCGAGATTTTTACTCCATTTCAAGGTATTCGTGGATAGACCAAAGGGATTAGGACATTTCCCGACCTCTGTTGTGGTTGTGTTTGAGTTGGCTCTGTCGTTGTCATCAACGTTCCCGTTATGGCTGATGTTTTCAGGTGTCCTCTTTCGTGATGACTGTATGTATAATGTTTTAGTGGAAACACTACTTCTGCCTTTGATTAACTCGAATTATTCCCCTTAGAAAATCCCTAATTTAATGAAATATGATTTTGTTTATTTTATCATTATTATTGGTGTTATCGTAGCACTTCCTACCATTTCAATTTATTGCTGAATGATTACACACTTAAGATTTGACAATTGAACATAACTTCTTCTTCAACTCAGTTACAAATTTTATGATATAAATGTTAAATTCAAACCACGCAGTAAATATTGATTACAATTACAACAGCAAATTGATAGGAGAAAAAGATGATAATCAAAATATTCGCAGTAACAATATACACTCTGCTCAATAAAAATTCAATGTCTCACACCTTTGCCCTCGGCTTATAATAATATTCATATAACTCATTGCGATGTAATCTCGCGCCTCTTAATATAGCATTGATAAATGTGTGCGCTTTAACCACGCGCCTCGTATTTATAAAAATTTCCCGCCTTCTGTGTTATTCCATAATGTTAAACCAAGCGCTTTAATCAAACCCAAAATAAAATATTCCCGAACGCCTCATTCCTGCGTCTCGTAATTTAAATCGTGTGCACTTTAATTACCGCGTCTTACATCACTGCGCTTATTTACCCACTATGCATATACAGCATTTTACCATATGGGTTACTTATAATTCGCTGATTCTTAACAAGTTAACCACTTGTGTCACAAATATTATCAGCTCACTTGACATGATAATGCATTTTCAATATTTTGTTATTCTTCCGTAATAACATTTTAACTCCCATTACAAGACATCAGTCTTTCATAATAATTAATACTCCGTCATTTTATTTGTTCTCCGACTTTAAACCAAAAGTCCGTTATTCCGTTATTATGAGAATATGTCTCCTTTTAAAAATCACGATGAAACGCCTTTCAAAACAAAACTAAACAAAACAACGATTGACTCATATTCCGCATAAATCATTTCAACTTAATTTCCAGTGATAAAATCCAAATGTCTTATGTAATCTATTATAACGCCATGTCTCATTACACAACTAAATAAGCTCTGTTGTCGATTACTTGGCTGCGTTAACCACACATTTATTACCAAGAAAACAAACAGATATAAAACTTTGCTCTTTGTCATGAATCCATGAATCCCACAGAGTCAATATCAACCTACCAATTCATCCCTATTGACGGGAGAAAAATATAACCAATGATGTTGTAATATAACAATAAATACCATAAGACATTTTTCAATTATCAAAACTTATAATGTACGTGTTGTTATTGCCATCGTCTTCTTGAGTCATTTTGACAGAAAATAAAAACATAACAACATTAAAGAATGACCAACTGTCTATGTAATTCCAACAGTAACATACAAAAATTGAAATAAAAATCGACACATCTTTGTTACTGATATTAACAAAACATTGCCATTAACGGTACAAATTAATATTTGAAGATTTCTTCCGAAACGCTTGATTGTAAGTAAACGCATTTTCATTTATTTTGAAAAATAAAACGCACTAAAATATTCATTTAAATTCTGCAATTTTTATTTTCATCTCTCCCTCTCTTCTTTTTAATTAAATAAAATACGTATAGCATCAATGCATTATTATTATTATTATTATTATTATTATTATTATTATTATTATTATTATTATTATTATTATTATTATTATTATTATTTTGCCGTTCTATAATATATTGCTTTTAGTTTTAAATATATTTTCTTGTTCCATCTATGGTTCTTAATTTCAATATTATTTCGTTTAATTTTTTTTTTAAAAACCGTATTTTATCAGAATTTTAGGAATCATCTATAATTTCAATAATTTTTTCAACATTTCATTACAAAAAATTATACTACTTCACCTTCAAAATTGATGTTCATTTTCTTTTCCAAATAAAAATATTTTCCTATCTGTTCACAATTTTCACTTCAAAATTCGAGTCTCACAAAAACTTCAATAGATGTTAACACCGCAACAATATACATTTCTTGTGTATCCATGGTTCGGAATGATAACATCTTTACATCCTGGTACCATCGCTCCAAATAAGATATATAAGAATCCTGAGTCACGACACCAAATTAGATACATATGTGGTGTAGCAAATACATATGTAATGGCTTATGATCGTATAGTGGTTTTTTAATAGATGGTAGTATTATCCTTTGCGTTGTGTTGTAGATGTTAATAATGACGAAAGAGTTCAAGGGCCGGTGATGATAATTGAATGCACAACACCAAAACATTCAAATAAAAGTCCAGATTCCAAGTTTCATTTCTTACAGTTTATTTGTTTGTGATAAATTCAAAATCCAAATCATGATAAATTCCAAATCCAAATCAAATAGCATTGTCATAATTCAATCAGTTTCATAAATTCCAAATCCGTAAAATCAGTCCACATGTAAAGTCAGTTTGCCTAAGTAACCATTTTCAATATACGTGGAATATTTCTAAGTTCGTAAAAGCAAATAAATGATGGTGAGCACAAAAGGTTTAAAGTGTGCAGCTCATGGTCAAGTTGAATCCGAATAATCCTCCCGTTTTCCTCGAAACATCCTCTTTTATCCCTATCAAAATTTTACCCACAGTTCCATTGTTTCCACGCCCCCTTGCAGTTATTGACAGTTCCCTGTCAGTCTATAATCCAACCCCTAAGAGTAAGACCAAATCATAATCAAACCTGAAACGTCAATTCCTACATATTGATGTTAAACCCCGCCTTTTATGATATAACATTATTTTGATAAATGCCCCTTTCACCTGTTTCAACACCCCTAAACCAATTTAAGAATGATTGATTAAATAGTACTCAACATGATAACCTATCCATTAACTTGGACACAAAACGGTCTCAAGTAACCTGGACATAAAACTGCGCACACGTGTCATGCGTCTCAAATAGCTTGGACATAGAACTGCCCACACGTGTCATGCACTGACCAAGCTTAACTGATATGCCTGCACTATGTACTCACTAAACCCATTTGCTGATATATATAATTGACAGTTTTGCACCAAATTTCTTAGATAACCTTTTGCATAGGCTTACTCTCTTACAGTGACTCGTCGTCTCAAAACGGTATCATGTCACGGTGCTAAATATTGAAATTATGATCAAAAATATGACTTTGTTCGGAATCTATGTACTCCGTTGGAGACAATTACTGTAGTTTCAAAAACTGCTAGAAAATAAAATTTATCAATTCGGAATATTTTAGTTTAAAACTATTTTTTTTGGTCACCCGGTCCATCCCTAAAAAAATCCACCGGATCCAGACGATGGGTCACATAATATTTCTTTTTTTTTTTTTATCATTTATGTTCGTGTCTAGTCTATTCTCTGTTTTTCCTAGGTAAAAGGTCCAAGCAGAGAAATGCGCGATGCACCCAAGCGTTAAATCTGTGCTACTGAAGTGTGCAGTACACCAAAGACAATTTTACCGCTTCAATTCGCTCTACATTCTGACGCCAATGTCCTCCATTCTTCATTGACCGCACGGGCATTCGGGGACGGACGCCTGGTCACCGAAAGTCGCGGAAAGGACACTGTGCTTAAATAATACAAGAAATATAATAGTTTTTTTTTTTCTAAAATACCACGAATGCCGATCTTAAATATGTATCAAATAAACGATTGCCTCTCCTGACAAGCGTTTTAAAATACACAAATAAAGCAAATTTTATAATGGCTGATGTCGAAAGTAAAAATGAGATAACAGCCCTAATTTGCAGGTACAAAAAACCCCCCAAAAAACTGCTGCATTATTGTACTTATTCACATAAACTCTCGAAGTGTGATATAGGCTTTTTAGTAAAATCACCCTCCACCCACCCACCAACCAACAAAAAGAAAAATAAGGAGATAAATATATTTTGCGAGACCTTTAATTTCAGCAAACTGAGGAAGAGGAGGTGGGTGAATTAAGGAATGTATGGAGTCTGAAATTAGTTCGGAGGATGAAAGAATTCGTAGTTGGACGGGTGGTCCGGCGTATTATTTGGTGTGCATTTGCGGGTTCAGCAACTTTTTAAGCAAGCGAGTATGAAAACATGAGGTTTAAAACCGCTGTCCCAATTATTGCACGGTGTCTGGTAATTTATTTGGCATGAGTAACTGGGTCAGCCGGTCAAAATTGATTAAGACGACGTAAGCGATACACAGTGACAGAAAAAATATGGACAGAATATCTACCTTGGAGTTTATATTTTATTCGTTCGTTCATTCATTCATTCATTCATTCATTCATTCATTCATTCATTCATTCATTCATTCATTCATTCATATATTTATTTAATTATTATGTATTAATTATATATATATATATATATATATATATATATATATATATATATATATATATACCGATTTATCTATTCATTCTGTTGTTATAAGAATATATATTTATTTATCATGATTTCCTAGCTATCTATTCTAAATTTGTTTACATGTTTTTGCATACTTGAATCATCTTTAGCCTTACCATTCATTACAACTACAATTTAAAAGAGACATCTCCCCACAATTATTTCACTCCAGTTGAACCAATCACTTTGCTGCGCCCTGATAATAAATTATAGCAACAAAGGTTCACTAACTTTCACTTATGATTTTTGAAAACGTTTTGGGTGTTAGAAGAGCTGGTGCGGTGGTTTAACTTATCTCTCATTTAGTGTCATGCATCTCATTGTGCCAAGAATAATCTTGAGTTACCCCCCCCCCCCCCCCCAAAAAAAAAAAAAAACAAACAAAAAAAACCCAAAAAACCCCCGGAAATCTGAAAAATAATGAATCTTGCGTTCAAAAATTTAGACATAGACGTCTATCATAAGGTACCATGACAGATTGAAATCTTGCCCACCACAGGGTAAAAAACAAAGGGTCATAACAATAAAAATAATTCCTCCAGTTGGATTTTAACTCCTGTCCCTCCAATCAATGATAGAGGAATTAAATATTTCGTAAATGGGAAGCTCCTTACATCTGAAACGGGTTTTGGTGACGCTATATTTCATGATTTTATGGCCAAGGAAACAGGCACATTAAGCAAGGCATAAGATGCAAAAGAGACTTAGATGGCACTCAGTCAAAACGATACCTGTAATTTAGACGGTCCGCGTGCTCAGGTATTGAGTAATAATTTTCTTATAAAAGGGACCTGTCTCCCATGAGGACATAGAGTATGGGACGCAATGAATTACCGAGAGGTGGTAGAGGATTAAACATAAATAAAATGTGTAATGTGAGGACAGGAGTCCCTCAAGGTGGCGGTTTAGGTCTATTGTTGTATTGTATTCAGGTTGTGACATTCATAATCTCTATGGCTTTAAATATTCTGTTTGAGTTGAGGTGACTGGTGAGGACAGAAACCATAAACATTATGTCACAGGAGCAGCGAGTCTTTGAAATATTCCATCGCCTGATTCAACCATAAAATACTTGACAGTTGATTTGTTGAAATGTGTAACTTATTTCGTTTGGAGACAAGGGGTTGCGGGAGGGGTGATTCTATATTCAAGTTAGATTGATGATACTAATTAAAAATTCGGATCTATTCAGCAAAACGTTTCAATTTTTGTACTTGAATGTGTCTATGTGAATGTGATATCATTTAGACCAATCGTTAAGTCTTGGGCGATAGTTCAACATCTTATCAAAAGGAAGTTTTAAGCGCAGATTAGGATTAAAATAAATGCCTTGATTAATGCAAATTTTGTTTATTAAAAGAATAGCATTAAATTTAATAATCATCAATTTGACCTGAAGCATTAACTTCATCAAGTTCATTTCGATACAATTTAATCCTATCCCGCACGATTAACTGGACAGTAGTGAATTTGAAAATTTGGCCAGAAAATTCGTAGTTCAAATATCGATCGATTTAAATGACCCCCATCTTGGCAATATTCTTACATACGTGTCTTTTCATAGTACGGCAGTTCAAAGGTTAAAGCTGGAGTTGAATTCAACACGATTGAATCTTGCAATAAAAGGCGTATAAGTTTCGAGCTTTGAAGTTAATCGATTCAACAGCGGAGTTCACGACGTACTGAAGGTGGGTAGGTAACTGAAAGCAATTATCCAACATTGTCCACATTTGCTCTCCAGATTAAATTTCCAGGTTTTGCTTAATCCGGGTACCATTAGGTCAGTACAATTTTAGGCCCACACACCCACTCCAGGGATATTTCAAGATCAAGTTCAATACTTCTCTACGATGAAAAAAAAAAACCAAACCACTTTTTAAAAATCTTGGCCAGAAAAATCGTCCTTCAAAGATCGGTCGATTAAAATGACCTTCATCTAGTCAAAAACTTTCGAACCTGAAACGTTCTTGAAGACTTCCGCTGAAATCCCAGGTTTGGAAATGTTTTGATAAGATGAGGGTCATTTTAATCGCTCGATATTTATTGAAAGACAAGTTTTCTAGCTAAATTTTGAAAATGTGTTTTTCAGAATACGACAGAACAGGCTGACCGACCTCTCATGGCTCCCCCGTCTTTTCACACTGATAAAAGCGACAGAATAAGGTCGTTGGCCAGGACATTCATACGTAGTGTTACAGGACAACTAACTATCCTAATTTTTTTTTTTTCATATCTCATAATATTATGTTCACTTTTTCTCACTTATAAAAAAAGGCGAAGGCAAGTTTCAATCAAAATAGAAGAAAGAATTACATGTCAAACCTTTAAATAAATAAAAAAAGAAGTGAATGGTCTTTTCGAATAAAATAGGTCTATAATATAGGAAAAAAAACAAAAAAAAAACAAAACAGCGTCCAAGTAACTTTGCCAAAATCTTTTTATAATGCGGTATTTTTCATTTATCCTTAAAAACCTACCATCTGGCTACATTGATGGAAAACTAGTG
>NC_088362.1:82377080-82404580 GCF_034508935.2 Berghia stephanieae
TTCTTTTACAATAAAAAAAAATCCTGGGGTCTGATTCATGGAGCGGGACTATGGTAGTCTCAGACTATAGCAAAGTCTGAGACTTTGTAGTCTAAGACTTTGGGAAGTCCGAGACTACTGAAAGTAAGCTATTCATGGAGTCAGACTTCGTCCCTGACTATCAAGTCCCTGACAACGCTTGCGAAGTCTCAGACTACAGAGGTCAATCTATTTTTAACTGGGGATTCTTCGGAAACGTACCACAAAACGTCATAGAAATGTGTTACTTTTCCAGCTGCGCATGCGTCACACAAAGTGGCACAGAAATCATATCTATTTCTTCTTCGTGTTTGTTTTGATCGTTTTTGTTTTTTTTTTGTTTTGTTTTGTTGTTGTTTTTTTCCCCACAAATAAAAATAATATGAGACAAGTTTTGGGGTGTAAAAATTGTTTGAGAATGTGTGTGTGTGTAATGTTTTTAGTAAATAAAAATAACGATGGCACTTAAATGATTCTTATCCACGGTGTTGCATTGTTCTAAATAGAGAGCGGTGGGCGCTGCCTGAAGCATGGGGTCCCGAAAATACTAACGAAAGAGTGATGATGGAGAGGAATCGGTGGAAACAATACAGACAATGGGCGTTTCGGGTACAAACCCTTCGTCGGCACAACAATAAACAAAAAAACGTTGAAAACAAATAAGCTGAAATTCAGTATAAATTGCATCGTCTGTACCAAACGATGGTTGGAGTGTGAACGAATCGTTAGCGCGGTGTGATAGAAATGATAAGGCCAGTGAGAGACGTGAAATTTCTAGAAAATAATGGACGATAAAAGACATTATAGAAATGTAATAGTAGTCGTAGTAGTAGTAGTAGTAGTAGTAGTAGTAATGGTAGTAGTTGTAATAGTAGTATTAGCAGTAGTCGTAGTACTAGAAGTAGTAGTAGTAGTAGTAGTAGTAGTAGTAGTAGTAGTAGTAGTAGTAGTAGTTGTTGTTGTTGTTGTAGTAGAAGCAGTAGTAGTAGTAGTAGTAGTAGTAGTAGTAGTAGTAGTTGTTGTTGTAGTATTAGCAGTAGTCGTAGTACTAGAAGTAGTAGTAGTAGTAGTAGTAGTAGTAGTAGTAGTAGTAGTAGTAGTAGTAGTTGTTGTTGTTGTTGTAGTAGAAGCAGTAGTAGTAGTAGTAGTAGTAGTAGTAGTAGTAGTAGTAGTAGTTGTTGTTGTTGTAGTAGTAGTAGTAGTAGTAGTAGTAGTAGTAGTAGTAGTAGTAGTAGTAGTAGTAGTAGTAGTAGTAGTTGTAGTAGTAGTAGGAGTAATGATAACAGTGAAAGTAGCAGCAGCAGCAGCAATAGTAGTATAGTAGTAGTAGTAGTAGTAGTAGTAGTAGTAGTAGTAGTAGGAGGAGGAGGAGGAGGAGAAAGAGGAGGAGGAGGAGGAGGAGGAGGAGGAGGAGGAGGAGGAGGAGGAAGTTACTATGAAACTGTGTGTGTTGGGGGGGGGGGGGGGAAAGGGGAGTCCCTGCAGAATGTTTTGAATGGGCAAGATGAGGAGTGTATGTGCGATTGTCGAATCTTCGAGAAAAGTAAAGTAAATAAAATAAACAAAACCAAAAAAAAAAAAAAAATAAATAAAAAAAATATATATAAAATCAAAAACTGTCGGGTATTCTTGTTCTAATCGCTGTACAATTACTTCCCCCAGGGTAGACGACATAATATGATCTTGAAATTTAGTCCCAGACTACGATATTTACACCTGCTAAATCGCGGGTGTAAATTTCACCCGTTTAGTCCCTCGTTTAGTCTGAGACTTCGCGTAGTCCGACTTCATGAATAGCTTTCTACGCCTTTTAGTCTGAGACTACGGGTATAGTCTCAGACTACTGTCGTAGTCCCGCTCCTTGAATCAGACCCCAGGTCTCGTCGATTTCTCGTTTATGAACACCGATGAGTTTTTCAAGAGGATGAGAGTGTTAGACGTGTTTGGCCATGTGAGGGTCTATTTGGCCACTTTTGAGGTCGGAATTGGTCACCAGAAACTCTAGCCATCAGGCAGCCCTGTTTCGGATATATCAATACTCAAATACATACGTATTGTACGAATGCGTCGTCAAATATTGTGCATAGAATGAATAGTGTTGACGTCACTTGGATTTATGTCATTGTTTTGAGATCGCAAGTTGGGTGATTATTTGTCATTGAAGTCCCTCTTCCAGACAGACTATAAACGTTAAAGGTCAAACATAGTTTTGTGTGCCGGTACGCTTCATTTGGCGAGCAGAACATGTGAGTATTTTACCAAATTGAATAGCATCAATAGAAATTGTAATCTAAATAGTAAAAAAAAAAAAGACGATGCATAACACAGAAAACCAGGCTGTAGAAGACTCGGGCGTTATCTATACACACCACTATTTTGCCACTTTTGAAGTCGAAATTATGTTGGGGATGTTTCATCTGGCGCGCAGAGCAGGTACGTATTTCACTTAAACGTATAGCATCAATAGAAACCGTAATGTAAATAAATGATTAAAAATTAAAATGCATAACATAGAAAAGCCCCCTAAAAACTTGAGCAACACGTAGCATATAGAACAAGACATGACGCCTGTTAGGCGATCTTACATTTTTTCCGACAGAGACAGCGCTGTTAACGGTCAGGTACACATTTTACACCTGGGTATGGTGAGAGAATGTGATTAGAGAGTCTTTTCCAAGGACTCAACTATGCGCCGAACCCGGGACCCTCGGATCCGAAAGCGAGTGTCATACCACTAAACCACATAGCCGAACAATTGATGTGAAATGTTTGCAAAGCAAATCAGGAGTCGCCTTCCAATTGTGTTTAAAGAGACATGGTTCAAACCCAAATAAATCAAAAAGAATTGAACAAAGTTTTAGTAGGGCTTTTTATCGACAAACTAATTTAGTGATTTAGGAGTGAAAACCAGACACTATAGAATGCTAGTGCATCGTCTATTCACAAAATGGTTACAGAATCGAATTACGGAGATTACAATTACGTATATTTACCTATCGGCCGCTGCAAACTTAAGAAGAACACCTGTTTCGATTATCGTATAAAAATCCACAATCTCGAAATTTCCACAAACATCTGTTCAAACAACACCCCGTCTCGGGTGTGTATTTTTGATTTCATATTGTTTTCAACTTTGAGGAGAGTCAATCAGTTGTTAAAAACGCTGTTATAACTCAATAACTACACAACAGGTGTGTTTTAAACAAATAGATGAAGGATTATCATTTCCCGACAACTTTGACGATAATAATAATAATAATAATAATAATAATAATAATAATAATAATAATAATAATAATAATAATAATAATAATAAAAGTAGTAGTAGTAGTAGTAGTAGTAGTAGTAGTAGTAGTAGTAGTAGTAGTAGTAGTAGTAGTAGTAGTAGTAATAATAATAATAATAATGATAATAATAAAAAAAATAATGATGATGATGATGATGATGATGATGATGATGAAGATGCTGATGATAATGATAATGATAATGATAATGATAATGATAATAATAATAATAATAATAATAATAATAATAATAATAATAATAATAATAATAATAATAATCATAATAATAATAGTAATAATATATTTTTTAAGTAACTAGCTTATTAATAATGAGCTCACAGAGGTGTAAAATAAATTATTATTAATTCATGCACAGCACACGATGTTGTAAACATTGCATAAAGATACTCAATGACATGAGGCGGATCGTGTTGTGCATTTGCTACACATCAGAGAACATGTTGTATAGCCAAGGGCAGGACATAATAATCCACGTCTAATCTCCTATGAATGCAGTAGATGCCCCCCCCCCCCCCCCCCTTAAACCTAGACAAGACTAGAGTAGTAGGCAAGTAAGAACAGAAAAACGAAATAATAATAAAAAAACACTATATTTATTTATGTCCAGTTTATAACCATAGCTTTCTATTTATAACTCGTTGAACCCTAGGGGTCATCTTCATCAATAATGTTGTATATATACGAGATGCCCGCAACAATTTTTTTTTTTGCTGATCATGAGGGAATGGAGCTACCATGATATTTATTAATGTGTAGGTATTTATTTCTCACTGTTGTCACCAATCACATTATTCATCTATTTCTTTTCCTTTCTTTTTTTTTTTTTTTTGACACACATGGTAAGGGCGAAATACAACAATATCATAATATTATCAACAATGGCGAAACAAAATCTCAGATTAAAACCTTGTTGATAGTCACAAGCTTAAACTTTTTTGATGGTGGGAACTTGAACTTGGACGAACTTAATCACGGATCGATTGATGTTTAGAAATAACCCACGACAGTTACATCAAAAGAGAAAATGTTAATTTGTAGAGGCTTAAAAACAACACAGGTCAGAATGACCTACGTCATCGCTGCCTCCCCTGTGTTTTAGAATTCGATTCATTTGGCTGCGAATCAATTAATAACAAAATTTCAAACGCATTGCTATTTGAAATGACAAAGATAAAAGATTTAAAAAAGACAGAAAATATAAATAGTTCAAGTTGTACGGCACTGCATGTATTCAGAACGACAGGTGGAGCATATTTGTTCCCGGAACCAATGACTGGAAAGTCTTTTTGTTCAAGTTGACGGTCAACTTGATAAACACGCCTATTAACTAAATAATGAAAAATCGTAAAATTTAATCCCCCCCCCCCCTCCTTCCCCACCAACGTAGATAAACACAATGAACAATAATCAAGTGAATCACTTTAAAAAATAATCAGGGGAGATAAATAAAAATAAAAGCATGAAAAAACAAAACCAAAAGATCATTAAATATCCACCAATCGTGACTAAAACATTTTTGAAGGATCCAAAGGTTGCTTAAAGATAACAAACATATTCATATAAAGAAACACTTCTTAAACGTATTACTCATTCTACTCGAAAAGTTCAAAGTCGTTACCTTAGCGCCCTTCTTCAACACTTTTCATGTTAACAGATTTCAAAGACGATACCTTCAGTTTGAAGTACAAAACATTTCACGGTTTTAATCAAATTCCCTATTCAACAAATGAGTCTTGTCTAAAAGACCACACCCTCTACACCGAACGTATTCGAGATGTCAAACACGGGAGTCAGATATTCTTTTTATTATACATGTCCAATGACTTAACCGAAATCATTTCTTATTGAAAAATATACATACTTTTTGTTTTATCTTTTAATTCATTTCAAAATAAAGATTAGTTCTCAAATTTAACGATTTGACACTAAGAATTATCATTGTGTCCAAATGACGTGTGCAGGGCTGACATCCAAACCTACCTTTAGGCCTATTAATTTAACATTGATGTAATGGACAACATTTTGCGTCATTTTTTTGAGATTTCCATTACAACAATGAGCCCATAAAGAATTTGGGTTATCAGACCTGCAAATAAGTGCACGCCGTTGTCAGGATATCAATAGGCTTATTTCTTTTTTTGTTGCTTTGTTTGATTTTCTAAATATTTGGTTCTTTTTTTCTTTCCTTTTTAAAAAGGGAAATAGGGACGCCTCATAATATTTTTGTAATCATGCTAGGCCTTATAATAAAATCGTTTTTTTCTCTCCAAAAATGAAAGGGATGTAATAACAAAGCATCTTTAGGAAGTTTTTATTCTCTATTATTGACGTCAACACTTCTTTACAACTTTCGTATAATTTTGTTATGCCAAAATTTAGTAAAGTTTGAAGCAATGGCTTTTTTCAATGACTTCGTTTCACCTTATTTTCGGTTGAAATTGTAATTGTACGAAGCCATCCAGAACAATTCATAATGTACGATTATCTTTCAATGAACCATCCGCCTTCTTTATCCATTATTGAGTTCATGAGGAGGGGTAAATTTAATTTGAATGAATCTTGAAAACGTTTTCTTTTTTTCATGAATGTGGAGGTCGCGCGTGTCTCCATTATTTTGTCAAGTAACTTCTTCGTTAGTTCACTGACTTTTGCAGTGTCGGGAAGGCCAAAAAATAAAATTAAAAAAAAAGAAGAAAAAAAAAAAGAAACAAAGCAACACTTTTTTTCAAAAATATGGCCAAGAAACTCGTCCTTCACTAAATATCGATCGGCATTAGCCCTCATACACCCCGTCAAAACCTCTCTCAAAAGTAAAACTTTCTTAATTAAATACATCCTTGAAGTCCCAGGTTTGAGAGTTTTTGACAAGATGAGAGTCATTTTAATTCATCGATATGTTTAATTGAAGGAAGATATTTCTGGCCAACATTTTCTAAAATGTGTTTCTTTTTTTTTCAGAGTGTGGCAGTATAGATAGTGATTTGGCAGATAATTTCTTTCAGACATTGAATTTTGCGGTTGATTCTATTCTTTCTCAGTTGCCTTTTTAATGATATTGTGTGCAAAACTAACTCATGCGTTTATTTATATGATAAGGAGCTGTCATAAACACATCCATTTAATAAAATAATTGAATATCTATATTATTAAACTTGTCCTTGGAGAGATGTTTTGATCTTGGGGAAGATGCTTAATATTTATATAGTATGCACTTGGCTAAGAAGTTCACAACATTGCCATCCAGAAGTTGACGGACCAACACACTAAACTGTGTGTAACCATAATCGTTTATAGTCTGGTCAATACAGTTTAGAAGTACTCATAAACGCGGATGGCAAAAAACAGTAACAAAGGCCTGAGTGACGTCATCTTCGAACTATATATATATTTATATAACCACTCTTGACTCAGGAACACATGAGTACCGTCCCACACGACTTCAAGTTTGCCGAAGAGGTGTTTTGAGCCCAATATATTCAATTATAAGTCCTTTTTATGCTTTTATATTCATTCTTCTTCAAAACAAATAATAATAATAGTGTCAAGGACGATCATAACGGAGAGGTGAGGGTGGAGGGGGATTGGGAGGGAGGTGTTAATTGTAGTGGAAAGGTGGAAAGTTGACTGGATCTGGGACAGTCGAAGTACTAGGTAGGTAATACCTCGGAGTTGACAAGTTAACTGCCGGACTGTAGAAAAAAAAAAAACGTATTTAAAAATTTGGCCAAAAAAAAACCACTCGTCCTTCAAATACCGATTGATTCAAATGACCCTCAACTTGGCAAAAAACAAAACAAAAAAAAAAAAAAAATAAAAAAAAAAATAAAAAACAAAAACAAAAGAACAACTCTCAAACCTGGGACTGTGTTTGAGAGTATTTGTCAACATGAGGGTCGTTTAAATCAATCGATATTTGAAGAACGAGTTTTCTGGCCAAATTTGTAAATACGTTTTTTTTTCTCCATAGTCCGGCGGAGTTCACAGGTTAATAGTGTTAACCCCCAACTACTTGACTAGAAGAATAATATGCCGATCATACCATGAGGATTGGCTAGACCAAAGGGGAGGAATTCGGTCAAGATTTATTGGAATGCATATTTTACTTTTCACTTATAGATAGTATACAGATGACGTCACTCAGGCCTTTGTTATTGTTTTTGCCATCCGCGTTTGTGAGTTGTTCTCACTAAACTGTATTAACCAGACTATAAAAGTTCATGGTTACACAGAGTTTGTGTGTTGGTCCGTTATACTTCCGGATGGCAATGTTGTGAACTCCTTGGCCAAGCGCATTCTATCTATAGCTTCGAATTTAGCGTTCGTCTCCGAGAGGCGAGGACACTATCCTTTTCTTTGAAAAGTGTTTTAATATTCATTCTTGTTTAAAATAGATAACAAAATTGTTTTTTTTTCTCTCTCTCTCAGAGTTCCGCTAAATACTGGTAAACATTTGGTACTACGATTATACTTTTCTACGCCTATATCGTCATCTGTTCGGATTTTAAGTGAGATATATTATAGTTTTAATTCATTTTTTTTATGGCTGAAGAAGGGATTTGAACCCGAAACAGTTCTTGTTAATTATTTCATTTTGTGCCTTTTCTTTTTGAAGTCATTCATTACAGTTCAATGATGTTTACCGTATGACCTAACAATACCGACCACGCCATCAAAGGGGCGATAATGATGACGTTGATAAGGATTTGTAATATCCACTAAACGTGCTCAAAGAGCTTTACAAGGGGTCGCTGGTCATTACCGACTAGCCTCACAACACTTATAACATAGTAGTGTGGGTTGACACAGTGACCTCATCAGACTATTGTGGAACGATTAGGTGGTCTAGTGGTATGGCTCGAACTCGCTTTGAGCGGCTCGTGATTAAATTCTTGGGGTGAGGGGGCCGGGGGGGGGGGGGGCAACTTTTTATTCACATTATCTCACTGTACTCAGGTGTAAAATGAATACCTGACCGTAAACATCTTTATCTTGTAATATCTCCGTACAAGCCTATTGCCTCGTCCTCCATTATGTTAAGTGTTGCCTTTAGCTAGGTAAAGCGCTTTGAGCACGTTTAGCGGATATTGGGCCATATAAATGCTCAAGTTTAGACATTGCGAGTTAAGAATATAGTTTTTTTTAAAAGCTAGATTCCCAAAGTGTGTCACTTCTGAGATTGTACGAGTATAACATTAAGGGGAAACAGTTCTGTTTATATTGGCATTGCTATGATATTGCATTGTTTTGGGATTTTTAATTCTTTCTCTCTTTTTTTTTTCGGGGGTTGGGGGGGGGGGGGGGGGGGGGGGGGTCTTTACCCTTCGTCGTGCTTTCAGTGGAAAGTATTGCATTGGTAAAAAGGTCAGCGTTTAGAGGGCATTGACTTCCATGCCCATCACACCCTTCACAGTGTGTCCTGTCCACCCCATTCATTCATTCATTCATTCATTCATTCATTCATTCATTCATTCATTCATCATTCATTAGTTACCAATACCACAGTGATTGATTTGTTTGCCTGTCAAAATGTCAATTTCCTCCTTCCAGTTCCAGCGTTTGTCTCTTTTCTATTGTCTATATTAAACCCACCGTCTCAAAACGGTATAGGTATATTATTAATGTGGGAAGGAACTCGGTGCTGGGAATTGAATCTGTTGCCAAGAGTATGAAATTTGGGGTCTATTTCAATTCTTCAAGGTGGATAATTAATATAATGTCTTATATGTTACACTGAATGACGTAATCAGTCGGATGGTGAAAACGTTTGAATTGAGATATATTGACAAGTTTAGTTAGAAGTTATTTAAAAAAAAAATACGAGTTCTTGTCATAACTGATTAAATCAACTCTTTTTGTACATCTTCGGGAAATATCAAAGCTCAATTTCACTTCTAAATGTTTTTTACAGCTAGTCAAGTTTAAAAAGTATGAAATTTGAGAAAAGATGCTGGACGCCTTTCCCATACATCTGGCCATAACTTCACGATAAATCATCCGATTTACTTCAAATAAAGATTAAAATGTTCTGGGGAGCAAATTCTTTTAGAAAATGAAAAAATGTTTTTTTAAAAAAATGCAAATCCTAAATGTTCACCTTCCAAATGATTATGTCATTCACTGCCACATATTGTAAAATTCCAAACTTAGTCATTCTTATCCCTTTAATTGTAAATTCAATTTTCATGCTCCGATTTCTCCCGATATAATACCGTTTTGTGACGATGATGCATATATTATTCCTTAACTCCTCTTGTTTTAATACCAACGATTCTAACTTTACCTTTCGTATTACTCTTGAGAAATCAGTTCTTTATTACATGAACCATATCAATGTATTGAATTTTTGTCCATCCACAGAATCACCCGGAGATTACACGAGATGATCCACAGGGCATACAACAAATTAATCAATAAGGGACTACATTCTACTCCTCCTCCTCCTCCAACTACTACTACTACTACTACTACTACTACTACTACTACTACTACTACTACTACTACTACTACTACTACTACTACTACTACTACTACTACTACTTCTAGTAATTCTACTATTACTGGTTGCATTTAGGAATTCCGATCATTGCAGCCCTGAGTGAAATATTGGCAACCGATACTGGCACATCTTTTCATATAATTAAATTATGTGTTGTAATTCATGGATTCAAGATGATCATGTGCCTTATTGGTCAAGGACTCACATTTCGTCACATCCTCTTTTATCAGCCTATCTCCGCATTCATATTTTAAAGGAGATAAAATGACCTTGTACATATTTTAGAATAAAAATAAAAACAACACCTCTGTCAAGACTTTTATTTCCTTCTTTCCGTGTCTAATTGCTGTTTCAAAGAAACTGTCCAAAGTGCCACAGATACGTGCTTTGTGCATGACACGCTAGTGTCAAGTGTCAACAAGCCACCCATGTGTTTTATGTTGTAAATCAACCTGGTCTACGGCCGCCACTGACCAAACCACAGATGAAACAGAGATAATTTGAACATTGTTATAAAGGGAAACAGTTTAAGGTTGAGTTACACACGAGCGTCGAGTAAAGTCCTAGGAGGGAAGCGACTTTTCAGATGACTTGAAATTTAATCAGATGGGATATCAATCCAACAATAATGTGTTGGCCATTTATATACATTATATAAGGTCAAAAACATCTTTAGGTTGGGTACAAGCCATCTTTACGTGCCAACCAAACGGATCAGATGGCACTCTTGATTGTGAGAACGAATCATAATGTTTTGATACAATTATGCGGTATGCGGCTATGTGGTCTTGTGGTATGACACTCGCTTTCGGATCTGAAGGTCCTGGGTTCGAGCCTCGCTCGGAGCATAGTTGAGTCCTTGGAAAAGACTCTTTACTCACATTCTCTCACCGTACTCAGGTGTAAAATGAGTAACTGGTCGTCAACAGTGTTGTCTGTCAGAAAAATTGTAATATCGCTTAACAGGCGTCATGTCTCGTTCTACTTGTTAAGTGTTGCTGTTGGTCAGTGACCCTTTGTAAAGCGCTTTGAGCACATTTAGTGGATATTGCACTATATAAAAGCTCTAATTCAACTCTAAAATAATTTAGATTCATACAACGAAATGTGTTTTAAACTTGCTTGGTCAAAATGTTGTGACCAACAAGAGACTCACTATCTGCCGTCCGCCTCCTAAGAGACTCTCTAATTCGCCTGACGAATTCTCTTCATTGGTCTCCATCTTCTGCGAGGTCTGAAAGATCTTTTCCCGACCTAAGTTCTTGATGGTTCTCAAGGCGTAACAAGTCTCTGTTTATCACTGTGTGAATGTGTTGTTGCGGTCTGTCTCGATATTTGTCTTGACCTGACTGTGTAAAGTATGCTTTCATGGCTTCTTTAGCTGGAAAGTTGTACTTTTCTGTGGCCGAATAATCTCCATGTGTTTCTAATATTTGGGTTGAAAGAGGCGCTTTGTTGATAATTTTCTTTTTTTTAATGGTTTTTTTAATTTTTTTTTTTTTTTTTTTTTTTACAAATGATTGATTTTAAAATATTAAAAAAAAAAGGATAGTGGATGTTAAGCATGCTTCATGGAATATGTCAAGTATTTTCCTCTTCGTTTCCGCAGTTGTAAATGAGGACAGTATGAGAATACGTTAAAAACAAAAAACAAAAAACAAAACAAGAACAACAAAAAACAAAGCAAAACAAAACAAATAAAAAACAACAACAACATTAAGAAAAACAGCACCCCCCCAAAAAAAAAACAAAAAAACAAACAAACAAAAAACTAAACAAAACAAAACAGAAAAGGAAAGTATGGCTGAGCGGCCACTGTCGATGACAGGCATACCATCTTTGAGACATCTTCTCACTGACTACCTGAATCATCCCCTAATCTTATAATATAATAATGGTGGTTCATCTGAGGCATGGGACACAGTATTCTTAGTTAATCACGGTTTCTTCACTTCAATATTGTGATGTTAATTAACTGTTTGTTATCTCTTGGGATAGGACAACAGTCCATCGCAATATATTATTTGGCGGCTATGTCGTCTTGAAGTCTAACATTCGCCTACGGATCGGAAGGTCCAGGGTTCGAGTTCTGCTCTGAGCGGCACATATTATATGAGTCATGGAAAAGGCTCTTTACTAACATTCTCTCAAAGTACTCATGTGTAAAATGAGTACCTGGTTGTTAATAACGTTGTCTCTATCGGAAAAAAAAATGTACTACTCTCGTCCCATATTTTTAAGTGTTGCTGTTGGCAAGCAACATTTTGTAAAGCGCTTTGAGCACGTTTAGTGGTTACTGCGCTATATAAATGCTCTGTTTTTAATAACAACTACCCAATCATTGCCGAATGGATAGAGGGATAAGAAATCTACCCCCCCCCCCCCCCAATCACTGCCACCCCCACTCCCCTACTCTACCTGGATTCAACATCGGTCCGTTTGGATTTGACTCAAATGCTCTACCAATTGAGTTATTGGGACCACCTCCCTCCACCCCCCCTCCTCCCTTATAATGGCATATATATCTTATAATACGTCCACACTTAATCCAGGCACTGTGTCTGTCATTGAAAATGGTCAACCACCTCGTCTGACCTTATCACAAACAACCATTAAGGGACGGACAATACTAAAACTGTACAACGAATCAAAGGGGACCCCCATGGGTAGCACAAAAGCAATACGTCGGATGGCTATTGGCTTTACTTTTATTAAAATAGCGGTATTATAATAATAACATACATAGAGTTTTAAAGTGAAAAGAAATAAGAGTTCGTTTCGTTTCTTTTCACTCCTTATTTTTTTAAAAAGTTGGACGTGAACGATTTTATTGCCGGTCATTTCCTCCAAGTGGAAAATACTTTTTAATGAGCGGAAGGGGGTCAATCGTTGATTGTACGTCGAACGAAAGGGCATTGATACTTGTTTATGGCCTCCTCCTCCTCCTCCTCTCCTCCTCCTCTCTCTCTCTCTCTCTCTCTCTCTCTCTCTCAATTCTCAATCTATATATTCTCTGTCTATCTCTCGAAAAAAATAAAAACTTGAGCTTTTATACAGAGTAATTTCCCCTAAACGTGCTAGAAGCGATTTACAAAAGGTCCCTAACCAATAGCTACATTTAACATGTAGAACGAGACACGACGCCTGTTAGGCGATATTACAATTTTTTTCCCGACAGAGACAACGCTATTAACGACCAGGTACTCATTTCACACCTGAGTACGGTGAGAGAATGTGAGTAAAGAGCCTTTTCCAAGGACTTAACTATGCGCCGAGCAAGGCTCGAACCCAGGACCTTCCGATCCGAAAGCGGGTGTCATACCACAAGACCACACGGCCTCTCTCTTTCTCTCTCTCTCTCTCTCTCTATCTCTACCCCCCCCCTCTCTCTTTCTCTCTATCTCTCTCTTTCAATTCTCTAGCTATGAATCTTTCTACTTTCCTTCAATCTAGTTCTCTCTCTCCCCCCCCTCTCTCTCTCTCTCTCTCTCTCTCTCTCTCTCTCTCTCTCTTTCTCACTCACTCTCCTCTCTTTCAAAAAAATATGCTCTTTATGCAAGAACCTTTTCTATTTTCTGCACACACACACACACACACACACACACACACACACACACTCACACAATCACTTGTTTGCATCTGATTAGATGATACGCTAAAATGATAGTTCTGTGAAGTATTTCCCATCGTATCTAAAGTTTACCCAGCTACCCCGTCATCCAAACTAATGGGCTGTTTTACATTTTATCAGCTTAAGCTTCATCCCCCACTCAGTCCTCTGACTTTCTAGGTCTGTATAACAGATAATATTCATGGTAAAGAATAGTCGGGAACAGAATAACTAGTTTACATGTCACTTTAGACCATTCCATTTTAACTAACCTTGTGGCGTCTAATTTACAATTTGGAAAAGTCGAAGTTCCCAAATAGAATACTTTCACCAAAAGCAAAAAAGAAACAAACAAAAAAAAAAAAATACCCACACAAAAAAAAATAATAAAAAAAAAAAAAAAATAAATCTTAATTTCAAGTATTATCTATCCCAGACATGACATACTTTGTTTCATCATCATCATCATCATTGCCTTTTTCACCCTGGGTCAGGGTATAGGCCACAGACAAACAGTTTCCATCCTTCTCTATCCTGAGGGGGGAAATCGGATTGCTGGGGCACGTTAGGGCAGACAAGGGGGGGGGGGGGGGGGGGAGGGGGGAGGAGAGGATGGGATTTGATTGGGGAAAACCGTCCGTGATAATGATGATGATGATGGTGATAATGATGATGATGATGGTGATGATGATGATGATGATGATGATGATGATGATGATGATGATGATGATGATGATGGTGTTAACAAAACGTAGATTAATACTTTAAAAAGAACATTTTTGGTTAAAGAACCGTTTTGAGACCAAAACGTTCCGTGTTAAATGTTTTGCTTATTGAATAATTATTAAGTATATATCACAAAGTAAAAAACAATATAGATTAACAAACCAAATACTTATTATTTAAAAATCAATTCGATTCGATTCGATTCGAGATTCGAGAGAGAGAGAGAGAGAGAGAGAGAGAGAGAGAGAGAGAGAGAGAGAGAGAGAGAGAGAGAGAGAGAGAGAGAGAGAGAGAGATTTTGTGCGCCTTGAGCTGTTTTGTCAATGGGATTGGGCTCTATACAAATAAATTGTATTATTATTATTATTATTATTATTATTATTATTATTATTATTATTATTATTATTATTATTATTATTATTATTATTATTATTATTATTATTATTATTATATTATTATTTAAAAAATACTCCGATATAATACCAGTTCACAACGATGGGTCACATTTTACAAATGATGACATTATAATCATAAAACAAGGCCACGAATTTGGAGATAAAAATGCCTTTCCGATAAAAGTTCATAATAAAAAAGCCTCCAAATCGTTTAATAAAAAGAATGATAACTAGTCAACTGCAAAAAGTTAAACCGCCCTTTTACCAAGTGGCGTGTTTAGCGAGTGGATGGCGGTGAGGCAAATGATTAAAATGGATTAAAATAAGGTCGTAGGTTCAATTCTTGGTGGATAATATTGAATGTATCAGAACTTCGAGCTTCAGAGACTAAGTATCTTATAATATGTGGTTATCACATACGAAGAAACGCCTTGTTTTTTTTTTTTTGTGTGTGTCTAGAGATCTTTTCTTTTTATTACTTTTTGGATGTATACAATTAGTGGATGAAGAACAATGGAAAAAGATGGTGGTGATGATGATGATGATGATGATGATGATGATGATGATGATGATGATGATGATGATGATGATGATGATGATGATGATGATGATGATGATGATGATGATGATGATGATGATGATGGAGAAGAAGAAGAAAAATAGAAGAGAATGAAGAAGAAAACGCTAGTCATCCGTCGGCCTCTCACTTTTCATGCTCAATGTCTCTTGACGTTAACTTAAACAGAAAGGCAACATGGCAACTGCTTGGCCATTGAGGTAAATTCTGATTTAAAATTAATGATCAAGAAATGTAAGATATAATTCCGGTGTGGGACACCACAATGAGACTTACTTAACCACACATTTTATATTTTATTGACTGAACCTCCCCCCCCCCCCTCCCCATGTTTTTAACAGTTAGCTGACGTACTCTGGAAAGACACGCTTTAAAAAATTTGGTCAGAAAACTCGTCCTTCAAATTTCGATCGATTTAAATAACCCCTAACTTGGCAAAAATTCTCAAATCTAGAACCTCGGGAGGTCTTTAATAAAATCCCAGGTTCGAGAGTTTTGCAAGACGAGGGTCATTTAAATCGATCAATATTTGAAGGACGAATTTTCTGGCCATTTTTTAAGAAAAATACGCGTCTTTCCAGTGCATGGCAGTTAATTGGTTAAGAACGCCAAAAACGTCAGCTTTATTAGCAATTCAAGCCGCATCCAATAAATTCATGAAAGGTAAGAAAGATTCAAATGGTAGCTTTTATAATATTGTCGGACTCGATAAAACAGTTTACTTCAGAAAAAAAAAATTCCAAATGTTCGATTAAAATGACCCCTAAAGTGCCAAGAAGTCGTGACATCGAATATACTCACAAGTCACTGGTTTTGGAATGTATTATCAAATTGGAAGTAATCTCAATCAATGAAATTATAAGTGAAAGTTTCCTATGCAACATTTAAAAAATAAAAGTGTTTTTTAATTGAACGTCGGTATAGCCTACGTATATAATTAAAACCACAATAAATGTTTCTTTTTCTTTTTCAGTTTGATGACTGACGAAAGCAAAAGAGTTGGAGCGAAGCAATCGACATCTCTATAATTTTAATGCCTAAAGCAATGACAGACAGACACATCTAATATTCAAAACACAAAGGCCTGTCATTTTTCTTCTAAATATATTAATAATAATCATAAGTAATCTTTGAAAATGAAACACGAACGGCGTTGATCCAGTGTTCATCAATCTGAACTTGAACCGACATGGACTGGTTCATTCTGAAATCAAGTACCTAGTACGTTCTATGAGTATAACCGAGTTTTTAAGTCAAAATATTAAATCAATGTTACATGAATTTTCTTTCCTTTTATCAGTTACCATTAATTATTACTTATAGGTGAACTTATTAATTAATTTATTTATCATTTTTATTTACTTATTTATGATTTTAAAAAATATACAATAATATATTTATTTTATTCTTTATTGATTACTTGTTTAATAATAAATCTATTCACATTTGTTGTTTTATATTATCTCGATTTTTTTCTCTCTGAATTCTCTCACTACACTCAGGTGTAAATTGAGAATCTCTGTCGAAAATAGACCAAAATAAAAAAATAAATAAATTGCAATGCGCCTAACAGATGTCGCGTCTCATCCTACATGTCAAGTGTTCCCGTCAGCTTCAGGACCCATGTAAAGCGTTTTGAACACATTTAGTGGATATTGCTCTATAGGAAAGCTCACTTTTTTAAAAAGAGAAGGCTAGTATATTCGTTCTTGTGCGGCTATGTGGTCTAGTGGTATGACACTCGCTTTCGGATCGGAAGGTCCTGGGTTCGAGCCTCGCTCGACGCATAGTTGAGTCCTTGGAAAAGACTCTTTACTCACATTCTCTCACCGTACTCAGGTGTGAAATGAGTTCCTGGCCGTTAACAGCGTTGTCTTTGTCCGAAAAATTGTAATATCGCCTAACAGGCGTCATGTCTCGTCCTACATGTTAAATGTTGCTGTTGACCAGGGACCCCTTGTAAAGCGCTTTGAGCACGTTAAGTGGATATTGCGCTATATAAAAGCTCAATTTTTTTTTAGGGACAAGGAGGGCGCGTCTCATAGGAAGGAAGATAGTGACATGATACGTGAATTTCATGTCCGACTTCGAGATAATGTTTGTATAGTGTGATTAGGACAACGAACACATGATCTGGGTGTCACTCGTTATGTTATGTTATTTTGTCTTGTCTCTTGCCAACCGAAATTTCCGCTCGTTGAATGGTCGTTTTAAACAAACCATTCTGTGTTTTATCTGTCACACTTGAGTGTCAAATCAACGCAATAAATCAAATTTGGTGTTGTAAGGAAGGACACGGCGAGAGACAGAGACATCTTGCACCGTTTGGTTGTTGTGTCAATAGGCATGGAGAGATACCTGTGTTGTTTTGCATCAAATTGTCATTTGTCATTTTTGAAGTAATTTGGTCAGCAGGTGTCATTATTGATGCTATGAGTTTAGGTAAAATACTCACAACACCCGCCAGCCGAATTTAACGTACCACCACACTTAGCGGTGTATAACTTTAAACTTTTATAGTTTGATCGATAAAAATTTAGTCGCTGTCTAGACAACAATAACAAAGAGCTGAGTGACGTCACTTTCGCTCCAGTTAAATGACATCCCGAACGGCCCAAGGACTAAGCCGTAACAAAAAAGAAAACAATAGTACAATTAATTCAGTTAATGAACAAAAACAATAAATCGTTTTCGAGCTTTTACACCTTGTTCTCCAGCACAAAATGATGTTTTATTGTCAAAACACAATTTTCTGACGGATTGCAAAACCTAAGAGAAAACCCCGTTAAAATATAAAGTAGAAATTTCAACATAATTCACAATGACAAATAATTTAAACGTTTCGAGTTTCCCCCTTTATCAACATATAGGCATACATACACGCATAACTGTGTTTGCATGTATGTGTGTGTGTGTGTGTGTGTGTGTGTGTGTGTATGTGTTTCTTGTTTCTTTATTTGTTTTATTGTTATTATTACCTAATAAATATTTTTTTTTTGGATGTAGACAAATGTCTTTTTGTATCTTCGCCCTCAGCCTATGGTCAAACCGAGACCTACACAATACACAATCACCACACCAAAGCGACACCAGCAAGTATCAAACCTGCGACTTGTCAGATCCAAGACGGCTGACACACGAACGGACCTCTTCACCATAAGTTATCTCCCTCTTCCCGCCCAAAATGTCATTTGTCATCTTTCATTTGTCTCGATTTACCGATTTGTCAAGTGTCAATAATATTGTCATTCGTACTCTTCACGCTTGCTTCACTGCGAAACACGACGAACCGATAGATAGGATCGATTGTGTTGGCGATCGAACGGTTTGAGGGTCGAATCCTGGTGCAGGCAGTTATTAAATGGTAGGACATATCATCATCATCATCATCATCATCATCATCATCATCATCATCATCATCATCATCATTATTATTATTATTATTTATTATTATTATTATTATTATTATTATTATTATTATTATTATTATTATTATTATTATTATTATTATAACTATTATATTATATCATATTATTATTATTATTATTATTATTATTATTATTATTATTATTATTATTATTATTATTATTATTATTATTATTATCATCATCATCATCATTAATATTAATATTTTTATCATCTTTATTATCACCATCATCATCATCATCATCATCATCGTCGTCGTCATCATCATTATTCATGGATAGTGTGGCACTGTGGTATGTATGCCTTTTGGTTTATCCTCAAGATTAGATGGTATCGAGTTCGATTGCCGCAGCTGTGCATAGCGTTGAGCTAGTCCCCGCCTCGCCCTAATTCACTTTGTGGCTCTGCACTGCAGCTAACGCCTTGGTTATTCCAGTGTTTCATTAAAGCAGACAGAAAAGCCCCCCTTTGGGATGAATAAAAAGAATGCATGTTTTAAAAATTTGTTTAAACGACACATACATCTCGCCGTGTTTAATTCGTCATCATGCCAAACGGAACACATTAAATATCTATCTCCACCTCATACCCTTTTCTGAAGGGG
This sequence comes from Berghia stephanieae, assembly GCF_034508935.2. NCBI lineage: Eukaryota > Metazoa > Mollusca > Gastropoda > Nudibranchia > Aeolidiidae > Berghia > Berghia stephanieae. The sequence continues at coordinate 82,396,238 of NC_088362.1, forward strand.
AAAAGATGGAAAAATAAATGTAAGAAGAAACCATTACAAGGAATAGATAGATAAAATTATTCTAGAAATTCAAAAGGGAACTTGCATCATAAATTCATTCGCATTGAAAGTGTTTTTGTGCACTGTGTGAATAGGTGGTAACGACATATAGACAAAAAAACTGAAAGGGTTGTACGTAAAGAGACATACTTCATTGAAGCGTATGAATACACGATGACGTCAGATCACGCCGCATGGGGCAGGTAGGGTTTACAATTTTAAAAAGATCGTGTTTTAAGATTGGTGTTGTTTGTTGTGTGTGTTTATTAAAACTTTATGATATATTCGTGATTTCAAGGGCATTGAGATCATTGAATTAAAAAGAGAGAACGGACGGAGATTGTTTACAATCATATTAAAGTTAGTCATTGAAGCTGTCAAATTAAAAAAAAAAATAGTGACGTGGCTTGCCGTCCAAATGGAAAACGCCTTTAAATCAAATTTCGCCAGAATTTTACTTTATTGATTTTAACGATTGGTAAACTTGACCAAAAACTTTGTTAAGTCTTAAATCTGATAATTCAGAGCTTTAAAAAATCGTTCCAAGTCTCAGGTTTAAGACTTTTTGACACATTGAGGTCCACCATAATCTATAGATTTATAATAATATTATAGCTTTATGAAGAAAAAGATTCCTGGCCATAATAAGAAAAGGGCGTTTTGTAATTTTGCGGTAGAATGATTAAAGCCGTGGTAATTGGCTGTAAATGGGTTAGACAAGGTACTTAATTTTCATGAATGAATGTTTACGAGAATGATCAAATAACGATATGGAGTTTGACGTTTTGTTTGTTTGTTTTTATAATACGATGTTTGATAACGACGTTTCAGTGCAAAGGAGCTGTTTTGGTACTTAAAGTTTCAGTTTTAGTTGGAGTGGGCAAAAACCTAATATAAAATAAATAAAAATGTACAACTAATAAGAGAAAGTGGAAAATGGTGGAAAGAGAGAGGGAGGGAGGGGGGGGGGGGGGGGGGGGGGGGGGGGGGGGAGGAAGGTAAAAGAGAAAGAGAAACAAGGCTGGAGAGGAAAATGAGGAGGAAGAAGAGAAGGATAAGGGGGTATGGAAAGGGGAGGGGTGGGGGAGGAAGAAAATACATAAGAGGAGGAGAAGGAAGGAGAGAATGAGGAAGAAGATTCGCTACGAGAAGGAGAGGAAAAAGTGGAATAGAGGGAGTTGAGTGGCAGCAGCCAAGAGAAAGGTAAGGGCGGGGGAGAGGAAGATTAAAATGGTACTAGACAAAGTCAATTAAGAAGGACAGCAGCAAAGAGATAAGGGAAGTAGGGATGTGGTCATTTAAAAATAAGAGCGATAAAAAGAATGTGAAAAATAAGTGAATAAAATGTTCAAAGCTCACGATGAAATAGCAAGATTAAGAGGAAGTTGATATGTAACTCATCAACTTTATTATGTCGGGGGTATTTTATATGGAAAAATAGTACCATTATGCGATATTTGATTGGAAGTCACAATGTAAAAAATTCCGTGACCCATATAAATATAGCATACGGCACTATTTTTACGATTAATGAGAATCATCATGTGATAGATAGGCGATACGTGATGCGTATTGAGTGATACGTATTATCTGCTAAAACTTTCTAATGAGCGGAATGAAATTTGAAAATACTAGAAATGAGAAATTTTAGTACATGTATTTATCAGTTTCAGAAATTATATTCATTCTCCGGAATGAATTTTACTATAAATTCGATTTTTCTCATGAAACTACCCCCCGACAAAACACTGTTTTGAGGCGACGGGTGACATATTATGATCATTGGAAAATAAAAGCCATAAAAAGATTTTGACAACGAGGAAGAAATAGAAAAAAAGATATTTTTGAAACTCACCCCAGATTTATCCCAACTCTCAGAAAAGTCACTTTTGTCTGTACCGCTATCTTGTCTGTTTTTATTATAAGAAATATGTCCAGTGCTTTCGTTTTCACTGTTGGTGTTGTTATTATTGCCATTGTTGGTGCTGTTATTATTGTTGTTGTTGATGTTGATGTTGTCGTTGATGTCGTTTTGGTTGTTATGATAATGTTCCGTGAGTTGGAGATCATCCTGTGGAAATCTTTCCTGAACGCTGTCCATGGCGGCTTGGTTTTCTATCTCGTAAAACTCATCCTCTTTTTCTTTCACCATCTGTGGAGTAAATTGAAAAATGTTGGGGTAGGAAAAGCAGCAGCAACAGAAATAGTAGTGATTGTAGGAGTGGTAGGAGTGGTAGTAGTAGTAGTAGTAGTAGTAGTAGTAGTAGTAATAGTAGTAGTAGTAGTAGTAGTAGTAGTAGTAGTAGTAGTAGTAGTAGTAGTAGTAGCAGGAGATTAGTACTAGTATAGTAGTAGTAGTAGTAGTAGTAGTAGTAGTAGTAGTTAGTAGTAGTAGTAGTAGTAGTAGCAGTAGTAGAAGTTGCAGTAAAAGTAGTAGTAGTAGTAGTAGTAGTAGTAGTAGTAGTAGTAGTAGTAGTAGTAGTAGTAGTAGTAGTAGTAGCATTATATTAATTGCTATTTTCGTTCCATAATATAATAATGTTAGGATGTTAGAAAGAGGAAAATCGGGTGGCATGGACAAAAATGAATGAAAAATGAGCATCAAACAACAATAGTCTCTTAATTACTTCTTTAATAAACATCATTTTATAAAGCGGACTATCATGGTAACCATGATTCAAAGGTGCTTATAGGACATGGGTTTATATCAATTTCTCATTCAATACTTACAGCCTGTACACGTTTAGCTGCCCTACACAGGTCTTCATAGTCACAATGTGACGGGTCTGTTTCTTCTAGTAATGCGGACAGATATCTGTCGAAGTCTGGAACTCGCTTCACCTGGTGATTGGATGACAGAAAATAGACCGTTATCACCTTTTTTAAATCGTTGATGTAAATACAATAGAAAATGTTTTAAGATGAGACAAAGAACACCCAGCAAACATATTCTTGACGAACTATTTTTCATTGACATAGTAACGTAGGAAAGCAGGATCAATAACAACACTGCCATTCCGCAATTCATTGTACATTTATTTGGCATCAATGAAAGAGCTCAAAATATTTGAGACACACGCCATGACATATTCCGTTTCTTAAAGAACGGACCGGAAATGAATAACTCGTAATGAAATCTGGTATAATATTTATATTTGATTATAAGAACGATCACAAAATAATGTTATACACAACAATGGGTAACTGATTACAAAAAGAAGTAAATTCTTCCCATCAAACAATCCATCAATTTTTATAAGAAAAAACACGTCATTTTAAAACTAATCGATATACTATTCCAAGAATATACAGTAACAATAACTACCTCACACAGCGAAAAAGAGATAAATTAATGAATTATTCTCGCAAACTATAAATTAAAAAGACAAAACATTGAAATTCCTTAAAAATGAATCAAACATGATGAATGATTGTCCGTCTTTCATGTTGAATATTGATAAGACAACAACACAATAAGACACAGCTATGGAAATGACTAAATGTTGGTTTAAGATTTCGCTGTCAAAATTACTCGACTATTCGGACGTACTCTGAAACCCCCCCCCCCCCCCCCCCCCCCCCCCCCCCCCCCCCCCCCCCCCCCCCCAAAAAAAAAAAACAAACAAAAAACAAAAAACAAAAAAAAAAAAACAAGAAAACCAACAAAAAACACGTTTATAAAATTCTGGCCAGAAAACTCGTCCGTCAAATATCGATCGATTTAAATGACCCTCACCTTGGCACACACTCTCTATGCTGGAACTTCAAGGAAGTTTTCAAGGAAGTCCCAGGTTTGAGAGTTATTGACAAGATGAGGGTCATTCAATCACTCGATATTTTAAGGACGTTTTCAGGCCAAATCTTTAAAAATGCGTTTTTTTTTTATTACGAGTACGGCAGTGTAAAGATACGCATGACTTCAAAACTGAAATCAAATTTCAAAATTTAACAAAACACGAAACAGTTAGGGAAATGTGAGAACATTTGATTTGAAAGTGCTGGAGTATGCATAACGATGTAAAAGTTGTGTGACGAGATGGTTGATAGATTGCTTGTTGATGACGGAACATCTAAATCATTCAAATTTGAATCGGATGATTTAAGGTTCCGATCCACTGACTTCAAATATGACCCTCTGTCTCAAAACGGTATTATGTCGGAATGATTCAGACCCCAAAAAGTGAATTTAGAGATAGAATGATGAGAAATTGGACCTTAGAAATTTTTGTAAAGCAAGAAATAGTATTTATACTCCATCATAACGTACAGAAATTAAACCCAAGTTTGGTATTTGTGGCAAAGAATTCAATTACCCTAACCGAGTGGATCCCGACATAATACCGCTTTGACACGGTGGGTCACAAATATGATTTGAAAGTACAGGAGTATGCATAATACTGATATACAATTGTGTCAAAATATGGTTGCTCGATGATCATGAGGGAGCATCTACATCATTCAACTTTGAAAAGAGAAGTCTTGGGTTTCGATCCCGTTCCATGAAATATTATTCTCTACCCCCCTGTCTTGACCTCCCACTCCAGGACTTGAGATTTTCACAGCCTTGTCTTTTGACTACACCCCGACATATCCCCCCCCCCCCCCCCCCCCCCCCTTCCCACCCCCTCTCCTATCTCTTTCTTTCACCCAACTCTCTCTCTCTCTCTCTCTCTCTCTCTCTCTCTCTCACACACACACACTCTCTCCCTCTCTCCTCTCTCTCTCTCTCTCTCTCTCTCTTTTCTCTCTCTATCTATCTATCTCTCCCTGTGTCTCTTACATACAGTCACAGATACACACGCCATAAAGTCAAATTTAATCTTGTACTTGCTTTCTCTCAATAAAATTTCACATTTATTTGAAATTGTGACAGAATGATATCAAGACTGAACGTGAAAAAAATAAATCATATCTAGACCTAGATATGTATTAATTTATAAAAGTATATTTTGTAAGGAATTATAACATATTGATTAAAAGTAACTCGTGACAAGACAATTAATATTAAGTCGAAACCTGGCAGACACAGGGGCTAGGGACAACTATGTGACCAAACGCGTCAATCCAGTATTATGTCTGAATGATTAAGATGCTGAATAATATACTTATAGATGGAAGGAACTTGACGTAACTTAGCTCTTTGTTATTGTTTTTAGACATCCATTTTACTAATTCGTTCTCACTACATTTTATCAATCAGACTATAAACGTTTAACGTGGTTTTGTGTGTTGGTAGGTGATATATCCGGCTGGAGGATGTTGTGAGTATTTTATCTAAACGCAGAGCGTTAATTGTCAAAAGTGAAACTTCGGATGAATATGTTTTATTAACTCACTCAACCCAGCCACCATAGCCCTCTATCTTCATATTGTCCACTCTTTCAAGAGATTTTCGATGCTTTTCATAACTGAAACAAAAAGCACTCAGATTCGTAACTGATAGAAAATTGGCAGGTATAATATATTATAGTCTTATTCAACAACAAATATCGTGTGAAAATTAAAAACAATAGTTTTAACAACATGCATATAGTTTGTCTCAGAAAAATGTAAAGATCTATAGGGTAAAAGTTGACAAAGTCAATTAGCGAGATAGTGATAGATAGTTAGTTTCCTAAAGCATAAAAACTAACATTTTATTTTCCAGACCACTTTAACTTGATATTATTTAGTTTCCGACAACTAGTTTTTTTTTTTTTTTTTTTTTTTGTTTTTTTTTTGTTTTTTTGTTTGTTTTGTTTTCAAGGTGTTTACGGCACTTGCGACACATAAAGGTCATTTCAGCGCCAGTGAAAAGGAAGAAAATGGTTTAAGTAAAAATAATTATAGATTTATAATTAAAATCACATAAGAAAAGTAAGACGAAGGGGAATAGTACAAATAGGGAACATATAGATTAAAAAAGCAACTTTCATTGTATTGTGCCTAGTTTGAAATCATCTAAAAGTTTCCTACAGACACAAGCACAGGATCCCATTAAGAGGAACACACTCAAATGCTTACATTATACATTCAGAACTACAAATATAAAAATACATAACAGAGAGATGCTTTACAAGGGAAAAAAGTATCGACTTCCCAAACTTTAACTAAACATTTGACTGTTTCCCTCCTAGCCAAGGCTAAAAAAAAAGTGAAAGGACAAAACCCAAGTAATCTCATTCCAATACAAAGATAAGACGCATGTTGGAAAACAGATATATGGGTATTGGAGACACAGAAAGTGACATCCCTGTCCACTATGGGAGGTCAGGAACCCCACCCAGCGACATCTAGTTCGCTCCGACATCATACCATGATGTCATGGGTCACACATATAAGTTAATACAAGTATTATTAATTTAACTTTAAACTTGAGTATTTATATAGCGCAATATCCACTAACGTGCTCAAAGCACTTTACAACGGATCCCGCATTAGCCAACAGCGACACATAACATTTTGTAGGATCGACGAGACGCGACGCATGTAGGCGATATTACATAATTTATTTTTCGACAAAGGCAACTGTGTTAATGACCAGGTACTCATTTTACACCTAAACACGGATAGTAAGAAAATATGGGTCAAGAGCTTTTCCCAAGGACTGAACTATCCGCCGCTCAGAGCGGGATTCGAACCAAGGACTTTCCAATCCAATGGCGAGCGAGTGTCATACCACAAGACCACTGAGCCCCACGATATCTTGACAGTATACCTACATGATCGTGACGGTGCATACAATAGAAGTAATAATGAAATATGTGTCTAGATCTAGGTCTATGTTTGTCTTCTTCCCCAGGCTTTAGAAGAAGGCATTTCTTCTTCCTCGTTGTTATGTCACCTCCTGCAGGCGATCGACCATGCAATATACAGATACCGCTTAGTACGGTAAATGTCGTTTTAAAGGCGATGGCATCTATTTATGGGGGAAAAAATAATCGAAAGTTTCCATTATGCACAGCGAAATCAACATAATATATGCATTTATTAAAAAAGTAAAGGAAAAAAAAACAAGAAAAAAAAAACCCCCAAGAAAAAACAAAACAAACAAAAACAACAAACAAGTAAACAAACCGTTTGTGTTTGTAAAAATCTGTCATGAACTTATTTGAAGGTCTGATAATCCAAATTGCTATGGGGCCATTGTTGTAATTGTAATGGACATACTCTCAACCAACGCAAATTAATGTCTATCATAACAATGTTAAATCAAGCCCCTAACTTCGTTCGGTAATCAGACCTGCAGATATGTACACGTCGATAAATCTGAAATAAAGAGGTCTGACATTAGAACACAAATCGTAGGCTTGATTAAATTATGTTCAATGCTGTTAACGGCCAGGTACTCATTTTACACTTGAGTACGGCGAGAGAATGCGAGTAAAGAGCCTTTTCCAAGACTCAACTATGCGCCGAGCGAGACTCGGACCCACGACCTTCCGATCCGAAAGCAAGTATCATACCACAAGATCACATAGCGCATGAAACCATCACAATTTGGGTTATAAGACTAGCTACTACGATTTAAATAAATTTAAAATCTTTTTTTTTTTTCAATAAAGAAATATTAATAAGAAAAAAATATATAATAAACATGTTGATAAAAAAGTGTTTTACAGTATGTCTTATTTCTATACATAGCAGCATAAGCCAAGGTTCCCGAACCGTTACAGTGACAGTAGATGAGGAGGTGACATCCATTACACGTTAAGTCTCAATACCATCATAAAGTAAAAATGCCTTTATTTTGGGTCAATTATTTAGTGACTTAACGAATAAAATGTATTTGATTTTTTTTTGTCTCATAACACAATACCCTGGGTGTTTTTAAACTTTAAATTTTCTCCGTTGCAGTATCAAATGGGAAAATAGGCACCGGTGTAAACTATAGATCTGAACAGGTGTGTATGAAACGGTACCAGACAAAGCAAGAAAGAAAAGTATAGGGAAAAAATAAGCATTCCATAAAATCAGTATTCCTCAGCTGGGGATCGAACCTCAGGCCTCCTGATTACCAGTCAGTCGTGCTACCATTACATGCATAGAGGTTCCCGATAGCTGGGACAATCTTAACTCCTGTATTCTTCACAAGTGTGCTCGTTTTACACTCCGTTGTGGTGGATGAGGAGGTGACATCCAAAACAGGCATTTTCATCAGTTAGTTAAAAGAAAAAACGGAAAAGTGAGTGGAGCAGGCACTTATGTTGGTAACAACAAGATATGAAGTGAGTAGAAAAGTGCCAGAAGACAATAGAGAAGAAAATTTTTTTTTTTTTCGCGGCGGTGGTGGGGTTTGAACCTGCGACCTTATTGGTACGACAA
>NC_088362.1:82409580-82447080 GCF_034508935.2 Berghia stephanieae
GCTCTGGGCGTCGTATAGTTGAGTACTTTGAAAAAGCTCTTCACTCACGTTACTAAGGTGTAAAAAGAGTACCTGGCCAGTTAGTAGCGTCGTCTCTGTCGGATAAAATTGTAATATCGCCTAACTGGCGCCATGTGTCGTTTTACATTTTAACTGTTGCTGTTGGCTAGGGATCCCTTGTGAAGCGATTAGAGCACGTTTAGTGGATATTGCTCTATATGATTGCCCGCGTTATTGGTGCTCATGTAATATTCATATTTATAACCTTATTAAATCGCCCTGTAACAGTAAAGTAAAGGTTTTTCTGACCAACCAACCTGTAAAAGGTGGTTTTGTCAAGAGTATGTACGGCAAGCGGCGTTGTCATTATACGACGACACAGAGTGACAGGTCAAGTCATTTTTATAGCCGTGCCAAATTGTCCACATCTTATTGTCATCTATCATCATCATCATCATCATATTAATATTTTTTTTATTAACAACCCCCCCCCCCCCCCCCCCCCCCCCCCCCCCAACATGACATCTCCATCCATCCTCTTGTAAAACACCACCCATGACCATGCAATGCACGACCCTCGCCTGACCCCTTACTAGACATGTAGACAGACCCATGTGATTGTGAGATAAACGGACATGGCATCTCATGGGAAATAATAATATGCACAAAAATGAAACGTTAAATTGCGTCGTCGTAGAAAGATGCATTTTTAATATTCTAAATGGCAAGCTACATTTTTTTCACCTAAAATTTCATCTGCCCCTTCTCCTTTACATTCTCCTTCTGCCCTTCTCCTTTCATATCAACCTCCTCCTCGTCTCCTCTTCCTCTTATTCTTCCCCTCACCTCAGCCTTTCTTTCAGACGACTCGACCCCTCCCTATACTCATATAATTGGTAATACATTTTCCTTAATTGCCTGTTTCTCAACTCCTTGTTCCCCTCCTATTTACTTGCCTCATCATTCTTATATAGTTTCCGTTTTCTCGTATTTTAAACAAAAAATAATCTATGTAAAAGCCAGTTTATTCGGTTATAAACATAAGTGCCATGATTTTCAGACTATATTTCGTTTTGACTAGATGTAACAATTTGTAAAGTTACGAAGCATTTAATATCGGTTATTAAAGCATATGCCACAAAGTAAGTGATAGATGAAATAAAGTTAGGAGTTTAAGAATCGGTTCTTAGCAACAGTAAAATAAAATCTCTGCAATTAGCCAAGCAATGCTGAAAATGGTCAGTGACAATGATTGTTTCTCTGTCATCAGCGTCCACAGGTAAGACACTTTATGCACATTACCCCTATTATCTGAATTAAAACATGACAATAGGCAGTGATGAGTGTAAAGAGTAAATAGGGTGTTTCTCTTACGGCTCATTCTGTCCAAAATAGACAGCTGGTTCCATATTTTCTGCCGGGGGAAAGGGAGGGGGGGGGGGGGGGGATAAATTGTGAAGCGTTCTGAAGCATACTGAAAAAGGTAAAACATTGGAAACGAAACATATGAATATTTTATCTTTATATATTTTATTTATTAATGCCTATCGAGTTCCTTTTGAGAAAAATAAGCTGATGTCTCACATACAGGTAACAGACAGATGAAATTCTACTAATACTTATACTGATAATGTTTACCAATTTTTCAACAAAGTTGTCTTTCTCCCTACTTTATCTGTCCACACGACAAACATTACACTACACCCTCAAAAGCTCAGCAGGGTACCCAATTTTGATATCATGGCTTCATCCAACCTTCAAGACAACTGACCAACGCTTGACCACACAATTCAATCAATCTCCGTGAAACAAATACAAAAGAAAAGGGGGAGTGGTCGTCATCACAATAATGTCCAGGACTGACCATAACCGGTGCCCATTCAATAAATCATGGACATACTAATAAAATAGCTACAGCTAGATCCAATTTATGCGAGGAGTCTATCTTAACCCCGCACCGTGCTAGATCAAATTTACGCGAGGAGTTTATCTTAACACCGCACCGGACACAGGATACCCGGGGTGACAATTCTTTGTAGTTACCAGTGGACTTTCCTGGACTCCCCAGGGGTCGTACGGGTGCACTTGCTCCCCTTCTCGGGCTCTCCTTGCCTTTTCATCAAATTCTATCTCCCCTTCCTCCTCCTTCCCTCCTCCTCCTCCTCCTCCTCCTCCTCCTTCTTCTTCTTCTTCTTCTTCTTCTTCTTCTTCTTCTTCTTCTTCTTCTTCTGCTGCTGCTGCTACTACTGCTACTACTGCTACTACTACTACTACTACTACTACTACTACTACTACTACTACTACTACTACTACTACTACTACTACTACTGCTACTACTACAGCACCCTCCCCCCCCCCCTTCCTCCTGCTCTTCTACCTCATTCTCTTCCATCTCCAACCCCTTAACCACCACCTCCACCACCTCTTCCTTATCTCCTCTTCGTTCCTCCCCCCCCCCCTCCTTCCTTCTCCTCCTCAGTTATCTTCTTCTCTACGTTCGATACAATAGGATCCCCAATATCACCGCTACACAGAGCAATACTGTCAATACAAGCTAAGCGCTTGTGCATTGTTATAATGATACGACCAAAGAGTCATACGGTGTTGAATATCCACGGAGGACCGCCATGGAATGACCGGTGCAGAAATAATTACATAGGTGACAAAAGCCTGGGGAATTCCCAGAAAATGTGTCTATGAGTTGATTATTTTTTTTTCTGTTAATACGTGACCCAACACCTCCAAACGGTATCATGTCGAGCTGACATAGAAGAAAAAAAAATGAAATGAAAATTTGCGTTACAGTTATGATGCATCGTGATAAAAGCCTAGGTAATTCCCAGAAAATGTGTCTATGACTTGGCGACTTTTTTTTCTGTTAATACGTGACCCAACACCTCCAAACGGTATCATGTCAAGGTGAAATAGAAGAGAAAAAAAAGAATTAAAAAAAAAAGAAATGAAAATTTGCGTTACAGTTATGTTGCATCGGGGAGAATTGATATTATATCTAAATACTTCCTTAAAGTGATAAAAACTAGAATTGTACATTTCTCGTCGTTTCAACTTTAAAATAAGTTTTTGATATTGGGTCCCGCCGACATCTCGTATTGAGATGACAGGTTACATATGTATAATTAAAATAGATGAGTCCCTCTTATAAGTTAACCGTTGCTGTTGGCTTGAGACTTGAGACCCCTTGCAAAAAACAAAACAAAACAAAAACAAAACAACCTTTGCGCACGTTAAATGGATCTTGAGCTTCATCAAAGATCGCATCTTTATGGTAACGACGTTTTTGAACATTTTATTTTCTCCAATTCTAGAAATTTATTGTTCATAGTTAAATTTTAATGACACAAAACAGTCAAATTATAATCAAGTCAGTCCTATACTGTGGAGTGATGACGCCTTTGATTAACCGAAAATAAAATATAAAATGATAAAATATTGATTTCTAAGAAAAGATTGCATAATGCATCGATTTTGGAAAACCAATAGCATGACAGCGGGGGCGACGATATACCCATGATGACGGCAACTTGGCAACACTGTTAGTGACTGGAGATGGTGATTATCGCTGATTATGTTGTTGTTGTTGTTGTTGTTGTTGTTGTTGTTGATGATGATGATGATGATGATGATGATGATGATGATGATAATGATGATGGGAATGATGATGATGATGATGATGATGATGTTGGTGATGCGATGATTACGATAACGCTTTTATTGGATGATGTAAAATGTAGATGACAATAAAACATTGTTTGTAACGATGAATAAAATAAATGCAATTCCCTTTATTCCCAAGGAATTTTATATAGCGCAATATCCACTAAACGTGCTCAAAGCGATTTACAAAGGGTCCCTGACCAACAGCGACACGTAAAATGTAGAACGAGACTTTGACGCCTGTTTGGTGATTTGACAAATTTTTCCGACATAGATAACGATGTTAACGGCCAGGTATTCATTTCACAACGGTGAGAAAGTACGTTGAATAAGGAGCCTTTTCCAAGGACTCAACTATGTGCCGAATGAGGCTCGAACCCAGGACCTTCCGATCAGAAAGCGAGTGTCGTACCACAAGACCACATAGCCGAGCATGATATTATAAAACCGCTTCGAGACGATTGCTTATATTTTATGTTTAAAAAATAAAGTCACTTTGCGGCGGTATTTTGTTCACCTCTTCATAATACGGCTTAGAGGCGCGTGGTCACATTTAATAATACGTTATGGAGGGCGCCGCCACTGTCACTTTTTATTTCCTATTTCCGTTCAGACATCACCCAATGATTTAAGCTAAAGCTTTCATAGAGACCGTAGAGCGAGCCATCACCGGCGGCACCCTTTGTTGTGAATCTACCGTATAAACGAAGTTAACGACAGATAGATACGGTTGACGTTATGTTTGACATTTTTAAACATTATTCATTCATCCATATAGTTTATCAAAGTGTCGTCTCCCCATCATCACGTCAGCGATATGTATATGAAAAAGAGAGAAAGAAAGAAAAAGAAAAAAGAAAGAAAATGATATGGATCCTTTGCCGCACGTGAATTGGACAGATTGGAGAAAGGGGTGGGGAAGGTAGTGGGGGGGGGGGGGGGGGGGGGGGAGTTGAACATGTACTGGAGGTAGAAAGGTGGATGGATAGATAGAAAGACAGACAGACAAACGGATAGATAGATAGATAGATAAATGGAATGAAAGAAAGATATATAGAATGGGTAGATAGATAGATAGATAGATAGATAGATAGATAGATGACTGGATGGATGGTTAGAAGATAGTTAGAGAAGTAGATAGAAATAGAGAGAGAGAGAGAGAGAGAGAGAGAGAGAGAGAGAGAGAGAGAGAGAGAGAGAGAGAGAGGGGGGGGGGAGTTGAACATGTACTGGAGGTAGAAAGGTGGATGGATAGATAGAAAGACAGACAGACAAACGGATAGATAGATAGATAGATAAATGGAAAGAAAGAAAGATATATAGAATGGGTAGATAGATAGATAGATAGATAGATAGATAGATGACTGGATGGATGGATAGAAGATAGTTAGAGAAGTAGATAGAAATAGAGAGAGAGAGAGAGAGAGAGAGAGAGAGAGAGAGAGAGAGAGAGAGAGAGAGAGAGAGAGAGAGAGAGAGAGAGAGAGAGAGAGAGAGAGAGATCGCGCAAAATTACAATGCGAAACATTATGAATACACCATACGTAACACATAATGTAAAAACAACATAAGACCAGCAACACGCACAATAACAGCCTTTCCACCCCAGGTATAATCCTTAAAGACTTGCCGCTAATCGTCAAATTAATCTGGCACCTGCTCCGCCCTTTGGCGTCAACAAACCTCTTGACCCCCTCTCAAAGTTTTGGACACACGGCTGGACACCGCAATGAAGACTCTTCAAGACAATAGTCGCTCTAGACTCTTAGACTCTAGGAAGTAAGTATGTTGAAGTATGTCCTGTTTTGGTCATTCGTTCAACTTGCCTGGCATCTAATCATTATAATTAAGTTTTTGTTCTCCAACTTCCCAACAATAGCCAACTTCAATCCATGCTTGTTACCCGAATCAGTCGGCCCCATAGTTTAAGAGCAGACCTGCCAAGTACTACAAAAAATTCGTAGAAATACGATTTTTTTGGCTCCAGCTACAGAGCTGCATAGGTCTCTTTGACTAAATAAATCTTGTTGAAAAGGAAAGTTTTAGTTTCTTAGAATCAATATTCGGGAAATTCGGAGCATTTTTGGATCATGCTGAGAGCAAATTGTTTATTAGTAAAGCTATTTAAAGTGAATTCTTCTTTTTTTTTTCCCTTGGAAACAACAAATTTTGGAAATTTCAAGTAGGCAGCTCTGTATGAGTATCTATCGCAATGGAGGACCCAAATTGTATTGCCAGACATGAATACACCATGCAATGTCTGTGTTAAAACTGTGAATTGGTTCGGGTAACAGGCATGTAATGAAGTTGTCTATGCTCTAGACTCTTAGAGTTCAGGAAGTAAGTATGTTGTATTAAGTCCTGTCTTGGTCATTTGTTCTAACTTGCCTGGCATCTAATCATTATCATTACGTTTTTGTTCACAAACTTCCCCACGATTGTCACCTTCAGTGTGACTCAAATCAGTCAGCCCCATAGTGTATCTATCACAATGTTTAGACGCAGTGATCGGGCCCAAATTATATTGCCACACTTGAAGAAGACACCATGCGTTGCCTGTGTTAAAACTGTGAAAAATGGTCAGGATCAGTGAGGCTGATTGGTTCGGGTAACAGGCATGTAAAGGAGTTGGCTATACTCAAGGCTTAAGACTTCAGGAAGAAAGTAGGTAGTATTTTATCATGTCTTGGTCATCCGTTCAAACTTGCTCAGAATCTAATAAATATAATAAAGTTTTTGTTCCCAAACTTCCCAACCTAACCCAACCCGACTTTCAAATCAGCCTGAATCATCAATCCAAATTGGTTGTAAACCAAAATGTCTTCTGTGTCTCTACCATTGGAATGCACTTTTGTATCGGAGATTGACAATAAATATATCTGTTAGAAAATGTCTTGTCCTTAGAAAAAAAAACTTAATCAATTTTATTGGGAAAATAACAAATGTGAACAAAAGATATACAATGATGTCATGAGAAGAAAACCGACACACATACAAAAGACAAAACAAAACATAACAAAACAAAATAAAAAAAAAACAATGAAAAAAAATAATAACAAAAAACAAAACCAAAAACTAAAACAAACAAACATATAAACCCCCCACCAAAAAAAAAACAAAACAAAAAACCCCCAAAAAAACAACAAACAAATGACAACAAATGAAATAAAACAACCCCCCCCCCCGCCTCCGCCCCTAAAATAGAACCTCCCCAGAAATAATGCAAACTAGCCAACCAAACAAACAAAAAGCAACAACAGCAACAGCAAAAATAAATAACAAAGAAAGCTAATCCCCTCCCCCGCCCCGAAGAAGAAATAGGTTTTAAAACTGTTTTAAAGCACCATAAGAGAAGCAAAGGAAATAAAAAAGAGAGGGAACTCCATTGTTTTTCTAAATTGTAAAAACTTTTGTTAGATGATGCCTATCTGGCTTTCTACTTTATAACAGCTCAAGAACAAAACACCCGCTTCAAAATTCGATCCGCATTCCAATTCAACTGTGAATTGTGCGAGAGAAATTATGTCAACTGTTAATTGTTTGATATAGAAAGTAGAGGCCATTAATCTAAACAAAGAGACAAGACAAGAAATAACTTCTGAAATAGAAGAACAACACGTTAATCTATAGGCAAATATAGGCTATATTATTATATTATGATCTTATCCCAACACACAATACACGTATTATTTCCCGGTTCAATAAACACCAGACATTTATTGCTGGAACTACTGTGTGTATGTGTATTTTTTTGTAATGAATTCCAAACACATCAACATTCGTGTGTCGAATAGGGATATTGCAAATTTCTTCTTTAGAATAGACACGTCGATGGATTGATGATGACAACGATAGAATCTACTGTCAAAACGAATTCTATAGCAGCTGCGGCTACTATGACAATAAGAACAACTACACCAACAAACTACTACTACTACTACTACTACTACTACTACTACTACTACTACTACTACTACTACTACTACTACTACTACTACTACTACTACTACTACTACTACTACTACTACTACTACTACTACTGCTACTACTACTACTACTACTGTGACACTATGAAACTTTCTCGAATGCTAAATGATAAGGACGTTGTTTATTTGTAAATTTCATTTTTATAATTTCTCTAACTAATTACAAGATTCGAAAAGTTAGTCTAAATAGAAATCTCTCTCTCTCTCTCTCTCTCTCTCTCTCTCTCTCTCTCTCTCTCTCCCTCTCTCCTCCCCCCCCCTCCCTTTAATTGTAAAACTGCGTTTGTAACTCATCAAAGTTGTATGGCAGCCTTAATTATCAGCAAAAGTATCGTAGAGATAATTATTTCTAAAGTCAAACAGTATTATCAAAAAGACGATAAGTAATGTATCGATAATTCGAGGGTATCAGGTCATACCAGCCTGTCACAATGCCACAACAAACACATGCCACATGAAATGAAGCGAAAATTACCAAACAAGGAAAACCAATCCTCAAAATTCCTAACATTTTACGCACATCTCCTTTCCCCCCATTCAACTCTTTGAAGTAAAATATTTCAAGGCTTTTCACAAGATCCCTAACGATTCATTCACCAGAAATAAAGGGCATCCCAAATATACGCACTTTACATAACAATCCTTCTTGTTTATCAGCTGCCTCGCCCTTGGTTTAGATCATTGATCAATTGAACAGCTCTTTGTCACTCCCCCGCAAATATTTGTATGTCTCGGCAATTAAATTGAATGAAGACTGCTATAGCCTGGCTAAGTACCAGCGTAATTGGATGCGTGTATTTGGAAATAGTTAAGATGACATTTTGTGTGAAAAATGGAGAGAGAAAAACGATAGGGCGTCTTCGTCAATGGCGCCGATAGTTGTTAAACAACAATCAATTGACATTTTATAGTGCGACAGTGGGGGGGGGGGGGGGGGGGGGGGAGGGAGGTGTTCATTTTATTTATCAATGGGACTGGAGATAAGACTTTGTAAGCGTGAGAGTAATATTATATTATAGCCTTGAAATTATTTCTCAGTAGAAAAGAAAACAACGTAATTTTTGTATTATTACGAGTCACTACCAAACTACGGGATCGTCTGTAATTTGATATCGTTATTCCAAAATATCGTTTACCTTTTTCTCCCGACCTCAAACAAGTACAAAGAAGTTGAGGTATTTCATTACTAGTAAGGGAGTAAATAAGACAGTCGCCTATATACCACGAGGTCACTGGTTTGAATCGTTGTGGCAACAAAGGGAGACTTTCCCATGATGAATTTTAAATTATCTTTATCATACCACTCTATTATAGATAGTATGCACTTGGCTCAGAAGCCCACAACATTGCCATCCGGAAATATAACGAACCAACACACAAAACTGTGTGTAACCTTGAACGTATAGAGTCTGGTTAATGCAGTTTAGTGAGAATTACTCATAAACATGGATGGCAAAAATCAATAACAAAGACCTGAGTGACGTCATCTTCTTTATATCTATAATCAATCCGAAAGTGTGATGCTTTGCTTAAATACATCAACATTTTTTTTAAAGAGTTGAAAATAATATTTCAGTAAAACCTAAAATGATGTATTTATTTAAGATTGCTCTCCTAGCTGCTGCTGTTCTAGCTGTAGTTTTTCCTGTAATGGCAGTAACAACACAACAAGAACAACAACTGCTACCATCACCACCACCCATCCACCACCACCGCCATCACGACCACCACCACCGCTATCACGACCACCACCACCACCACCACCACTACTACTACTACTACTACTACTACTACTACTACTACTACTACTACTACTACTACTACTACTACTACTACTACTACTACTACTACTACTACTACTACCACTACTACCCTACTACTACTACTACTACTACTACTACTACTACTACTACTACTACTACTTCTACTACTACTACTACTACTACTACTACTACTACTACTACTACTACTACTACTACTACTACTACCACCACCACCACCACCACGACCACGACCACTACTATTACCACCACTACCCAACACTACCACCTCTACCTCTAATGCAACAATTTATCATCTCTCAAAATCTCTGTTTTTCTCTTCAAGGAATATATGTACACATGTATCTCTCAAACACCCCAAATCAGATACAAAAATCTTGCCTATTATATCTTATAACATGTAACAACCAGCCATTACCGTAAAATCTACAACTGCCCTCAAAGCCCACGGGACCAGGTAGGGTGTTCATCACCCGTAAGAGCACATAACCTTACATTGATTATCCTGTTTTACAACCCCTTTGATGTAGATTTTGTCACACAGCTAGCGGAAGGTTAAAGATTTCTCGAAACGTCAAAAATAAATATCTACATTGAATCAATAGAAAACTCCGGTAATATGAAAATGATGGATGAAGCTCGCGAGCGATGTTTTTTATTTGGATCGATAGAGTTACCTAGTATAGCATGTTTTGATTATGTGAGAAATAGAATGTTTGAAAAGGCTTGAATCTTGTGTAAAGTTGAGGGGTCTGATCAAATACATCATGAATATTTTAATGACCAGGATGTTATCTTTAGTTGATCTTCTTTTTCTTCTTCTTCTTCTTCTTCTTCTTCTTCTTCTTCTTCTTCTTCTTCTTCTTCTTCTTCTTCTTCTTCTTCTTCTTCTTCTTCTTCTCATCATCATCATCATCATCATCATCATCATCATCATCATCATCATCATCATCATCATCATCATCATCATCATCATCACCCTTTCAATATCAACAACTCCTTATTCTCGATTTCTTCTCACTGAACGCTTTTGCATTATGCTGTTGACAAGTGGGAGTAAAATAGATAATTGTAAACACATTAATGATTGGACAGCCAACTTGAAGGTCGATAAAAAGCAAATCAATCCATCGATTTAATGTTTGGTGGATATACATTTTATAGATACTATGACAGGTAAACACATTGGTATCTTTATTGAATGATAGCAGATACACGCAAAAAAAAAAAAAAAACGGAATAAGAAAGGAAATGAACTAAAGATGAAAAAAAATTAAAAAAGTAAATCACAACAAAAAACCACCCAAAAAAACAAACCCTCAAAAAGAGAAAAAAAAAAAAAAAAAAAAAAAAAAAAAAGAACCCAAACAAGCACACAGCAAACACCAAAAGACCCTCCCCCCCCCCGCCCCCTTCCTTTTAAACAAAAAAAAACAAAAAAAACAAAAAACAAAAAACAAAACAAAAACAAAACAAAACAAAAACAATTAAAACCAAAACCAACAAACAAACAAACAAAAAAAACCCAAAACAACAACAACAATAACAACAAACTCCGCCCCCAAAAACAAAACAAATTATATTAAAAAAACAAAAAAACCTGCTTAACAAGTAAAATGAAGGAAAGTAAAAATAAGCAAAGTTAACACTAAGAAAAATAAAAACAATATATATGCGACTTTAAATCGATTAATTGAACCAACAAAGAAGAATGCCAGTAAAATTGCCTTCACGAGAGCATGCTGCATCCAAAACAAAATTACATGAAATATGCATCTAGCTTGCCTTTGATGGAAAAGGAGGAAAATAAAACATAGATAAAAGGCGAAGATAGTACCCAGTCTTCATCAGAAGGAATTTTCTCATTGCTACGTTCGCCTACCTCGCCTTCTCTCCGCCTACATGGTATCGTAAAAGTAACAGATGGGGGGTTTATTATTTATTTAAAGTGGGATATAAAATGGTCACTGTGGTGACCGAGTGGTTTTTAACCCTCAGCAGTCTGGGTTAGATTTATTTTAACCTGACATGAAATTTTTCTTTAAAATCTGGAAAAAAGTGTAATATAGGGAACAGTGCCAGAAAAATCAGAAAGAAAAATACACAGCGTTGAACGACGCTCAGCTGTATGGTCTTTGCTTCGTACCCGAAAGGTACCGAGTTCGATCACCCGCAGCTGCGCGGTGTGGCCTTGAGCAAGTCACATTGCCCTAGCTCAATTTGCGGCTCTGCACTGCGGCTGATTCCTGGGTCATTCCAGTCTTCCCTTTGAATTGATCCTTAAGACAAATTCACCCATATGGGATGAATAAAGGGAATTTTAAAAAATTATTTATTAAAAAACCAATACTGTCGGGAAAGGCTTATGATTTTGGATGATACTTTTCGTGTATTTTTTCGACTGGGATTATAATTTTTTCTTGAATTTTTCTTTCTTCTTTGCATGGCACTGTTTCAGTCACACCTTTTCAGCTTTTTATCTTACACCAGCGTCTTCCTCGTTATTGTCACTATGATATAATTCGTATTATATTGAATCCCGAGTTCTTTTGTTTCTGCTCTCAGATCCTGGCGACGCGGTTAACCGAATTCAACCTCCAGTTCTATCGCAATTCATGGTTATAAATTCAAATTGCAACACATCCCAAAATAAAACCGCTTTCAGATGTTGGGCCACAAATTACAAAATTTGAGATAAATTTGTCTTTTAACCACGAAGGAGAAATAATAAATTTTCTATGATGGTATTTTTCGATTTTACATTGGCGTATAGATATATTTTTCCTGGCATTCAAAGTTGTGTAAAATTGCCTGTGAATGATACAATGCAAGCTATATGAGATTTTGATATTATAAAATATTGTATAAGGTATTTAAAGGATAATTCCTGTAGTAAGATAAGATGAGATAAAATAAGATAACCGGCAAAAAGATACGCTTGACATTCGTAATTCTGAACATGTTGATGTCCAACTCATTTCTCTATAAGTCGGTTTAACCCTCTCCTTACCACCTGCAGCAAAATTGTCACAATTGTTACGACACAATATACATTTTCTTATTCAGATTTATTTTGTACATCACAAACTTTGAAGAATGATCTTTGTTTCATTAATAAGAACATAATGTTGTTTTGTAGAGAGCTTCTTTGAGTTTAAAAAATCAATTTTTCTGCTGGATAAGCCTGTCACTTTTGGTAAAATACTGAAAATGATCGGAAATCAGAGAGTAAAACTAGAAGTTGAAAAGCGAATTTCAAGTTAAAATGATCATAAATAATTGATGGAATGTTGACCATTGCAATCGAGGAACTGTGTTTATTCTTCTTACCAAAACATATCAACTTGATCAAAGTGTCTCGTTCTATTTAATTTTCGGCATTTGATCTGAACGCACTAAGACATAATATCGTTTTGAGACGATTTGTTACATATCGTCTCGATATGTTAGAATAAAATCGAATTTCGCCAGTAAAGGAGTTAACGATTATTCTCCAACAACTCATGAGTCATCCAAGAGCATTTTGTATGTAGATTGCGAAACTATTTTATGGCGGATGGACACTGTGCGTGGTCGTTTTTAATGAATGTCGCTCTCTTCGATCTTGAGCTGTACAGAATTTATGATAATAGAAGTAGATAGTACTAGGATTAGTATTTGATGCTCTTGGAAGGAGCGTAGTATTTTTAATGATTTATGTATCCAATGCAGCTTGTTTGAAATAATATTACTAGAAAAGGCTCGTGGATGAAATGTAGGATTTGTAAAGTTTTATGTATTGTTGGAGATGTGTCCTAAAAGGCTGTGGAAGAAGAAATAGTAATAATAGTACATAGTTGTAGAAGGAGGATGAAGAACATGTGTGGGATTGAGGGGCTCAGTAAAATGACCATCAAATTGGACATGGATGGGTGGACAAAGAGATAGAGCTGGTCCGCTCGCTTCAAGTCTGAATAGAAGTCTTTTTGGCGGTTGAAGACATTTTTTACTTTACTTCTTGAAATTAGATTTATTGAGGAAGATGTGGTAAGATAAATTGGTTGGAAGGGTGAGAAAATGGATGAAAAAAATGGGGCAAAATATGTGAAGTATATTTGATTATTATGAAACAGATTAAATTCAATTATGGGAAGATGTGTCCATTGTATGTATTAACAAAAGAAAAGAAATAAAAAACAAAACAAAAACAAACAAAAGAAAAAAAATACAAAACAAAAACAAAACAACAAACAAACAAAAAAAAAACAAGCAAATAAAAAACAAACAAAAAACAAAACAAACCCAACTCCTCCCAAAAGAAATCAAGAGAGAGAGAGAGAGAGAGAGAGAGAGAGAGAGAGAGAGAGAGAGAGAGAGAGAGAGGGGGGCAGAGAGGGAGAGAGACAGAGAGTGAGAGAGAGGGGAGAGAAAAAGAGTGTGTGTGTGTGTGTGTGTGTGTGTGTGTGTGTGTGAGAGAGAGAATGGGATATACGAGAGAGATGTTAAATGTCTATTCGTAAACACTTCCATTTAAATACGTTAATAAGGCCCTTTAATGCTCAATACTTTTCATGTATCAAATAAAAAGTCCTAAGAATTCAAATAAATACCCAATCCTCTACAAATTTCATTCATTCATTTTTCTTATGATAAAAAAACAACAGTTTTTCTTTTCTTCTTCTAATTCATTTTTGCGGGATTTCATATCTAAAATCCCTGCTTTCTTTACCAACCACCTTGCCCAAGGCAAAGACATTGACAACGTTAAAGTTGTGAAATTGACATTTCATTCCATTCGCGTTAACCGCTTCTTAGAAACTTTCTGAAACTATTCTTCATTCAATTCGTTACTTTCGAGATAAATGTGGAATGTAAATAGAGAGCCTTAATCCCTGAAAACATTTAACGGGAGATTGTATGTTTGCGTTCCATCAATGTGCCATAAACCATCTTGGACAGTTCACTGTCTGCAATACGCCGAATATTTCTAAAGGGAATATAATTTTGTTTTTTCTTCTCGCGTTTCTCGTTGTTGCTCCGTTAAATGGATTTTATATGAAATACTCGTACAAACATTTTCCAAAGATTCGGTTACCCTGACAATTAAATCACCGATTATCTCATTAAAATAGAGTGTCTGTATCTGATTCTACCGGATATATATTTGAAGTGTCCAAAATTGAACAAAAATAAAACAAAACAAAAATAATTGAAACTCAGAAATTCCCTCCTAGACAAACAAAACAAAACACACACAAAAAAAAAAAAACAAAACAAACAACCAAACAAATGACATTTTTAAAAAAATGAGATTTTATAAAGCGCAATATCCACTAAACGTGCTCAAACCGCTTTACAACCACAACACGTAAAGTGTAGAACGAGACATGACGCCTGTTAGGCGATATTACAATTTTTTTTCGACAAAGACAACACTGTGAACGGCCAGGTACTCACTTTACACATGAGTATGATGAGAGAATGTGAGTAAAGAGCCTTTTCAAATAATAATAATAATAATAATAATAATAATAATAATAATAATAATAATAATAATAATAGTAATAATAATATATAATATTATTATTATTATTATTAATAATAATAATAATAATAATAATAATAATAATAATAATAATAATAATGATGATGATGATGATGATGATGATGATGATGATGATGATGATGATAATAATAATAATAGTAATATTAATATAATAATAATAATAATAATAATAATAATAATAATAATAATAATAATAATAATAATAATAATAATAATAATAATAATAATTACAACTACATACATTTTATAGAGTATTAATCATCGCCAAATGTGTTCAATGGCGCTTTACAAGACAGAGGGAGAAGTTATAGAAAATTAAATGTTACAATATTAAGAAATCCGTTGACTACTCGTCGAGTTCACATCAACGATACCAGATTGATGTGGTAGGCCACAAATGACAAATCAATACAAGGAGAACAAGGTTGACATTTGTATCATGCGTTTGAAAAAGTCCGTGAAGACAACCCGTGAACACAGCGGACATATTTGCTTTGTTTCAAGGTAAATGCCAACGTCTTCATAATGCAATGAATAGATTTAGAATGCAAGATGTGCATGAAGGATTGTTTTTGGTATACAGTGGGTTGTCATTAGCGTAATAATACATCTTGCATAATCACATAGGAATTTAACCTTCAAAGGAAACCAAAATTAACTATTCAAAAAAAAGGAAATAAAATGATCGCATTGTCCTTTGCACCTATCTGACATTACAATAAAATTTTAAAATTCATCACTTTAAATTGGACACGTAAAAATCGTTCGTTGAGCATCACTCTGATGCTGTAAATCTATGATTTGACAATCACTCTGCATGTCATTAGCTGTCTCAAGCAGTTTCAATGTTAAAGTAAAAGAATGAGATGCAGACACTAGTGCAAGATGTCACAGTAAAGGTTGTTCACAATTATCTTATTAAATTTTATTTTATTAAGAACTGAATTCATCTCACTCCAGTTATATTTCGGTAGGCTTAGATAAACTTTACCTTCTTATATTAGATCGTCTTTCCTTTTATAGCCTTCCCTCGAATTAATTTCTAATTAGTGAATACTTTTCGTTCTACATTCTGTCACGTAGCCACTTATTATAAAAGCTGATAGGTCTAACATTCGACACTCACTTTCTCTCCACAATCTATGCCGGACGGCCAGTCGCTCTATTCCTATATATATACTGGAAGATTTTTATCTTTTGGGACTTTGTAGATATTATATCTACACCATTAAGACGCCGGAGCTTTTAACTTTGATTGTATAATCTTCAAGGATCAAACCCAAGCCCGCTGTCAAAGGACTACACAATAACCTCTTACCAATTGCCTGGAAGTGGAATTTTACGAGTCCGATCCTGTTATCAGAGGAATAGATCATCCAAGCCCATCAACTGCCTGGAAACGTAAACTTACGAACCTGACAAATTATCATAAGTTACGTAAAAGATTCATATCTCTATTTGTAACTGCCACGATCACTGTTTACCTCTTTTAATTAAATTTCATCATTATTTTTATTTCATTGTAAACAAATCGTTAATTGTTTTTCATTTATAGTAACTAGTAAATTCTGGGGCCTCATTCTACATATATCTTTATGCATAGTCGAGTAGCTCTTTACTCACTTGAGACCATGACACAAGACATGGAATCTCAAAAGTGTGTAGGACTAAACAACCCGAAGAGCACTAAAAAGAAAGAATCCCCTCCCCCTCCCCCCCTCCCAGCACCTAAAGTCGACTTCGACCAGGGATCGAATCTAAGATACGTCTATTTTATTGTTGATAGAGAAGCTATCATTACACCATAAAATATATAATTTTTACCCGCTTATTACAAAGTTGGTGGACCTTTTGTTGATAATATCATTTTCAACGATACTCAAACTGATCTGGTCCTTATTGGTAGTATTGATAATGATAGGTACTTCATGTATGCTTTTATTCATTTATTTTTGGAAGAGGCTTGGGTCAGTTGCATGACGTTAAAGTCAGTTCAGGAAAGGACTTGTGTTTGTGAATTTCTATAAATACAGATCTAGCAAATATATTATAGCATTATGACAGATTTGGTTTTAGTTTTGATGAATGACTGTAAAATACATTTTGGTTGGGGCTTGACAACAGTTGCAATACTTTTAATTCAATATAGGCCTGGACTTATTTTGTGAATAGCTATAAATTTAGATCTTTGCTTGTGTAAAGCATTCTGAGGGATTTAGCTTTTTGATGAATGAATGTAAAATACATTAACCTACTGTTGATAAATGGCTTAATAGTCTAAAATTTCATAAACTTGTCTAACAGTTTGAATTGTATCTACGGTATACATGATATTATAAAAGTCTGTAGATTAACCACGTGATGACTTTGTAATCATTGCTTTACCCGTGCAACCGTTGATCACGCTCTTTGTCGCTTCGACTTTACAAAGCCCCGAGACCATGTAATGACAAAAAACAACATAGGGATGCCACAGTGGATGGTGACATCTCATTCATTACCCCCCCCCCCCTCTCTCTCTCTCTCTCTCTCTCTCTCTCTCTCTCTCTCTCTCTCTCTGGCTACTCCATCCAAAAACAGGATGGCCAAACTCCATCAAAACAATTAAAAACATTTTTTCGCGGTAAACCGTTACTCCCAATTTTCTCCCAATATCAATCAATTTAAAGGATCAACAACTTTCTAAAAAGAAATTAAGCCCCAGACTTCTGCACAACGTTTGACAAGTTGAGGATAATATACATCGATCGGTTTTGGGAGTAGCATTTTTCTGGCCAATTTAAAAAAAAATGTGTTTTGTCATAGCATAGCAGCACACATCATTCCTCACGTTACACGATTTGCCATTGTTTAACAGCTCGTGACACGCGTGGTTGTTTTAGTATCATCCTCTTTCACATTCAGTGATATTATCTTCTTTTTTTTTTTTTCTTCTTTCCCCTTAACTCCACATTTCTTTGTCGCCAAGTTTTGTTTTCTTTTTTTCCTTTTTTTTTTAGTTATAGGCTATTCGAAATGTCCACATGTTTCTCAGCTTAGCAATTTAATTTTCACCCTTACACGTAACTATTACAAAAGCCAGCTTGTTTGTTTGGATAATCTCTTTTCAAGTATCTTAAATTAAAAAAAAACAAACCAAAAAAAAATAATTTAAAAAGCAAAAAAAAAAAAAAAAAAAAAAAAAAAAAAAAAAAAAAAAAAAAAAAACAAAAAACAAAACAAAACAAATAAAACAAAACACAACAACAAAAAATAAAACAGCAAAGCAATACAAACCAAATATCCTAAAATGATAAACACAAAATAAACACAACGTCCTAACCAAAAGTAAAAACACACAAAAATATAAACATACAAAAACAAACAAGAAAACATCCAAATAATCCCTGCCCCCCCCCCCCCCCTCCTCAAAGCAAAACAGCCCCCATCCCTCTCCCCCCCCCCCCCAAAAAAAAAAAAAAGAAAAGAAGAAAATTAAACAAAAAATAAAAACAAACAGAAACAAAAAAAACACACACACACACAAAATCAACAACGAAAAAATAACAACCAAAAAAAATAAATAAAACAAAATAAAAAAAAAAAACAACGAAAAAAACAAACAAAATTCAAAAACAAATTC
Organism: Berghia stephanieae; assembly: GCF_034508935.2. Lineage (NCBI taxonomy): Eukaryota > Metazoa > Mollusca > Gastropoda > Nudibranchia > Aeolidiidae > Berghia > Berghia stephanieae. The sequence goes on from NC_088362.1 coordinate 82,428,190, forward strand.
CCGCTTTTTGGTACCTATTGTGTTATTTAATCCAGACGAAACGTTTGTTTGCCTACAGATGAGATACGTTAAAGGTCCAGTATTTTAAAAGTGACATTGAAATATTTCTTTCTCTCTCTTCATACTAAAATTCCATCCAAAGAAACAATTCATCATATTATTATGCAAGACTATGTTGTCTGGGTCGCAGGTAGAGGCCTTATGCCTTATACATAAAATGACGCCAACAATCTTTCAAACATATGGAGAGAGTAAATATGGCTCTTCATAATCATAGTGGTAAAATACGTCTTTTCATTCTATTTAAAACAAAATGAATTTAAAGGGTAAATAAGATATGTAAATAGAGAGATAGATAGATAGATAGAAGAGAGAGAGAGAGAGAGAGAGAGAGAGAGAGAGAGAGAGAGAGAGAGAGAGGAGAGAGGGAGGGGGGAGGGAGACAGAAGAACGATAGACAGATGGTATGATGAAAGTAGAGAGATATGAGATAGAGAGAGATACGGACGAATACAGAAGGAGTAAGAAAAATGCTATTTGTCTTCTGACGTGTCCTCCAAACGGATTCTTATTTACACAAAACACGAGGAGAATAAAGTGTGGAAGGTCTGTTGTTGATTCTCATTAAAGGCGGGACTACGGAGGGACATCGTCAGGTTTTATTGACAGTAAGACCTGAAGGTCATTTCATTACACAAGCCCGACTTGACCACAACAAAAGGGAGCGCAGATATTATATTCAGCGTTAAATTTGCTATCCCTTTTTGATGTGATTTCCGATATCTCAGACCTACTGATTATTTATCTACATTCAACGGGTAACAAACAGATTTCAACAATGGACAACAACTAATAATTTCTATAACTTTTTACTATCCCATATTCTCCCTTTTTACTGGCGCTGATATGATCTAAATGTGTTGCAAGCGTCGTAAAACCCTTAAAAACAAAAAACAAAAAACAAAAACTAATAATAATAATTATTTTTTATTGAATACTACTCTGCTACAAGATGCGGTTTTTAAAAAAAAGTTTTGAAAAACAAAAACAACAGCTTCAAAAAGGAACAAGATGCCAAGCATGAACCGTTTCGGACTCAACCCCTCCCCACCCCTCCCCTCTTCATCCAACAACAAAAATCAATTAAAACGATTAATTAACAATTTAACTGTTTCTGTTGTTGGCAGAGGAAGCGTTTTGATCCCGAATCGTTCTGTAATCAGCATTTAGCTCTTTATTTGAAACTCTTAAATTCATTTGTGCAACACATTTTCTAGGTAGTAATAACAAAAAGCATGTTTATCATGATGATAAGAACGCCACCAAAAGTATAGAAAAAAAATCGGTGAAGCGAGCCCTTTCATTGGTCATTTATTGACCACTATGTAGTGGGAAGGTTATTTTTTTCGTCTTTTATTCATGTGATCGGACGATAAGGTGTTTCGTAATGCTGGTATTGTTGTGTTCTTCTATTTCGACCGTTTTTATGGACTTGTTCCATGATCCTGTGATAAGGAGATTTGTTGCGGGGATAAAATACGGTTAATAAACTTTGTAAAAAACAAATAATAAAAAGAAAAGGCGAACAATGAAGACTGACCTTTCTTTCAAGGTCAGAGTAAAATAAGCACTTCTTTTACACGGAGTGCAAAACTTCATTGACGAAAAACAAAACAAAACAAAAAGCATAAAAAAAGAATAAAAGACAAAACAAAACAAAAACAAAACAAAACAAAACAAAAAACAAAAGAATGACAACAAATAAACAAACAATAACAAAACATTAGCTTTTATATAGTTCACTATCTACTTACTGTGTTCAAAGCGCTTTATAAGAGGTCCCAAGCCAACAGAAAAATTCAACATGCATGACGAGACATAACGCATATTATATGGGCTTTTATGGGGTTTTTTGGATTTTTTTTTTTTGGCTGACAGACACAAACGCTGTTACTGGCCATATACACATTTTATACCTGAATGCAATGAGAGACTGTGTTTGTAAAGAGAATTTTCCAGTGACTCAACTTTGCTACGCCCAGACCTGAACAAATGGATTAAACAGGTCTACTTTTTAGATTTACCATTAATTCTGTGTTCGTCAACAAAAATTTAACATGGGTCGTAGGGAATTATTTTTACCCCAACCTTATTGTTTAAAGAATAGATAGACTGACTGGGGTTAGGGGGAATGGGTTGAGAGCAAGAAAGAAAGAAAGAGAGAGAGAGAGAGAGAGAAGAAAGAAAGAAAGAAAGAAGAGAGAGAGAGAGAGAGAGAGAGAGAGAGAGAGAGAGAGAGAGAGAGAGAGAGAGAGAGAAACTGAGAAAGAGAAAGAGAAAAAGAGAGAAAGAGAAAAAAAGAGAGAGAAAGAGAAAGGGAGAGAGAGAGGGGGAGAGAGAGAGAGAGAGAGAGAGAGAGAGAGAGAGAGAGAGAGAGAGAGAGAGAGGATAGATAGATAGATAGATAGATAGATAGATAGATAGAGAGAGAGAGAGCGAGAGAGAGATAGATAGAGAGAGAGAGAGAGAGAAGAGAGAGAGAATGATATATATATATATATATATATATATATATATATATATATATATATATATATATATATATTGTCACAGTAAAGGTTGTTCACAATTATCTTATTAAATTTTATTTTATTAAGAACTGAATTCATCTCACTCCAGTTATATTTCGGTAGGCTTAGATAAACTTTACCTTCTAATATTAGATCGTCTTTCCTTTTATAGCCTTCCTCGAATTAATTTCTAATTAGTGAATACTTTTCGTTCTACATTCTGTCACGTAGCCACTTATTATAAAAGCTGATAGGTCTAACGTTTGACACTCACTTTCTCTCCACAATCTATGCCGGACGGCCAGTCGCTCTATTCCTATATATATACTGGAAGATTTTTATCTTTTGGGACTTTGTAGATATTATATCTACACCATTAAGACGCCGGAGCTTTTAACTTTGATTGTATAATCTTCAAGGATCAAACCCAAGCCCGCTGTCAAAGGACTACACAATAACCTCTTACCAATTGCCTGGAAGTGGAATTTTACGAGTCCGATCCTGTTATCAGAGGAATAGATCATCCAAGCCCATCAACTGCCTGGAAACGTAAACTTACGAACCTGACATATTATCAAAAGTTACGTAAAATATTCATATCTCTATTTGTAACTGCCACGATCACTGTTTATCTTTTTTAATTAAATTTCATCATTATTTTTATTTCATTGTAAACAAATCGTTAATTGTTTTTCATTTATAGTAACTAGTAAATTCTGGGGCCTCATTCTACATATATCTTTATGCATAGTCGAGTAGCTCTTTACTCACTTGAGACCATGACATTTTGGAGGGGACACATATAAAGAATTGAATTTATTTAGTTACTTATATCTATTTCATCTAACCTTAAAGTTTAAATTGTAAAACTCTTAATTGCCCCACTTGATCATATTTTAATTGAACTCCCTATTTACAGGATTAATTTTTTTTTTTTTTCATTTCTTCATTTAAATGGAATAGCAATTTATCCATTCATTCTTTCATTCAAATTGAATAGCATTTTATTGATTCATTCCTTCATTCATTTATTCATTTATAAATTATTCATTCATTCATTGTTCTTTCATTTATTTATTCATTCATTCATTCATCCATTCATTCGTTTATTCACTCATTTATCCAATCATTCATACATTTATTCCTCCCTTCATTCTTTCATTCATACATTATCCATTCATTCATTCATTTATTCACTCAGTTTTTCATTCATTCATTCATTCATTCCTTGTCCACTTTGTTATTATATCACTCATTTCATTTTGTTGTTTGCCTCATTCATGAATTGTTTTCAATATGTTTACATTCCATAACGATTCATTCACCTATCATCCAATCACTCAGTGTTGTGAACACATTTTGTAACTATTGTAAATCTTACGATATTTTATTGTTTTGTATTTCAGACATCACTGTTAAACACTCTTCAATGCCTAATTACAATTGTTGAACAACCATTGAACAAGAGAGAGGTCCCAGCCACGAACTGAGTTGGTAAATATATCCTTCATTATTCTCTTTTACATGAGTTGGGCATCACATAGTAACTATAGACATCGTGATTTGTTTTGCATAGTGATTTGTTTTAAATGCATTTTTGGCATATTACTGTTACCGAAAACCACTTATATATTATGTTCTGAAAAGTGAGTCTTTAAAAACTAAATAATAATAAAAGGAGTCTACTAGCCGTCGTGTTATATTTAGTGATAGATAACTTGGGATTATTTTGGCATCCTATTATTGTTATCACACTCTAGTATATTAGCGTCATTGCGAATAATTGTACACAAACTAACGACGAGTCACACACATTGGTGATACATTTTTCGTAGTAACATAGTTTAGAGTACACGCGATTGACACATTGTTATTGACACAAGTCATAATAACTCCGCATTGTATTGACACATTGCTTTATAAGATATAACGATAAAAGGCATCAAATTCAACATACATAATAAGTTGAAATAAGAGAGAGAGATTTCTAAAAATAGAACAGTTCATTCCAGTAAGTGTAAATAAATAAAACAGTCAGTAACAGTATCCTGTCAATATAATATATATAAAATATCGTAACTAATTTATTGCAACATGGAAGCATATAAAAGATACTTAAGTCTCGCAAAGGACTTAGAAATACCCCAGGAAAGGATATTTTCATGGTGCGAAGAGAAAATAAAAGAAGAAAAAGAAGAAAGAATTCGTAGAGAAGAAAATGAAGAAAGAATACGTAGAGAAGAAAGAGTCCAAGAAAGGGAACTAAAAAGACAAATAGCTTTAGCAGAAGAAGAAACCAAAAGGACCCAAATGATGCTGGAAATTGAAAAAACAAAAACCGGTCATGAAAGAAAACATAATAATAGTGATGAATTTTTCGTGAAACTTCCACGCATGCCAACATACGATGAACGCTCAGACTGTCTAGAATCCTTCTTACACCGATTCGAAGTTCAGGCTAAAGGTTATCGTTGGCCAGAAAGCAAATGGGCCACAGCCTTGATTAACTGCTTATCTGGAGAACCGCTAAAAGATTTCTATACCTTAACAACTGAAGATGCAGATGACTATGGTAAAATTAAAGACGCTCTACTAAAAAGATTTAGATTAACGGAAGATGGTTACCAGGAAAGGTTTCACACTGCAAAACCGGAAAGTGGAGAAGACTTTAATACATTCGTGAACTGAATTACTCAATTTCTAAATCGGTGGCTTGAGTTGGCAAACGTAAAACAAGACGACTTTGCAGGCCTTTACTATCTCACGCTGAAGAATCGAATCTATCAAGCTTGCAACCCAGATTTAGTCGCATTCTTTAAAGAGAGAAAGCCAGAAAACTTGGACAAATTAAAAATCTACGCAGAAAACTTTAACAGCGCACATCCATTGACACCCCTTAGCAGAACATTGAAGGAACCATACTACGCTGCTGCTGCTCAGAGTCCAGGTACACCTAAAGTTCAGTACTCAAATAGAACGAGCCGATCAATCACTCGGAACACGCAAGTGAAACAAGATGATCATAGTAACAAACCATGGAACAAACAGTTCAATAGAGACCGTAGCCGACCCTATCAAAACAAAACAAGAAATAGCACTGACAATAATACTGAGTATAAGAAAACCAACAAACCTATAATTAAATGTCAATATTGTGGAATGAAAGGCCACACAGCAGACAAATGTTACAAAATCGTGGGATATCCAAAAGAAACTGCAAATGCATCACTCCAAACAAGTGTAAACAATCAGACACGAGTAATGTCAGGAGAAAATATAAATGTGTATTGCGTGAAAGGTATGTCACTTTTAACACAAACTCACAAATCAGGATCGCTATTTTTTTGTGAAGGCAAAGCTAATGGAACTGATTGCAAAATATTGAGAGACACAGGATGCAGTACAGTAGGAATAACAGCATCTTTGATCAATGACGAAGACAAAACTGGAAAAACGGTACAATGCATCACATTCAGTGGCACAGTCGAAACCTTTGAAACAGCTAACGTGCACATAAGAAACCCCAATACTATACAGGAATAGTGGAATGCTGTATACTTCCCAACCCGTCGCTGATGTTATTGTTGGCAATATAAAAGGTCTTAAAGACAACCCAACAGATGTAAAAGAATGGTCATTAACCCAAGAAACAGCTTGTCTAGCAGAAACAAGAAAGATGACTAAGACAACAGAGAAGCCAATGACTATTTCTCTAGAACCACAACAATTTGACAGGAACAGGTTCATTGAAGAACAGAAAAAGGACCCGACTTTAACTTCATATTTCAATATCGCAAACAAAGGGACGAAATCAAAAGTTGAATACATCATTGAAAAAGATATTCTGTTCAGGTTACATAGGAAAAGAAACAAAATAGCTAAACAACTGGTCACGCCGAGTATTTACAGAAACAAAATCCTTGGAATAGCGCACGATTCAATAACTTCTGGACATCTTGGGAGCTCTTCCACATTGAAGAGAATATCCGAGAATTTCACATGGCCTGGAATTACTAAAGACGTCCGAGAATATGTGAAATCGTGTGACACATGCCAAAGAAGAGTCGCAAAAGGCAGAATACCGAGATTGCCATTAGAGACAACCCCAGTTATTGAAAAAGTTTTTCAAAAAGTTGCAATTGACATTATAGGCCCTTTAACAAAATCAGATAGAAACCATACACACATACTAACACTAGTCGATTACGCAACCAGGTGGCCAGAAGCGATAGCATTGAAATCAACTACATCGGATCACATCGCTGAAGCATTGATGACAATTTTTACTAGAATAGGCATACCAAATGAGATACTGTCGGACAATGGACCCCAATTTACATCACATATGATGCATGAAACCATGAAACTCATGGGAATCCAACACTCATTCACAACTCCCTACCACCCCCAAGCAAATGGTCTTTGTGAAAGATTTAATGGCACTCTAAAGAATATGTTAAGAAAAGTGTCAGCAGAAAAACCAGATGATTGGGACAGATACTTACCAGCAATCCTATTTGCATATAGAGAAATACCCCAAGAATCTACAGGCTACTCCCCATTTGAGTTGATGTATGGACGATCACCTCGCGGCCCGATCAATATAGTAGCCGACATTTGTAAAGGGAATGAGGAGGACAATAACGAAATTATGTTTGCTTACGAATATGTAAGAAACCTGAAAGACAGAATAGAGGACACATGTAAGCTAGCACAGGAATCCGTCACTAAAAAAGCAGAGAAATACAAGGAATACTCCGATAGAAAAAGCAAGTCAAGAAAATTTGAGATTGGTGACAAAGTACTAATACTCTTACCCGATGACTCGAGTAAACTTTTAGCTACATGGAAAGGACCATTCAGAATAACAGCAGTAAAATCTAATGTTAATTACGAGATTCAAATTAACAACACAACAAAGACATTCCATGCAAATATGCTAAAAAAGTATTTTGATAGAGACACAGTGTCGCAACCTATGTTTACTAATATCGAAGCTTCAAATGCAGGATTAATCATACCGTTGGTCATGGGACACAGACACCCGAGACAGAAAAACAAACAAAAATCGCACAATTGCAACCACCTAAGACAAAAAAAGAAGTACGCAAAGTACTTGGGCTCCTAAATTTTTACAGGAAATACATTTACAACTTCGCGCACATCGCGACACCGCTAACAAATCTGACAAAGAATGGGTCACCGACCAAAATTGTTTGGACAGAAGCGTGTCAGAATAGCTTTAAACAATTAAAGGCATTACTCTGTTCAGAACCAATTCTTAAATTACCCGACATATCAAAAGAATTTGTTGTAAGAACTGACGCGTCTGATAAGGGCATCGCAGGTGTACTATTACAGGAGCATGAGGGAACTCTAATGCCTTGCTTATATGCAAGCAGAAAATTATTGGACAGAGAATCACGATACTCTGTAATAGAGCGTGAAGGACTGGCCATCGTCTTTGCTTTAAAGACATTCAGCAGATATCTACTGCTAAAAGAGTTTGTGGTCGAAACGGACCATAAACCACTCACGTACATAAGAAATAACAAAATGAATAATAGTAGAGTACTAAGGTGGAGTCTATTTTTGCAAAATTACACTTTCAGTATCTCTCACATACCAGGCTGTGAAAATATTCACGCAAACCTACTTTCTCGATTAGTATAAACACGTGAGAAGGGTATAACTTAACCTCCCATGCATACTGTTATTTACCTCGCAAACTATGCCAAATCAGAACGCACAAATTTCGATAATTTTATTTGTAAACATGATGACCCAACTTAATGTAACATTGAGTATTGTTTGGATATATATACCATACCCATTCATGATTTGGGAAATCTTCTCTTTATCTATTATTGTTATGAATTTTCACTCATTTATGATTAATAATTGAAATGTCAATATTCCATTTACATTTTCATTCATTTCATTCAGTAAATTACCTTCATATCATCGACTTAAATCATGCTTCATTGCCATCACTATTGTTTATCACAATGATTTGTAATCGCATTGCCATCATGTTGTTCATCACAATGGTTTGTAATCACAATCTTTCATTGTTATTGTCACCCATTCATATACCTACGTTAATATAAACATTTCCATGTCTAGTTAATAATTTAATTGTAGCACAAATCATAACAATGGATTAATGCTAGAGTATCATGATAGTAAATTTACTTCCGTTTGTAAAATCTATCTTTCCCATAATGGTTAAAGAGTATATTTTAAACTTGGGTAGGGGGTGTCACAGTAAAGGTTGTTCACAATTATCTTATTAAATTTTATTTTATTAAGAACTGAATTCATCTCACTCCAGTTATATTTCGGTAGGCTTAGATAAACTTTACCTTCTAATATTAGATCGTCTTTCCTTTTATAGCCTTCCCTCGAATTAATTTCTAATTAGTGAATACTTTTCGTTCTACATTCTGTCACGTAGCCACTTATTATAAAAGCTGATAGGTCTAACATTTGACACTCACTTTCTCTCCACAATCTATGCCGGACGGCCAGTCGCTCTATTCCTATATATATACTGGAAGATTTTTATCTTTTGGGACTTTGTAGATATTATATCTACACCATTAAGACGCCGGAGCTTTTAACTTTGATTGTATAATCTTCAAGGATCAAACCCAAGCCCGCTGTCAAAGGACTACACAATAACCTCTTACCAATTGCCTGGAAGTGGAATTTTACGAGTCCGATCCTGTTATCAGAGGAATAGATCATCCAAGCCCATCAACTGCCTGGAAACGTAAACTTACGAACCTGACATATTATCAAAAGTTACGTAAAATATTCATATCTCTATTTGTAACTGCCACGATCACTGTTTATCTTTTTTAATTAAATTTCATCATTATTTTTATTTCATTGCAAACAAATCGTTAATTGTTTTTCATTTATAGTAACTAGTAAATTCTGGGGCCTCATTCTACATATATCTTTATGCATAGTCGAGTAGCTCTTTACTCACTTGAGACCATGACACATATATATATATATATATATATATATATATATATATATATATATATATATATATATATAAAGAGAGAGAGAGAGAGAGAGAGAGAGAGAGAGAGAGAGAGAGAGAGAGAGAGAGAGAGAGAGAGAGAGAGAGAGAGAGAGAGAGAGAAAGAGGAGAAGAATGTTTATATCTATGATAAATTTTCCACAGGAAGCGATACAATAGCCCTATATCTACCTGGAGGAAGAGGTAGATATGTGTCTCATCTCTCGTCAACATCTTGTCAAGGGGATCTGTGATAAAATCTCTATCGTAAGGACAGGAGGCGTGTCAGGGCTGTTTGTCCTGGCTGTCACAATGAAGGTGCTTTCTATGTGTACAATGTATGTGTATGTAGTTATGTATGTATATATGTATGTATGTCTGTATGTATATATGTATGAATGTATGGATGTCTATACAAGCGTGTTTTAAATGCCTCTATGTAAAGTACGTAACGCTCTTGTTTGTCTGTACAATAATACTCCGTTATACCGACATGTCTGAGACTTCTGAAAACTCTGATGATGATATAACGAGTAAGTATTATCATAAAGTATTAATATGACCTATTGCCTCAAATTGATGTTAAATTCGGGTAAACAAATTGCCAAAAAAAAAAAGGGAAAGTAAAGTTAAAACGACATGAAACTAGTTTCCGTTTTAGTCGCTTGGATATCATTTTTAGATAGCGAGATTTTACTGTATGTGTATGTTAGTGCGTTTGTTTATTTGAATGAATGTCTGGGACGAAAGGCTAATGGTAGAGATAAGATGTAATTATATGGTTTGTCAGAAGACAATGTCTTAGGTAAACAAATTGAAGAAGACAGGGGGAGTTGTGTTGACAAGAGAAGAGTGTGACACCAAGATAGCAGTGGATTAAAATTTGAGAGACTGTTACATGGGTGGTTATTCAACATATTTATCAAAGCAACATACCAATTAGAACAGGCATTTTGCCATGATTGATTTTTTCTTTCAGGAACTTAAGCCATTTATTTTTCTCAATACTTTTTTTCAGTAGAAGATTACCCTTCGTTTCGTGGTCTCCAACATTTTTCATCATTATTTTTTTTTTCATGACAAACAGAAAGTAACTTTTTCAGTTACTTTTTCTCATGGTTTACAAATGTGACTCTTGTAAATTTAACTCCTAAATCACCAAATTAGTTTGTAGATAATATGCCCAACTAAGATTTGTTCATTTCTTTTTAAATTTATTTGTGTGTGAACCATGACTCTTTAAACACAATTAGAAGGCGACTGCTGACTTGCTTAGCTAACATTTCATATCAATTGTGCGGCTATGTGGTCTAGTGGTATGACACTCGCATCGGATCGGAAGGTCCTGGGTTTGAGCCTCGCTCGGCGCATAGCTGAGTCCCTGGAAAAGGCTTTTTTTACTCAAATTCTCTCACTATACTCAGGTAGGTGTAAAAGGAGTACCTGTGCGTTAACAGCTTTGTTTCTGTCGGAAAAAAATGTATTATCGCCTAACAGGCGTCCTGTCTCGTTTTTTATGTTACGTGTTGCTGTTGGTCAGGGACCCTTTATACTGCGCCTTGAGCACATTTAGTGGACATTGCTCTTTATAAAAGCTCAATTTTTAAACTTTATTAAAAAAAAAAAAAATCAATTTCAAGCCAATGTTAAAATTTATTTCGTCTTACATCCCTCACCCAAATATATTCAAACACGTAAAATGATTATTTTTTTTAAATGACGCCCTTTCGCAACGGAACCATAAGATCCCGTCGCCCAAGCAATCCATGAAGAACTATAGACAATCCATTAAACTGGATGTCTGATGTCAAAATGAATCACCCATGTTGTCCAAGTGAGCAAATTGGGGGTTAATCATCTTTCCCGAGGAAAAAAAAACGAAGGTACCTCAAGTGGGGCTCGAACCCGGGGCCGTCCGGATTACAGTGCAATGATACATCAACCACTCGGCCACTTAAAAGGATCAGACAGGATTAAACATAACTGAAAATAAAAATGAAGTGGCCATGGCAAAATCATCCTCGCTCTCTCTCTCTCTCTCTCTCCCTCTCTCTCTCTCTCTCTCTCTCTCTCTCTCTCTCTCTCTCTCTCTCCAGAAGTCATACTCAATGCAAACTCGTGATTATTACTGAATATTTAAAAATATGTTTCAGTGCATGACATAATCAGTCGGAAGGTGAAAATTTTGGATTTGCATTTTTTTTCATTTTATGAAAGAATATGCATTTTAATCTTTATTTGAAGTAAATCGGGTGATTTTTATTATGAAGTTATGGTCAGATATATGGGAAAGGTATCAAGAAACTTTTCTCAATAAATTTCATACTTCTTCAACTTGACTAGCTGTGAAAAATATTTAGAAGTGAAATTAAGCTTTGATATTTCCCGAAGATGTACAAAAAGGGTTGACTTAATCATTTATGACATGAACACATTTTGGATACAAATTGACCTTCTAACTAAACTTGGCAATATCTCAGTTCAAACCTTGTCACCATCCGACTGATTATGTCATTCACTGTAACAAATAATAAATAATTTAGAACGGACACATTAATTACATGTCTCTACCCACTGAACTGTGATTGCCATTGGGAATGCTATGCTTTTCTAGAAAATGCCTATACCCAAATCAACTTTTCGCGCAAAATGTCATCATAATCCCGGCGCCTCACTGTATCTTTGACCAGGGAAGCGAAGGAGATTTAGTCATTCGCGTAATTTTCCATGCTCCAAGAACGCAAATAATTGAATGGACGTAGTACGTGGTAAGTAAGAGTGACTGTTCTTGGGTGTTGATTAATATTATAAAACAGGCCTTTGGCGACACTTCCGGACCCGTCGTCTGAAAATAACTCCCGAAGTTTTGTCTACGCGGAAATCGGGATTAACTATTCTAGTGATGATTGGTTGACGAAACAGGAAGGTGGTAAGCAGGGGGGGGGGGGGGGTAGCAAAACGAAATACAATAAATGTTTTTATACGAAGTGATCAAATTGTTATGTAAGACTTTGGATCATTGACCGATAGGGGGAATTTTTCTTGATCAGGGTTCAGATAATAAATCTGTTTGGGGAAAGTCTGAGTCATAAATAATACAATAGAATGAGAATCAGTTTATTTATCCCAGTGGCGTCCTAGGAATTCCACTTCAGTAAACACGCCACGTTCCGCCACTGGCATTGCCAAGGAAATGACAACAGTTTGTTTTTGTGATGAATACGAAGTCAAACATGACATATTTGACCCGAATGACCATAAGGAGTAAATGGTGTGTCATGTGAGTCCAAGACGCAACTTGAACAATATTATTATTGCACGTTCTTTATGTATAATGTTTAGAAGAGCGGAGAGAGTGGAGAGAACGAACAATAAAAATAAAGGGAGAGAGAGAGAGTATTTGTATGTTTGAGAGAGTGAGAGAGAGGGAGAGAGAGAGAGAGAGAGAGAGAGAGAGAGAGAGAGAGAGAGAGAGAGAGAGAGAGAGAGAGAGAGAGAGAGAGAGAGAGAGACCCATACTTAGAACAATCAACAATGCATTTTCCTTACCTCAAATTCGTGATCCGTTTCGACGTCTCCGTAGACATAACCAAATATAGTATCCGACATTTCAGTAGACACATCCGAATCCGAGCTGCGTTGAGGAGATCGAGAACGACTAATTTTTAGACTTTTATGTTGTTTTGAATTATGACCGTCCCCTTTGTATTTTTTCGATTTCTTCCGACCCACTTGCGGTGAGCGTGAAAGCAGCATCATAATTCTAGAACGTTCTCTGGGAGAATGTTGTAATCGATTACTGGGCGGAAGTTTATTCCGATGGTCGACTCCAGCTAGATCACCTGCGAAATGTGCTCCTCTGGCGTATTCGGGAAATGTGCTATCGCTATCGGTGGATGTTTGATAGAAAAGATGCGACTCGGAGCTGATTGACTCTGAATCTGTGCCGACATTCATGGCATTTCCTTTGGAAAAATCCTGTACATTGTAACCTCTTTCTGAGGATGAGGATACTGTTGGCGGGAGCGGAGCTCTTCTCTTCTTTTTGGCAAGTCTTTGCGTCGACTTCGGAGAGCATTCAGACTCGCTTGCAGCATAATCATGAAGGAAAACATTAGGATTAAGATGCATGTTATCAAAAATTTTAGCACTAGGCAGGGATTTGATTTCATCGTCGTCGGCGGCGTTATTATCAGATTTAAAATTCCTTTCGTGACCCATAGAGTGCGGTCTATCAACCTGATCAGGTCGAAGAAACACGTTGGAATCTTCTGAGGAAAGTCTTTCTAGGGAAGATGTTCTAAACTGGAAATCGTCACTGCCAAAGGTGGATAATCTTTCACGTTCTTCGCCTTCATGATGATCGATGTTCGGGTCCATGGGTGACATAAATTCCGACGCCATAGAGTCGGCATCCATGGAACTGCTGTGACTAACCCTTTCATCTCTCTCTCCATCCTCCTCCTCCTCATCCTCACTAAATGACCTCAAACCCACGATGACGTAGGTATTGTTTCCCACATTGACTAGCTGAGGTGCTGATTTATGGCGAGAGAAAAACGCCATATTTCGTTGTTATGTTTTTCCAAATTATGAAAATCCGGAAATTTTAAAAGCAAATTTTTAAGTTACGAAAACTAACAACATATTTCAAGTCACAATGAGTATAACTAAACCCGTATAATGAAACATGATTGACACTCGTTTTATGTCTATTGTATTTATCTCAAGTTACATTTCTCCAATGATGCTTTATGATGACAGTCCAATAAAATGTTTCACTGTTATTACTGCTAAATTGCGTTAGGTATTCTGTCAGTTACTTATTTGAATCACTGATCTATAATTAAAGAAAACGACACAGGTTACTGGGTGAAACAACGTGACATTATAATAAAGTAACAGTAATGCCTATTAATTAACGGAATAATTAATATCTATGTCGTACTTTTCCGTGAAACGAAAATGACGCATCAAACATTTACAACCAATATAATAATATTCTGCCATACTCTGAAAAACCACGTATTTAAAATTTAGTCTTGAAAACTCTTACTTAAAATATCGATCGAATAAAATGACTCTCATTTTCCCAAAAACTCTTAAACCTTGAACTTCATAGAAGTCCCAGTTTGAAAATTTTTAACAAGATGAGGGTAATTTTAATCAAGCTCTAAAAGAATAGCAGGAAAAGTTTCACAAAGGTTTAAAAATTTGAACAGAGTATCAACTTTGTACACACGTTTTCGATACTTTAAAAACGCTAAAACTACTATAATTTTGATGCTGGATCGTCAGTTTTTGGCTCATTTTCATTATTTAATTCGGAGAAACTGATGAAAGCTAAATTTTCCTTGTTTTGTTTTCAATACAACTTATTATTAGAGTATTTTTGTGGCGACCTTTTGGTACAACCTATAGGTTCAATTTTCAGCAACAACATCACTCAGTTTTGAGACTGTATGTAACATATTAAAAACCCTTGGTTCTAAATACCAAGCATAGCCTTATCCCCTAGGACTAGAGACAAACTGGCGTGGGACGAATCTAAAAGTCAACCTTGGTACTAATTGCCAAGCATACCGGTATCCCTAATACAAGAGACGTATTGGCGTGGGACGAAATTGTAAAGTCAAGCAAGTAGACGTTCGTTCATAAACCAAGTCTATACCCTCCAACAAACACACTTGTTGCCAAACACGATTCCACTACGGCGTAATCATAATTTACCGTTTTGATACTACACTTGTCGAATATTAAAAACCAGTTGACAGCCACACTCTGGAAAGATACGTATTTAAAAATTTAGCCAGAAAACTCGTCCTTCAAATATCAATCGATTGAAATAACCCTCATCTTGGCAATAACTCCCAAACCTGAGACTTCAAAAGGTCATTATTAAAGTCCCATGTTTGAGAGTATTTTGCAAAGATGATGGTCATTTAAATCGATCGTGATTTGAAGGACGAGTTTTCAGGACAAATTTTTAAAAACGTGTTTTTTTCCAGAGTACGACAGTTAACTGGTTAAAAATCTTGTTTCTAAAATCCAAGCATACCGATATACTAGGACT
This sequence comes from Berghia stephanieae, assembly GCF_034508935.2. Classification (NCBI taxonomy): domain Eukaryota; kingdom Metazoa; phylum Mollusca; class Gastropoda; order Nudibranchia; family Aeolidiidae; genus Berghia; species Berghia stephanieae. Next base: position 82,443,869 of record NC_088362.1, read on the forward strand.
AGAGATATACTGTCATGGGACGAAATAAAGTCAAGCAAATAGAGGCTCATGTACCCTCAAACACACTTCTTTCCAAACATCTTTTCACTCCGACACAATAAATGACCGTTTTATTTTGAGAATATTTGCGGCTATGTCGGCTTGTGCTATGACACTCGCCTTTGAATCTGAAGGTCCCGAGTCCTTGTAAAAAAAAACAACTCTTTTTCACATTTTCTAATTGCACTCAGATGTAAAATGAGTACCTAGGTGTTAACATCGTTGTCTTTGCCGGAAATACATTGTAATATCGCCTAACAAACTCCATGTCTCGTCCTACATTTTAAGTGTTACTGTTTGTCTGGGTCCCCTTCTAAAGCGCTTTGAGCACGTTTAGTGGATATCACTTTATATAAATGATCTTTTCTATTTGTCGAATATTAAACATCTTGGTACTAAAGGCCAAGCAGACCGATATCCTCCAACTAGAGACACACTGGCGCGGCACAAGAATTAAGTCAAGCAAGTAGTTGTCCATTCATAAACCAGGTAGACCCTCCAACAAATAAAGGTCTTGCGAAACACGTTTTCAAATGTTTGCCCAAGGAAAAGGTGCTACTTACAGCACAGAATGCAGAGCAAACATTTAGGCTGTTCTGCTACACTTTACAAGGATTCTTACAGGGCCTATATTGGTCCAGAATTTGTTCATGAATTACCAAATATGAATCTTCAAAAACTGTGACCCTTCATGACAAATTATATGACCCGCCATATCAGAGAGGTATAATGTTGGGGTGAATGAGGTACTGTAATTGAAAGTATTGATGAAAAAAAAAAAAACCAAACAATGTCACTCAATGTCAGACATGCATATAAACGCCGGTCATATCTTATTGCGAATAAATCTCAATTAAATAACAATCGAATTGCTAAGGAAAATATTTGCCATTGATACTGAATATAAAGTTTACTTTTCAATCTAGATAAGTCATGGAAAGAACGTCTACAAAAGTTGAAAAAAATGTACCAATGTTTGATGGCAACGCGTGGTACAAACATCGCCTATAAATAATACTAATATTAAAGGTATTTGGTAAGGAATGGAGCGATTCAAAGGAAAATATAAATAGGACCAACGTCAACGCCCCCCCCCCCCTCCCTCCACCTCCCCCTTGCCACTGTGTTCAAAGTTATTATGAGGATATTGAAAACGGTACAGCAAGTGTGAGTAAACAAATTCAAAATAAAACCTGAGCATTGATAGTAAATCAATCTACAACTAAACGTGTTCAAAGCGCTATACAAAGGGCCCATAGTCAACAGCAGCACTTAACAAGTAGGACGAGACATGACAATAAATGTGAGGCGATTTTACACATTTTATTTTTCAACTGAGACACACGCTGTTACTGGCCAAGTACTCATTTTACACCTAACGGGGTAAGAGAATGTGAGTAAAGATGATTTTCTAATGACTCACTTTTGGTCGCTAAGAGCGGGAATCGAACCCGAGACCTACAGCTCCGAAGGTGAGTGTCATACTACAAGACCACAAGACCTCATTCAGCACTGAATTGGTCAAGTGTGATGACACTCGCTCTCGGACCGACTCTTCCCTGGTTCGAGTCCCGATGTGGACAGAGGGTCACATTTAATAAGCTTTTCTTATTTTAGCAAAGTCAATGTATTATTTATCGATCGATATTTTAAGTAGGATTTATTTTTGGTCACAAACGAAATAAGTTTATTGACAGAGTACGACAAAATATCAAAATTATTATAGCCCATCGCCTCAAAGCGCTCTGAGGACGTTTAGTGGATATTGCGCTATAAAAAAAAGCTCAACAAATCTCCAGTTCAAAACGGTTGTAAGTCGGGTCGGTTTAGATGTGAAAACATTATTTTATAAACATAAATATGAAACTAGGGATACATTTATATCTGTTACTGAAGACAGTGGTCCATCAAAGATCGATCTAGTTAAGAGACCCTAATCTTGGCAAAAACTGTCAGACCACTGGTTAACAGCGTTGTCTTTGTCACCCCCCAAAAAATCGTAATATTGTCTAACAGACGTAATGTTTCGACCCCTGGTAAAGAGCTTTGAGCAAGTTTAGTGGATAATGCACTATATAAATGTCTCAAAATGCTTACGTTTCTAGGCGACCGGTTACAAATTACATCTTTCGACGAGACTCAAACCAAAACAGTACGGATTTCGTGCAACAATAGTTCCACGTTACCGACCACGACCTGATCACCCATTATCTTTTATAACTGTCAACTCATCAAAGATTAAAAGGCTCGTCATGTCAGGAGGGTTCATTGATTTATTGATTTTTTAAAGATCCTGGCACACGTTTTGATTGTATAGATCAGATTGTTGTTGAATGAAGATTAAGACTGGAATAGATTTCTGATTGTGTAATAGCGGCTATGCTAAAAGGTCGTTTTATTTTTTTGTCTTTGTTTTTTTTTACTTTCGCCACAATAATACACCTATATTGAGTTATTTGATCTTTGGGTTACATGATGAAAACGTAACTAACAACTGATGATCTATCATCAAAGAATGATTGTAGTTATAGCTGGTACTCTGCCCATGCTGTTTTGAACCATTCTGCAAAGCCTAATGGTGCGAGAACGCTTGTTTTGTGTTTTTGTTCACTTTACTTTATTTAACTAAAAGGAACTGATAATAAAAAAATATTTTTTCTTAGTTTTTACAAATATCTGATTATTTCAGGGTTTTTTTTTTTTTTTTTTTTTTTTTTTTTTTTTTTTTGGCGAACGCCACAATAGAGACCTTTTGGCATAGCCAGTGGCAGTAGCTCGGTTGATAGAGCACTCACTTCGCAATCAAAGGGGCCAGTATTGATTCTGGACGGTATATTTCTGACCCCCCCCCCCTTTGCCCTTGACGTGTCCACCAGGCAGTGATTGGGTAACATGGTCTATTAGATCTAGTTGAAAGTACTTTGCGATAAATAGACTTCAGCCCTGTCAAAAGGGTAGCAATCAATTGATAAATTTCGTTTCACGCTAGAGATAACCTGGATAAACTCTCGTTCAATTGACTCTGAAGACCACACTTTTCTTTCTTTTTCACATTAAAATCCTTTTATGTAAAGCAAAGCATCATCTCCCGTACCAGCTAGAAAAATTAACTTGCTATGAACTTTCGTGGCGTTCGGAAACTTAAGGCTTGACGATAAACTTAAAAATTCAAA
>NC_088362.1:82452080-82469580 GCF_034508935.2 Berghia stephanieae
GAATAAACTGATTCAAGCCAAAATCACAAACACATACAGAAGATAATATAATATTTTCTATCTATCGCTCTACATTCCACAAGGGTAAATATATTATCTATCTACCACGCTAAATCTCACGAACTTCCAAAGTAAAGAAAATCGTCATCGTTCATTGCTCGAATGAATGAGCTGCGACTGTAGAATTAGAATAGAATGACTGAATGAATGAATGAAAGTAATGGTGTGGTGGTTGTGGTGAAAGAAGGCGAAGCGATGCGTCTCGCTATACGACTACGACATCGCTTTAATCGAAGGCGCGGTTTGTCACAATCACACACACACACACACACACACACACACACACACACTTCACAAAACATACCAACGTACTCGATATAATTCACTTTACTTAAAAAACGATCACCAATGTATAGGGTGAATGAAATTGACGCCACTCGTCTCTTTGTCATTTGTTGTTGGACCGCCAAATGGGTGATTAGTTTTAAATAAAACCCTCTATCAGACTAAGACGTTAAAGGTTACACAAAAGTTTGTGTTTTGATACCGATCGATCTGGCAGGTAGAACAAGTGATTATTGTTCCTAAAGGCATACCATGAATTAAAAAAAAAAACAACTTATAGAACAAGTTACTACGACAATACTATCCAAGTTAAACCAAATTGTTCTAAGTACATGAGGTAACTCCATTTTGAATTTATTAAAAAACACAGCATAAACCACTTGAAAATCATGAAAGAAATTGTTTAATAATCCAAATGGATGAACGAATTCCCTTACAATCCAAAAGAGAGAAATTTACTACTAGTACGTACTAACCACGCCATCAACTCGCTGTCGACAACTTCGATGAGAGTTATGTCTTACTTCTGAATAATATCATACACCATTTATTTTGTTATACAGTTAAAGTTTGTTGTCGTTATGATGTGGCCAAAACTCTCAACCGCCCCCTTACTTTACCTAGTCTAGTCTCCGCTGACTCGAGACAAGACCAAACAAAGATGACCCCGCCATGCCTCCTCCACCAACAATATTTTGTGTGGATTGGGAGTGGGGGAAAAAAAAAAAGGGGGGGGGGGGGAATTGGAAGATAGTGGTCAGTCGTGGACATAATACAGAGGCGGTTTAATGGGGTGGTAAAATTGGAATGAAAAAGTAATTAAATTTGTTGGGATGAAAGAATGCGAATATAACTATGTAAGAACTCGAGGATTGACTGCTAGAAGTCATCGGCATGTAGCAGTTCGCTTGACCTAAAAGAAAAATTATATAAATATATAATAATAATAATAATAATAATAATAATAATAATAATAATAATAATAATAATAATAATAATAATAATAATAATAATAATAATAATAAAAAGATATACAAATAAAGCAAACGGAATTTAATCTGTATATTTAAAACATAATTAGACATTTATTTATAAATTCAACACACGATCAATGTTAATCTAAACGATAAAAAAATCAGAAAGTCAAGGGAGTAAAGTTTTAAAGATGTGTGTTTATATACAAGATTTGTATTTAAATGCGGACACACTAACTCGTACGCGTTGTATAATATACCAATTGAATAAAAATAAATCTTAGTCTTGATTATCATAAACACGACTGCTGCAAGTGGAAGAAAGGCAAATACATCAAAGGTTGACCAAAGATCGCTTAATACACACACATACACACACACACCATTATATATATATATATATATATATATATATATATATATATATATATATATATATATAATATATATATAAGAAGTGGCAGTTTTCTGACCAAATTGAAAGACAGTCTCAGTACTGCAGAAGATGAAATAAAGGTCGTAACGGTTATCTCACAGAACACTAACTTATCATAAATATCTAAACCAATGACCTCAAGATGGAGGAATCGCGATATGGTGATCGATCGATATTTTAAGTGAAAATTTTATGGCCAAATTGAAAATGACCCCCCCACCCCCCCCCCCCCCCCCCCAAAAAAAAAAAAAACAAAAAAAAACAACAACAAAAAAAAAAAAAAAAAAAAAACAAAAAAAAAAAAAAAACCCAAACAAAACACAAAAAAAACAATAGATAATGCAGAGAGGAGGTGGAAATTATATACAGTAATCTAACAGAATTCCAACATGTCAAAATTCTTTAGCCTTGGGCATGAAGGAAGTTTCAGTTTCTAGTAATCGAGTAATCGATCTATATCCGAAGTGACAGTTTTCTAGCCAGATTTAAAAAAAAAAACAAAAAAAAAAAATACAGAAACAACTTTTTTTTTTTTGGTCAGAATACTGTAGAGGTATCGGTGAAAGTTATTTAATTCGTCAACTTGTCATAAAGTCTCGACCTTAGACTTCATAGAAGTTTCTGATTTGGGATTTTTTTTTTTCGCATGAAGGTAATTGAATTTGGATTTTAAATTTGAAGTATAGGTTTCCTGGCCAGAAAAATAATACAATAAAAGTGATTTGCTAGAGCACTGCAGAGAAGGCAGAGGGGTCTTATAAAGTTATCTCAGAGTTCGTGCTCTAGGACGATGATTTACGTATATAGGACTGTCTCAGTGGCATACTTTATGGGGATTGGTGAAGGGGATGATAGGAGTGGAAGAGCGGGAGAGGAAATGGACAGTCAGTATATTGAGAAGAGACGGAGAGACAGAGGGATAGATAGATAGATAGATAGAGAGATAGATAGATAGAGAGATAGATAGATAGATAGAGAGAGAGAGAGAGCGATAGAGAGAGATAGAGAGAAATAGAGAGAGAGATAGAGAGGAAGGGAGTGAATTGGGAGGAGGAGGGTAAAAGGGATTATCAGAATGTCAGGCTATTGGGGACAGACATAGATAGAAGAGAGAGAGAGAGAGAGAGAGAGAGAGAGAGAGAGAGAGAGAGAGAGAGAGAGAGAAGCGAGAGAGAGAGAGAGAGAAAAAGAAAAAAAAAAAAAGAAGAGAGAGAGAGAGAGAGAGAGAGAGAGAGAGAGAGAGAGAGAGAGAGAGAGAAGGGAGGAAAGTGAGAGGGGGAGAGGAAAGAGGGAATGTCAGAATGTTAGGCTATTGTGAGGGGGAGGGGGCAGAGAGAAAGTGAAGGGATGGCGGTGGGAATGGGAGATGAGAGAGAGAGAGAGAGAGAGAGAGAGAGAGAGAGAGAGAGAGAGAGAGAGAGAGAGGGGAGAGAGAAGGGGGGGAGGGGGAGGACGCATTCCACAACCAGTCACATTATCCTTATAGTATCAGTGCAAGTCGTCCATACTATAATCCATACCACGCTCCTAGACTTTTATAAAGGGTTGACTTACAAACTTCTCTGTAGTGATGTGCAAACAGTCGTAAAATTTGAAATGACCCTAAGGTTTGTGAATGAATGGGCCAGATATTATAACTATTTATGCCATTTAGAGTAGCGTGAAACTGCAGCACAGTTTCAAAATATCGTCTGGAAAAGCCAGATTTAGGATATTTAAACAAATGTTTAATAAGTTATATCAGAAATATTTTTAAAAAACTAAAGGCTTTTTAACGTGTTGACTTACAACCTTTTTTTTGGAATGGAGAGTGAAAACTAAAGTTGGTGAATAAATGGGCCAGATAATTTAACTATTATCGACAGCTGAAATGACGTCAAGTCGCATAACGCTAAAAAATGTGGCAAGTCTCTTTGATCTGGTATTATCTTGTAGAGTAACAGTTGCCGAAAAGTAAAAAAAAAATGAATATAAAAACTCTGGCTTTCCAAATGGAGTTTCATATCGATTTGGAAAGTCAGAGTTAAAAAAAAGAAATTTTTTTCACTTTTCGGCAACTGGTACTCTCTGAGATAATACCAGACCAAGGGGACTTGCTAAGGTATTTGTAACATGAAATCATCATGATAATTAAGATCTCGACCCCAACCGAGAAAGGAAAAGTGACAATAAGAGAGAGAGAGATCATCTATCAACGGCACCATCTCTGCCCCCCCCCCCCCCACCCCAACTGCTCAATCTCGAATCAGGTAGCCACTTTACACGTCTATAAACTGTTATAAACTGTAATACTGCGGATTGATCCGGATTAGCGAGTAAATCCCTATAGATCAGTTATTGTTGATAAGGGGTTCAGTAAGGGAAGGTGGGGATGGGGGGGGGGGGGGGGTAGTGATACTGTATTTCTACACGACTTGCTGTCTGGTTATAGGAAAGGAAGGGAGGGGGGGGGGGGGTTCCCTGTAATAATTGGAGACTTAAAATAACGGCATTTGTGGCTTAGCTCGTCAGTCTGGTGGCCTCGACGTAGGGAGCCAGACAATGTAGAGAAAAAATCAACAACAACAACAACAACAAAAAAAACACAAAAAAACCAACAACAAAAAACAGCATCTCCCAAAAAATCAGTCTCGTGAGGTCCCAGGTTCTGAATCTTTGTTTAATGTCCACCTTCACTCATGAAGATTTTGACATGAAGGATAACATTAGGTCAGGGGAATGAAACTGTCCATATAGGAAAGTCTTAGATGTTTGTATCGGTGTTTGGAGGTCAGAATTTGAAATCGCCACCAGGTTGTTCTTTATCTTATATATAGAATGCGCTTGGCCAAGGAGTTCACAACATTGCCATCCGGAAGTATAACGGACCAACACACAAACTCTGTGTATCCATGAACTTTTATAGTCTGGTTAATACAGTTTAGTGAGAACAACTCACAAACGCGGATGGCAAAACCAATAACAAAGGCCTGAGTGACGTCATCTTCGAACTATCTATAGATAGAATGCGCTTGGCCAAGGAGTTCACAACATTGCCATCCGGAAGTATAACGGACCAACACACAAACTCTGTGTATCCATGAACTTTTATAGTCTGGTTAATACAGTTTAGTGAGAACAACTCACAAACGCGGATGGCAAAACCAATAACAAAGGCCTGAGTGACGTCATCTTCGAACTATCTATAGATAGAATGCGCTTGGCCAAGGAGTTCACAACATTGCCATCCGGAAGTATAACGGACCAACACACAAACTCTGTGTATCCATGAACTTTTATAGTCTGGTTAATACAGTTGAATGAGAACAACTCACAAACGCGGATGGCAAAAACAATAACAAAGGCCTGAGTGACGTCATCTGCATACTATCTATACATCATGGTCAGGCGTGCTGCTTTCTTACTAGTTTGGAGTGGCTTCCATTCAAGTTGATCAATCTTGCTGCTCACACTTGATGTTTTCTAATAATAATATCGTAAAAAAAAAACCAAAAACAAAAAAACGAGGTTTGAGCGTTTTGCCAAGATGAGGTTTTTTAACCGATCGATATTTGAAGAATGAATTTTCTGGCCAAATTTTTTATGCGTGACTTTCTAGAGTATGGTAATTAAATGATTAAAGCTGGATTCGAATTCAACAGAATTGAATATTGCAATAAATGGCATTTAAGTTAAAACTTTGAACTTAAGCTATTCACTAAAGGAGCTTACAACGCAATGAATGGGTAAGTAGTTTCAACTATTTAAAGGACGATGTAATAGTTTTTAATGACTTAAGCTCCTGGTAACCTTAAGTGTTAAATTTAAGGATCAGTAAAAGCTGCGGACGATGTGATTTATGTTAAGCTTCGTCAGGTTTTTTTTTTCGCAATCCTTCACATAATCACATCATGTAAATATTATGAGCTACACATGACTTTAGTGTAGACCAATACCCACTTAATAATTTGGTTTAAAGAGCTTTACAAGGGGTCCCAAGCCAACAGCACACTCAACAGTACTTAAAGAGGCTGTGAGTAAAATACAAACATTGTTACACACACAGCAAATCCACCCACACCCACAAATACACACCGTTATCTACTAAACAGTAAATAACCACAAACACAATCATTCATAAACGCATACACACGGCATATAGATAGAATGAGCTTGGCCAAGGAGTTCACAACATTGCCATCCGGAAGTATAACGGACCAACACACAAACTCTGTGTAACCATGAACTTTTATAGTCTGGTTAATACAGTTTAGTGAGAACAACTCACAAACGCGGATGGCAAAACCAATAACAAAGGCCTGAGTGACGTCATCTTCGAACTATCTATAGATAGAATGCGCTTGGCCAAGGAGTTCACAACATTGCCATCCGGAAGTATAACGGACCAACACACAAACTCTGTGTATCCATGAACTTTTATAGTCTGGTTAATACAGTTGAATGAGAACAACTCACAAACGCGGATGGCAAAAACAATAACAAAGGCCTGAGTGACGTCATCTGCATACTATCTATACATCATGGTCAGGCGTGCTGCTTTCTTACTAGTTTGGAGTGGCTTCCATTCAAGTTGATCAATCTTGCTGCTCACACTTGATGTTTTCTAATAATAATATCGTAAAAAAAAAACCAAAAACAAAAAAACGAGGTTTGAGCGGTTTTGCCAAGATGAGGTTTTTTTTAACCGATCGATATTTGAAGAATGAGTTTTCTGGCCAAATTTTTTACGCGTGACTTTCTAGAGTATGGTAATTAAATGATTAAAGCTGGATTCGAATTCAACAGAATTGAATATTGCAATAAATGGCATTTAAGTTAAAACTTTGAACTTAAGCTATTCACTAAAGGAGCTTACAACGCAATGAATGGGTAAGTAGTTTCAACTATTTAGTTAAAGGACGATGTAATAGTTTTTAATGACTTAAGCTCCTGGTAACCTTAAGTGTTAAATTTAAGGATCAGTAAAAGCTGCGGACGATGTGATTTATGTTAAGCTTTCGTCAGGTTTTTTTTTCGCAATCCCTTCACATAATCATCATTGTAAATATTATGAGCTCACACATGAGCTTTAGTGTAGACCAATCCCCACTTAATAATTTGGTTAAAGAGCTTTACAAGGGGTCCCAAGCCAACAGCACACTAACAGTACTTAAGGAGGCTGTGAGTAAAATACAAACATTGTTACACACACAGACAAACATCCACCCCCACACCCACAAATACACACCGTTATCTACTAACACAGATAAATAACCACAAACACAATCATTCATAAACGCATACACACGTGCATATAGATAGAATGAGCTTGGCCAAGGAGTTCACAACATTGCCATCCGGAAGTATAACGGACCAACACACAAACTCTGTGTAACCATGAACTTTTATAGTCTGGTTAATACAGTTTAGTGAGAACAACTCACAAACGCGGATGGCAAAACAATAACAAAGGCCTGAGTGACGTCATCTTCGAACTATCTATAGATAGAATGCGCTTGGCCAAGGAGTTCACAACATTGCATCCGGAAGTATAACGACCAACACACAAACTCTGTGTATCCATGAACTTTTATAGTCTGGTTAATACAGTTGAATGAGAACAACTCACAAACGCGGATGGCAAAAACAATAACAAAGGCTCGAGTGACGTCATCTGCATACTATCTATACATCATGGTCAGGCGTGCTGCTTTCTTACTAGTTTGTAGTGGCTTCCATTCAAGTTGATCAATCTTGCTGCTCACACTTGATGTTTTCTAATAATTTATCGTAAAAAAAAACCAAAAACAAAAAAACCAGGTTTGAGCGGTTTTGCCAAGATGAGGTTCTTTTAACCGATCGATATTTGAAGAATGAATTTTCTGGCCAAATTTTTTATGCGTGACTTTCTAGAGTATGGTAATTAAATGATTAAAGCTGGATTCGAATTCAACAGAATTGAATATTGCAATAAATGGCATTTAAGTTAAAACTTTGAACTTAAGCTATTCACTAAAGGAGCTTACAACGCAATGAATGGGTAAGTAGTTTCAACTATTTAAAGGACGATGTAATAGTTTTTAATGACTTAAGCTCCTGGTACCTTAAGTGTTAAATTTAAGGATCAGTAAAAGCTGCGGACGATGTGATTTATGTTAAGCTTTCGTCAGGTTTTTTTTTTCGCAATCCCTTCACATAATCATCATTGTAAATATTATGAGCTCACACATGAGCTTTATAGTGTAGACCAATACCCACTTAATAATTTGGTTAAAGAGCTTTACAAGGGGTCCCAAGCCAACAGCACACTCAACAGTACTAAAGGAGGCTGTGAGTAAAATACAAACATTGTTACACACACAGACAAACATCCACCCCCACACCCACAAATACACACCGTTATCTACTAACACAGATAAATAACCACAAACACAATCATTCATAAACGCATACACACGTGCATATAGATAGAATGAGCTTGGCCAAGGAGTTCACAACATTGCCATCCGGAAGTATAACGGACCAACACACAAACTCTGTGTAACCATGAACTTTTATAGTCTGGTTAATACAGTTTAGTGAGAACAACTCACAAACGCGGATGGCAAAAACAATAACAAAGGCCTGAGTGACGTCATCTGCATACTATCTATAAAAGACTAAACACTTTAAAGGTGATGCATCGTATTGTGTGTTGGAAAGCTTGATCGGGGGGGGGGGGGGGGGGGGGGGGGGGGGGGGGGGGGGTTAATAGCTTTGTATTTTACCCTAACGCAAATCATCAATAATGTGTGGTAAGATGCAAACACTGGTTAACACACAGATGCACACACACACACACACACGGACACTCAGTTTTCCACAAACACACATAAACAAACATTGGCCAAACATTCATCAATGTGTATATTACACAAACATTAACACACAAGGCACACATTGCACCGATAAATAATATACTAATTAAAAAGTAATAATATCAACATTTAATCAACTGTATAATCGTGACCCAGATTGATATGCTCGGATTAAAACATACATTCGACGCGCACCAAGATCTTAGTACATATATGACCTACAGTCTCAAAACGGTACGTTGTGAAAGTGTGACGCTTAAAATCAAATTTACACTCTTAATGATTTTTTTTTAAATTAAGAAAGTTTATGAGTTTTATTGAGTGGAGTAAATGTAAGCTTCATTCGGATTGCAAACCCAAGATGTAATTTTTTTCTGATGACTATAACTTTTTAAAATTAATTATTTTTTGTATCCGCTCCACACCAACACCATACCAGAGAGACGAGGTGGGTCACAAACTATGCTTTCTTATCATTACGCAAAACTTAATGATTCATAATTCATTATGATTTTTTCCCCATAATAAATCATATTTGAAATCAAATTATTATCTCTATTGACAAATTCATACCAACATACTATATATATTGATTTTAATAGTATATTGCTTATGGTATCAGAGTTGATTTTGTTATACAAATATTAAATATGATATTGCTGTATGAGGAGAAAAAATGCTATCACACACACACACACACACACACACACACACATATATATATATATATATATATATATATATATATATGAAATACATATGAACAAGTTATAGCACATTACTTTGAAATCACCATGCTCAATGCGCTTTATAATGCATCATTTATTGCCCGAAAAGGACCAAGTTTCTATTTCATGCATGTGTCATCTAGTCGTTTTTTATTTTGTAGAAGCATTTTACCAAATTCGTCACTGCCAAGAGTCAGACTCTCATTCATACATGAGTCGGAAAGGGCCGAAGACAATGGGGATTCTTCTCTTATTTCGATATATATTTATTTTCCTCGTTTACATTTACATTTACGTTATACAAAAAGATGCATGATAATATAAATCTTCTACAATCTCCCCACTCCTCTCCCCCCCCTTCTCTCTCTCTCACACACACACACACCCACACCACACACACACACACACACACACAAACACATAAACACAAACCCCCCCACCCTCTCATGTATTACTTTCATTTATATAAAATGTAAAACAGGGTTAATGAAACTTTTAAAAAAAAACGGATCTAGGTAGGCTAAGTATTATATATAAAAGCCAATTATTCTACTTTCAGAGGCGACAATCAACAGTGCAAAAAATATGTTAAAAGCAGTCTCGCTAGAAGCGGAAGATAAACCAGTTAACTACTGTATGGAAAAACTCGTATTTAAAAATTTGGCCAGAAAACTTGTCCTTCAAATATCGATCGATTTAAATGACCCTCATCTTGGCAAAAACTCTCAAACCTGGGACCTCGCGAGGTCTCAGGTTTGAGAGTTTTTGCCAAGATGGATGTCATTTAAATCGATCGATATTTATTTGAAGGACGAGATTTTTGGCCAAATTCTTAAATACGACTTTTTTTCCCCAGGGAACGGCATTTAACTGGTTTAAACAAGACACAGGACCAATTTCAGCAGTATGTCGAATGTTCATTACACTGAGTCTATCTTCAAACTACATTCTTTGAAAAGGGAACTAATGTCATACATCACTTAATAGCTTAGATGTTATCACCAAAAAGCTTTTGACAACATGAACAGGAAGAATTTGACTTTTTCTTTGAGTAGAAAAGTAATGTGTATCTATTGAAGAAACAAACTCAGGCTTTGATCTGTTTGTTTTTTTTTGGGCGATAAAAATCTAATTTGTATAGCTATACTAAAATGGATTCATTTAAAGCGTTTGTAAACCTCTATCGCGTTCTGAAAAAAAAAATAGAAACAACAACACATTTTTGAAATTTAGACCAGAAAACTCGTCCTTCAAAAATCGATCGATTAAGATGACTCTCAACTTGTCTAAAACTCTCGATCAATCTATATTTAAAGACGAAATTTCTAGCCAAAATTTAAAAAGATAATTTTTTTCAGTGGAGGTCAGTATCATGCGTGGTGCAGTGATGACGTGTCCCTCTTGCTTTGATCTTAACCGGGGTCCATGAAACACTTTCTACATATCTCTGTGGCAAATTCCTTTTTTTTAAAACACACATTTTCCCAGTTTTATCAAAAAAAAAAAAAAAAAACTGGCGTATATTCCTATGCCACTTGCAAAATAGAAAACAAGCACATTATTCGCCAGGGATGCTTTTCACTAGAAAATTTACAAAGCGCTTGAGTACACTAAGTGGATATTGAGTCATATAAAAACTCAAGCTTGGGTTTTGAAAAATTGTGGCTTATTTTAATGCACTAGTGCAGCGAATAAAATAGTTTTTTTGTTTGTTTCTAAGATAATAATTGCAAAGTGCTATCCAATAAAGAATTTGTGTGAAAACACATTTTAAACATAAAATATGTCATTAAAAAAATTGATAGAGTGACAAATAGGGAATAAATAGTTGGCTGTGAGAAACTATACAAATATCTTCTCTTCTTCTAGGTTCCATGCCTGGTCCAGGCTTCGGATACTGCATGAATTATCTCTCTCCATTCCTCCCTGTCTCTTGCTTTTTCAAACAGCTCTTGGATTGTTAGGTTGGTGAAGCCCTTCAGTTGGTCTATGAGTGTTTTTCTTTGTCTCCCCCGGGCGCGTTTACCAGGTATTTTTCCACAACTTGTCAGGCATTCATTCTTATCTTTCCTTACTATGTGTCCGAAAAAGGATAGTTGTCGATCCACTATTAAGGGCATTAGTTTCCTTTGTTGGTATGTTTGTTTTAGCACTTCTTCGTTCGTTTTGTGTGCAGTATACGATATTCTCTGCATCCTTCTCAAGCACCACATTTCAAAAGCTTATATACAAATATATATATATATATATATATATATATATATATATATATATATATATATATATATATATATATATTGCTTGCGGTGACGAGAACTAATTTATTATTAAACCTTATTTTACAGTAGTATAAAACAGCAAAAACATTATGAGGCGCCTCTGTTTTCCTTTGTAAAAAATGTAGGAGTTAAAGAAATATTTTCTCCTGCGCGCATCCTGTTTTACTGAAAATATATTTTGACGCGATATAATATATATTGACAACAATTCTTAAAGTCAAATCTATGTAGAAATACATGTATGTAAGGTAATTACATTTTGATAAGAAATATTATGGGCGAGTTCATTGGAGGGGTATATATATATATATATATATATATATATATATATATATATATATATATATATATATATATTATATCAACAATTTAACATATCTATTGCCTGTAAGAAAAGGAGCAATATTATGAGCTTTAAAATATGGCACCCTCCCTCGCATGACACCATCTTGAAGGCAGGGCATTCACCTTAGAATATTGAAAGTTTTGAAAATAGGTCGTAGCAATCACCAAATGCAAAATTCTTAATCGCTTTACCACATCAAACTGATAAAAAACCTATTTAAAAACAACAACCATAACAACAACGAAATAAAACAAAATTGAGATTTTTGTTTGTTGCTTTAGGTCTCTTCCAACACAATTGAGGTTATATGAGAGACCGCTGAAACAAAAAAACAAGCAATCTAACAAAAATAGTACAAATGTAAATCAAAATCATAACCTAAAGATATCATAAGCTAAATTATAAATAACCAAGAACAAACAGGCAGAAGATTTACAGAAAAAAAAATATCCCCTGTCAAAAATACAATCACAAACCAAAGAAGCAGGATAGGCTAGTAAAGAGAAGAAGAAACGACATCACTATCGGATCGTACACCCATGAGAACATCATAGGTATACGATTCAAGGGTGATGCTCCCATCCAACCACCCGCCAAAATTGAGATAGGAAAATGTATACAAATGAAGTAAAGCATGAAAATGTTTTTAAGAATCGCTATCCATATAATATAATATATTATCGAAAGGCCATGGCTCATTTCCTTGATTTAATAAAGGAACATGTTAAACACTTCAATGTATCAAGTGATTTTCAACGCAACTTTGGATGACGTATGTTATAATGAATCACGCACTTTGTATATAAGAAATACAATAATATCACAACAGAGCAAAAACCGCTTCAATGAACGCAAGTTCCCCCCCCTCCTCCTCCCTCTCTCCGCTCCCTCCTTCCAAAAAAAAAAAAAAAAAGAAAAGAAAAAAAACAACAAAACAACAAGAAACAAAAATAAATAAATTTAGAAACAACAACAAAACAAAACAAATTAAAACAAACAATTAGACCACTTTAGCCCAATGGGTTTCAAAAATTCTTCATTCCCTAGTTTTTTTTAATGCTAAAATATTTCCCATACTCCGGAACGGATAATTGCCTGTTTGGATCACTGCTTTTTGGTTTTAAGTATATCTAAATGCCAATTTGGCTATTTCATTTGGTGATCAAATACTTTATGTGGATTATAAAATCATCTCTTGAATAGACACTATAACATTATACAATGGAAAGACTTCGTATAACGTGAACAGCGGTGTTGTACAATTTGTAATATTTTGCAATGGCTACTCTTTAAATAAAACACAATTATAATGTACCATGACAAGTTCGCCTTTTACCATTAACACATGTATCAATCCTTGTGAATACACAAATGATGTAAGAATAGAACCTTTGAAATGAATGTGAATACGGCATACAATCCGTTGTGTTGTGATATAAACAAGACGAGGATTATAAATTAAAATTAAAAAGTAAAAACTGAAATATTATAACACTCCAACATATTATATTGGATGATAAATAATGCCGCGTGTGGAAGATTTATCGATAAAAGAGGCTAAGATATTGTAAACATAATCGTAAGTGGCTTCATAGAATAGATAATTACATTACCCGTCGCCCAAAAATGATATTATGCCGTGGTGAAATTATGCAAATGAATAAAGTTAAAATCAATAACCAAGAACGTGAAACTTAGGTGAAATTTATATTATGCTTTACTGAGAACTGGCCAATAGAAGGATCGAAATTGACGGTATTCAGCTTTTTGTTGTTGTTTTTAGACAGCCATTTTAATGATTATTTCTCACTAAATTGTATCAATCAGACTAAAAACGTCTAAGGGAATATGTAGGTTTGTGTGTTGGTACTTTATATGCGGCTGGTGGAAGTTGTGAGTATTTTAGCTAAAGGTATAGCATCAATTCAAAATTGAAGATTTTTAATGAATAAAAAAAAATGAATGCAAAAAACTAACATTTCGTTTAGTTTTATTTTCAGATCATTCTAACTTTAAATATTCACTTTTCAGCGTCTTTGTGGTCTTGTGGTATGACACTCGCTTTCAGTTCTTATAGTTAAGTCCTTGGAAAAGGCTATTTACTCACATTCTCTCATCATGTGTAAAATGAGTACCTCGCCGTTAAAAAAAAATTGTTATATCGCATCATTTCTCGTTCTACATGTTACGTCTTGCTGTTGGTCAGGGACCCTTTGTACTGCGCTTTGAGCACCTTTAAATGATATTGCGCTTTAAAAAGGCTCGAGTTTGTGTGTGTGTGTGTGTGTGTGTGTGTGTGTGTGTCATCATGATATGAAACTGGATCGAGGCGGTTGGGTTACATATACAAACATAACAGGACATTCTATCTTCGCAATATAATGTCATTTCACAACCCAAATTCAATCTGATGAGAGGAGACGTAAAATGATATGTAGTAGTAGGGGGAATTAGGTCCAAAAACCCTTGAATTGTGCAAACGGGCTTGAAAGCATGAAAATTACAAATGTTGTAGAATATGAAAAATCCTATAATTTATGATATAGAACCACTCTGAGAGATCAGTATTAGTTGAGATACAAGGTTTTTAAGATTAAAAAATTTTGAAATGGACGACAATAATTTCTTTCATTTTTATTGTCTAAACATTCGAGGCAAGCCGACCAAAGGTTGTTTTACGTCATCCTTTGGATTCCCATTGGTGACTATTTTTAGCGTCGAAGCGGATGTTTTCCTTTTTCTTTACTTTCGATTCACGAACCATACAAATTATTTAATCGTAAATATTATTCAATTTCACGTCTAGCGAGCAATATTTTATATCTAATATGAGATTTTTTCTGCACCTGATTTAATAAGTATAATCAATTGCTCTAAAACGGACGGGCAGACGGGAAGACGAGCAGAGGGGTAGAGGGGTAGACAAAACAGACTAGCAGAACACAGCTCAATAAATGCCGATAACCGGTGTTGACAAAGGACAGTGCTCCTTCTCCCCTCCTTCTGTTTTCTTTTCTTTCCAAAAATACTGCTATAATCATTTTACGTGAGTTAAAACCTATTTCGGTCAAACTTGATGACAGTAAAGAGTCAGCATCCACTTACATTGCTATAATTATCATCGTTATCATCATCATCAACCACTATGATGATGTATTGTGGCAAGTTATTTACTTTACGTTATTTACCTCAAAGGGACAATGGGAGAATGTTCTATTTATACTGTTGCACACATTTTTGCCTGCTGATGATGGGTTTTTAACAGAAAGAACGAAAGAAAGACACATACAGTTATGAAAGAATATAGCATATGCCTTATAAAGGAATGCGTTTGCATGATTTCAGATACGCGTAAAATAGCAAAAAGAACTGCTCCCAGAGACTGCGACAAGTGTTTGATATGCCAACAAGATAACACAGACCGTTTATAATGTCCCTCTAAGTCGAGGAGGTATGACAAAGGGCAAGGCTATGAAACTCTTTTTGAAGATTTAACACAATTCAATTCTTTGATTTGTGATGAAAATAAGTTGGATGTATCTATTTTTTTAATTCATCAGAAAGAAATGAGATTATTGAAAGCTTAAAACAAAATGATGCTAAGTGGCATAAGTATTGTCGTGTAAAATTTAATTCCAACAAAATTAGGCGATTAGAATTAAAGAAATCTAAAAGAATTGCCCTACAAGAATTCCAAACTTCGTCATTTGACTTGGAGGAGTCGCCGAATGAATATATTTCGCCACCCACGAGAATAATGAGACAACTTTCAAAATTAGAGATTGGCTATAATAAACAAACGTGCTTTTTTTTTTGTAAAAACATGGAATCGGGGAATACTCCATTCTGTAATGACAACAGATATGGAAGAAAATATTCGTGAAATAGCGTTATCTATAAAAGATTCTGATATGTTGTCATTTATTGCCGGAAGAGATTTAGTCGCTCAGGAGCCACACTACCGCCCTATACCATAAAATTTGTCATGCACGATACTTTAAAAAAAAAAGCTTTAAAAGATGTCACTGCTGATGATAATCATGATGTCACAGTTCTTGAAAGAAGTCGAGTTTTTGCTAACATTATATCTTTTATAGAAGAGAACCCTGCAACAAATGTGACGATCGACATGAACCACTGTGGAGCTTATTTCCAGAATTTTCAAAAGTGTCCCAAAATCTCATCAAGTGTTCATGTAAGAGAGAATGTATCGGCACCCGATGTAAGTGTTTAAGGTCCGGTTTGCCTTGCACGGACTTGTGTAGATGCGGGGTGTGTGTGTGTGTGTGTGTGTGTGTGTGTGTGTGGGGGGGGGTGTTAAGTCAGTACAGTAATGAGTAAAATTCTCCTCTCTCTCTCTCTCTCTCCCTCTCTCCCGCTCACCCCCTCTCCCCCCTCTCCCTATTTTATCTACTAGTTAGGTTAGTACAGTATTGAGTAAAATTCTCCCTCTCTCTCTCTCTCTCTCTCTCTCTCTCTCTCTCTCTCTCTCTCTCTCTCTCTCTCTCGGTCTTTCCCGCTCACTCCCTCTCCCCCCTATCCCGCTTTTATCTACTAGTTACAACACGAAATAACCATCAGTTAGCTACCCTAAATGGTTACCGGTGTATTTAAAGTTTTAGAACGCACATTGTATTGTCGTGGTTATTTCCTCGGATAAATAATGCTATATAGGAAAAAATAAAAGTGCTAAAAAGCACTGTTATGATAAATTGCCAGAGTGGTTCTATATCAGGTGTTATTTATACGTGCCATAGCTACCTATATGCCAATTTTCAGGATTTCAGCCCCAATGTGCAGGGTTTTAGCCTAATTTTCCCTAATACAATGAATATGAAGAAAATATATATTTTTACGCAGTTATTTCCCTTGTTTAATATAGCTGTAATAGGTAAAATCTAAGGCCTTAAACCGATACGTTATGATTGATTGCCAGAGTGGTTCTATATCGGATGTTTTTTCTATGGGTCTTAGCAACCTGTATGCAAATTTTCATGCTTTCAACCCGAATTTGCACGGTTTTAGCCTAATTCCCCCTACTAGTAGTCAGCTTTTACTACCATCGAGCGATAAGCTAGCAGAGGACAGGCATTTACCAAGTGAGGTGTAAATAACGCATCTGTTACTGTTGAGGATTTGACAACCCCGCCCACTTTTGTTTAGGTACCTCCTGGTCCTTTGAAAGGCTGAAATGAGCCTTGAAAGGTCATTGTGGTGAGGGTGCTTTCATGTTGAATGGGGGTGAACCCCCTCGGAAAATAAAAATGACCAAAAGTGTGACTGTATCATGTCTACGTGCGTGGATTCCACAGAAGTCTACCGTAATACTAAAATAGTAGAACTCTGCGGTGGATACTTAGGCCTATGTTGGGGCAGCATGGCTCTTTGCTTCGTACCCGGAAGGTACCGAGTTCGATCACCCGCCCATAATTTAGTCCGGTTAAAATATGTCAACGTAGATATTAATACTAGTATAAATTTCCATTTTAGCATTTAAATCACAAACATAAAATACTTGAAGTCTCAGGTTTGAGAGTTTTTGCCAAGATGACTGTC
>NC_088362.1:82474580-82544580 GCF_034508935.2 Berghia stephanieae
CGGATAAAAAAGGTTATATGGAAGTAATCTGTGTCATTTCAATGGCATAATATTCGTCTATTGTTGGAGCTATGTCACAGTAGTGGTGGGTGCCGTATCAATTAAATTCCGAATTTAGATCTCTATTTTTATTCTCTGTTTACATCTGTCACTTCTCCATACAATTTATGTCTCATCATTATTGATAACATTAGTGCCCGCTCCACTTTTTTTCTCAATTCATTCCTCCTCATTTCAAGGTTAATAACGACAATAACTATTACAGCAATCACATAAGAACCTGGTCTGGCACTCGATGAAATAAGCCTTTGTGAAAACACATTGTACATTATAACTGTCCCTTTACTATACATTAGAACTTCGATTTATAATAAATGTCTTTGACCCATTACACACGGCATTCTGGTATATTCAAACAATTCAATCATTTCTTGTGCGGCTTTGTGGTTTTAGTGTTATAATACTCCTCTGGTGACCAATAGGTCCGGGTTTGAGTCCCACTATGGATGGCGAAATGTTGAGTACTTGGAAAAGATTTTTTTTATTTTACATTTTCTAACAAGTCGTAAATTTTAGTATCTCGCTGGGTTCCGTACTGTCTCTATCGAAAAATTAATGATAACGTCTTAGAGGCGCCATGTCTCATTCTGCACACAATGTATTACTGTTGATGTGAGAGTTCTTGTAAAGCCCATTGAGCACATTACGTGACTTTGAATAAAAAGCTCATGTTAGTTTTCATAACAATTTTAGTAAGACTGAAATAAGAGCGTTCAGCTCGTGCCTTATTTAAGTCCATGTTGCATTGCTGTTTTTGTTCCCTTGGTGAAAATGGTCATGCCTGTAAGATGAAGATAAAAACTGATGGTAGTTATAGTTACGGGATGACTGAGTCTCTAAACTATTCTTCAGCTGTCTGAAACAGTTTTGTGCCCGAAACATTCCTTTTATAAAGCTCTTAGCTTCACAGCTGCTTGCAGGTTAGTAATTAGTATTTACTCTGTCCCGCCTGTTAGGAGTCCTTCTATTTTTACTTAATATTGCGTGGGGAAACACGTCTACACAGCAACAATGCACCACTCCATTACAAAATAGTACATGGAATTTCCATCCACTCGGTAAGCAGGCAAATCAATGAAGTATTCATACAAATCACTTTGGCGGTATAATAGTAAAAATAACAGCAATAATAATAGAAATAACTAGCACAGTATTAGACAAAAAACCCGTAAAATATAGTAAGAATCTTTCCTCTTTGTAAATAAATAAAAAAAAATAATAACTGGCAAATTGATTTCTTTAATTATAGGGGTGTGTTTTTGATCGAGTAGGTAAAAGGGGATAACGAGACGCAGTCACTGCGGGGTTGCGGAGATATGGGGGGGGGGGGGGGGGGGAATTACAGTTATTGGAGCGGTTCTGAAAAGAAAGGTTTGATTTAAAAATTGAAGGGAAGACTGAAAGTTGAATTTGTTAAAGAGTTAAATTTGTCAATGACGGATGGGTGGAAATATTGACAGATTATGCCTGATTCTGACATTCTGAGGAAAGCAAAATTAGGTATAGTCAATTGGGGTTACTTTGAATCAAGGGGAAACTTTGCCTCTGTGAATTTGGAGCATTTTGACTAATCTAAACTTTGTTGCAGTTATTGTATCCGTTAACGAATTGCATTTTTATCAAAGAAAATAATTGCCACAGACCAAAGTAATCTCTTATTGGTCCAAAATTCAAGAGACAAAGTTTCCCCTTCAGGCAAAGTTACCCCAATTCTCCCAGAATAGAATTCTCAGTCGAACAGCTTGAGAAATTCTGACAGTTATGAAGAATTTACTCGCCAATTAGAAAACTTTTTTGTCACCAAAGTACGGAGGACATAATGATTGTGAAATAGAGCCATTAGCGGGCACCCAAACTGCGACAGCGTGGATTGGATATGTTATTTGAAAATGTGACCCCCGCTTTTAGTCGGTATTATGTTGAGGTGAGGCAGATTACGAACACTGACTTTAGAGAGTAAACGGTAAAAATAGTACGAAGTGAGAAATAAAGACTGGAAATATTGTATACGAAAATATAATCGAGAGATTCGATAACCAAGGAATGTATTGCGATTCAATGATATGCACATTAGTTTCAGTCGGCTAAGTATAACATAATATACAAATGTATGTTGTTTTCTTTCATAACTGTCTTTAATGCCTTATAGAAAATTTGGAGGCAAAAAGATATAAAAATATTAGCGTGACGCTTATCGCAAAGTTGTAGATTGAGAAATAAGGTGGTGTAATTTTGGCTAAGGTCTAAATCCATGCTGCTTCCCTACCAATCAAAAAAACAATGATTTGAAGTCTCGTCACTCCAAATCCAACTTTACGTTCAGACCTTGAGACTTTGCCAAACACTGGCCCCTGTCTTATATAATAAGAAGGGCAAAATAATATTAATAAAAGTTTGTGGCAATTAGATCTAGACGCGAATGGATTTTTTCCCTCATTTATGTGGAGGAAACAAGGAATGCTTCAGAGAACACATCTATTCTGAAAACTGAGCAATCATTTTAAAAATTCATTTGAAACGTGGAGATGTGTTTTTCTGTCTTGTATTCTGTCCTGGGAACCCAAACCCCCAAAATCAAATGATATCTTTTGGATGAGTGGAAACAAGGATTGTGCTGAGGAAGGATAGACAGTAGCACAAGACCCGTGTCACGTACCCGACCATTTCACTGCTTCACAACACGTAACATAGATAAATACGCCTATAGAATTATTATGTACATTTAAGTATTTATATGCACAGAAAAGGACATGCATGATTGGTGCATAATCCATTGGTGCCAAATCGAAAATACAATTTTAATTATTAATGTATTTAAGAGATTATTTACTATTTAGGTTTGCTGGGTTCATAATGTATAACAAACTCAACTTAATTTTAAAAACGTTTACAAGAGGTTCCAAGCCAACATCAATGCACACTTTACATGTAGGGCGTCACATGATGCCCGTGATGCGGTCTTAGAATATTGTTTTCGATAAAATCAAACAAAACAAAAACAAACAAACAAACAAAAAAAAAAAACAACAACAAAAACAGACGCTATTACCGGGCAGGTAATTACCTGCATTCATTTTACACGTGGGTACGTTTAGAGAATTTAAATAAAGACCCTTCTCCAATGACTCAACTTTGCGTCCACCACAACGAAACTCAAACCGGGGACCTACCAGTCCGAAGCCAAGTGAGATACCTTAAGACCACTAAACTACATAGGGAGATGCCCGAACATAACCTAATGCATTCCAAAACACCCCATGCCATTGTTAAAAAGATGATGAAGGCAATGGAGTTCTCATTGTTCATTGGACGTCTTGTTTTAATCCTGTTTACCTTTAGAACTGTCTCTGGTTTTAAGAACTGTTTACAGAGAACGCTATTCGATACTTATTGCAAAGCAAAAGAATAACAAAAATAAATAGTAATATGTCGAAACACTGACAAGGAAGGCTCTGCGATGGACATCCCTAGGAAAGAGGAAGCGAGGCCGCCCTAAGGAGACTTGGAGACGTACATCAGAGAGGGACCTAAAGCAGAGAGGTCTGTCTCTCGAGATAGCCCCAAGAATAGCTGCCGAGAGGCCCAGGTGGAGATCCCTTGCCAGCAGGCCTGGAGAGAATTGAGTGAGTGAGTGAGTAGTTGTTAGCCTGGGATCATATGTAAAACACTTTTGAGCACGCTAAGTAGATATTCGCAATATAAAAGCACACGTTTTAAAATTATCTTTTCAGCATTGCTCTTGTGTAGGGGAAAAGGGGCATGGTGAATTTCACTAACTTTAGACTTTATTATTACACAACCGATATTTATCTTATCAAAACTTTATCTTGTTTCTAATTTAAGAATGATTACAGAACAACAATTGTTGTCAGACACACGAGGAAACAATAACTGATAGCTAAACTCTCAATGAGACAATCGGCTATTATAGATAACAAACGCAATCATTATGTAGAATGAAGTCTTCTTGACCTAAATCTCACGTCAGTAGTCTGTCTGTGCTTTACGTTGTCTCTTAGTCTACGGTACATAAAAAGTCAGAGTGCTGTAAACAACAAAATTATTTTGTTGTAAGGACGGTTAATTCATAAAAAAAAATCATAACTAAAGCTCTCAAAACTATAAATCACTTCAGAATGCCACTGATAGTGAGCTAGATAACTTAGAATATGTACCGTATGTGATAAATTGTTTTGATTGCTCATAATGTAAATGATGATTGCATGTTATGATCATATCAAGGAATTTTGATCTGTATATTGTTTCCTATCACTGGGCATTCACATGCCTTTTGACCAAAGCAACCTTTGCTATGATAATATGTTATGCTAATTTTCAAATATTATAGTTACACTTAACGTACTTCTTATTGTCAACGGAGAAACGTGAAAGAGATACTAAACTGCTAGAAAGTAATAAACAAACATGAATGTAGGAGTTTTAAAAAAAGAACGAACTATCGTCTATCTGGGTTTTTAAGTAATGCATAAATATGTTTTAATTGGTTTTTGCTGTTGGCTGAAGAATGTTTTTGAGCCCGTAAAGTTTCGTGTGTGGTATTTTGTTCTTTTTGAAGTTTTTATATTCATTTCTGTTTATAACGTTTTAGAGAAAGTGAATGCATCCTATTACAACGTCAGTCTAATAAATAGAAATATAGGCGTCATCGTTTTAAGATTCATACGTCGTATACAAAACTCAGGTGTTTCAAAATGATGCTTAAAGTACAATCTCATCCTTACAAAGACAATAAACAGAATATAAATCTGCATTAAAACAGCCAGATACAACCGCGAAATCAAAACACTGAGAGCTGACATAAAATATATATAAACTTGGTGTAAGATATGATTAGGAAAAGGTCGATACAGGGGATTAAGGCAATATTTCACCACAACCAAATTACTTTGCTAAGGGATTTGTCTAAGTACCAATTCTTTTTTTAGTAACTTGTCTTAAAAACCTTAAGACTGATTTTCTGACGGTCTCTGCATTTAAATCAGCAGGATAATAGTGGAGGCAATGAATCTACAGTGGACGACGCCACAACAAGGGAGCAAATATACTCTAAGTCAATATTTCATCAAAATTAAAACAATGTTCATTGAAATGTCTAGTGACCATTACCGATACTTGTCTGTAAAGAAAACTCAAGATCGATTTTCTAAAAATTATCTTTTCTAGTCTTCCCAGTTTTATGAAGTAATGCAAAATTTGATACACAATAATTTTAGAACCATGCGCGTTGAAGAAATTCAACACTTAAAATATTAGCCAATTCTACATGGAGATATTTGCAGGCTTGTAACATTGTTCTGGTGGACAATATTCTGAGTTGGTTTGAGAGTAGGTACATATTTTCATTACAGCAATGACACCTAAATAATCTGGGTTATTAGGCTTGTAAATTAGTACACTTCGCTCTATGACAACTCATTATGGCAGCTGAAAAAAAAATGTTTGGCCGACAATTATGATTTTCTTTGACTCTCAGAAGTCTTGTACCCCATTGAGGCTAAGATGTGTTTACAAAAGATCACCGACCGATAGCACATTGGCATGGCCGTGTGAGAACTTTTATAATACAGAACTATATTCTCTTGGATCAATTATAATATTATAATGTAACTGTTTAGATTTCAGTATATTAACTTATTTTATTACAATGAAGACGACAGTATAAACTGAAGGAATATATGTACTTTACACTATTGTCACTGCTTCAATACACAGCGGGATGTATTTCATTGAAATAGGAGAAAGCTGTTGTACTCTGAAAAAAATAGATTTTAAAGATTTTAACCAGAAAACTAGTCCTTTAAATATCTATCATTTAAAATGACACTCATATCGTGACGCACTCTAAAACCCGGGATTCCCAGGTTTTTAGATTTTTTGACAAGGTGAGGGTTGTGTTAATTTATCAATATTTGAAGGACGTGTTTCAGGACACATTAAACAAATGTATTTTTCAGAGTATAAGAAATAAATGGTCAAAGGGTACAGAAGTAACTTGGCATGTTTCTCGTGATTCGAAAATTATGTATCACGGAGTGAGGGGGGTTCTTACCATGCCAAGGGAGACGATCCCATCTCATAAATAACAAAATGATAATGATAAATAAAACATAAAATTAAATAACGTTATACCTAACCCAACAACATTTACATCCCTTTTAATTGCCCTAAAGACATTACTTTTGGAGTCTCCCTTAAATTATACAGGGGGATGGCTCCACAGAATGGGGTTATGATATTAAAGCTTGTCTCCATTAATTTCGAGGATTAAAACCAACCCACTCACCACCCATGTTGTAAGTAAGATAAATAACTTGCGATAACAGGAAGACATTACACTTTTTCATTTCAAGGTTATATTATTTGATCTTAAAGGATGCAAATACTTTTTTAAAGTACATATTTTTTTATCATAAAGGGACAGTATTAAATAAAACTTGATTAGTGCTATCCTCAGTGCCAAGATAGTTAAACTTAATATTAATTTCATAAACTGTACAGAGGACACACTATTTTACTACATATAAGTAGCGTTCAAAGTTCATAGGACAACTGTGTCAATCTAGTTTTATGAACAAGATAAATGACGTGTTTGTGCGTCATAAATTTTACGTAATTTTGCGTCTTTGAAGCTTTGGAAACACATCACACATCAAATTCAAGTTTAGCCAATATTATGTGCATTAAATGTTTCATTCACTTTTAAGCATTAGGTTCAGTCCAGTAATGACATCATTCATTAAATAATAATTGTTTTTTTTTTTTACAAACGTTAAATGTTTTCTCAACATTAAAGCTAAAATTCACCCACAGATATACGACCCACCTTCTCAAAGCGGTATCATGTTGGGGTCGATATAGATGTTCAAAAAAATGAAATATAGTGGAAAATATTAGAATGGATGACATTTAAATGTTTTATTGGGGACAATAGATACAGTTTCCTAAAGTAACAGAAACTTAATTCAAACATTCCTCGTTATTTCAACTTTTAAATCACCTTTTGATGTCTGGCTCACTCCGACATAATACCGTCTGGTGACGAATGGTAATATATTATACAACCTCATACTTATTTATTTACTTAATCTTCTGAGGCCTAACTAATTCATTTATTTAGGTAAAAGTGACATCTACCATTTAATGGGTTTTGAAAATTTTCCACGGCAGTCTTTCCACAAAAGGTGACAATGTTCGCTACTCGGGGCAATGGAGGGGGAATCGAGTTGTTGTTGGTCCCTGGTCCACGTTTATTCAGGATGGAGAGCATGGTCGTGTTATCACAACACTTCATGAATGAATATGAGAGGCTTTTAGGATACGGTCATCAATGCACGCTCCAATGAATTTTACGACCCCACTGTTTTGGCTGGGCATTTGGGCGCTGTGGCCATAACAAAGCGCTCGGACCATTAACAAAGTACTGTAGATCTCCATAACATCCTCTGTTATAACACGATGCAAGGTTGCTAAGGATACGCGGGATCAAATGACGAAAAGGATAGTATATCCTCCGAAAAATCCATTTTAATGTTCATTTAATAAAAAAATCAGATAAGCTTAGTGATATGGCCGTTATCTTCGGAGACATCGGACTTCTTCAGACGGGACTGTCTAGACTCTAGACGGACCATTTGCGATTTAAAAAAATGGTTAAATGGATGTGCCCACCATGTCCATGACCAATTCGTTGAATGTCCTAAAAATTAAATGGCTCCTAATAGTTTTTCATCTTTTTGGTTTGAGTCGGACAATTTAACCTGGCTAACCTTTTTTTTATATAATTTGGATTGGATCATCAAAGATATATTTCGGAATTCGATAAGGAGTCACTTAAAATGTCTTTCTACTTTCAACACTCAACTGCAGACCTGCCAACTATTACGAAATTTTCGCTTCAATTTGAGAACTTAATGAGCCATTAAAACTGATTAAAAATAAAAGTTGATGCATGCCAGACGACATGATTTTAAGGATTTTGAAGTGTTATTAAATTCTTGTGAGGGCAAATTCTTGATTTTTAAAGTTAACTATAGCGACTACAATTTTTATCTCCTAAAATTGAAGAATTACTCAGGTCTGTACCTGTCATGGGCACGACTAGGAGGGTTAACGAAATGTTACTTTAAACAAACACAATCGTAGTACACAGTGATCTTAATCTTGACTTGAAATTGGAAAATAAATTATTTTTCAGAGACAGCATGGATGTATTGCCGTTACGACGAACTGATGACAAGTTTAAATGATATGAATAATCTCTAATTGGTATGGTTTCATTAATTTCTCTAGAGAAAACAACTAAACGTAATTCAATAACTGACAATCTAGCACAAAAAGAATAGAAGAAATGGCTCGTAAAACAGTTGAAAAAGTATGGACAAAGTATCAATTTAGTCCACATTTATTTTTCTCGACACTGTTATTTGTAATGGCAGACCCTCGATTTTTGGATTATTTTCAATTTTTGAATATAGAGAAACTGAAGGAAGTTACGTATACGGCAGTCTTTCGTAACACGTTATTATTGGTGTCTTTTTGAGTTGAATATTACAAAAACGACCCTTTGGCACATTGACACATTCCTATACTTCTGACAAGAAGTTACAAAGCAACGCGAGACGAAGACGTTGATAAAATGAAACATGAAAGAGTAATCCTTGGTCAAACAACGGGGAGGTTTGTTTGACAGAGATCAGAATTTTGTAGCCTGCAAAATACGTGACCAGGCGATCGTTTCGGGCATTGTGATGGGATCCAATGTTTGAACACGATAGGGACAGATAAGATAAAGAATGAACTGTAAAGGGGGGTGTTACAGTAAACTGTTTAAGTAAAATTGAATTAATACACGTGCCATTTCAAAAACACAAAGGGTCGAAGTGGTGGATTGGTGTGACAACATTGGCTGACGCGTTTCCTATCCAAAGAATAGCAGGCACCTGTAACATGTCGGACTGATAATCAGAAGGTCTGAGGTTCGATCATTAAAAGACTGTTTTTAAAGATTTTACGGCGCTTGCGACACATTCACACCATATCGTCGTCAGTAAAAAAGGAAGAAAATGGGATAGCTAAAAATCATAGATTTACAATTAAGAGCACGAGAAAAGGTTACACAGAGGGGAATTGTTCAAATAGAGAAAATTTGTAGATTCCAAAAACACATTATCAGTGTACTTAGTTTGAGTTCACCTAAAAGACTCATCCAGGCACAAGGAATACAGTCAATCTCTTAAAAATCATTATATATCTTTAAAAAATCAGCACATAAAAGAGAGATGATTTACAAGGAATCTCCAAAAACGAATTCTATACACTCGACTGCTTTCTCTTTCATCTAAGGTCTCCGGCTCGGGTTAGGACAAAAACCAAATAATTTCATTTCAAGACAAAGACAGAAAGCAACCTGGAAAAAAAGTAAATATAGGGGAATAGAAGAAACAGTAAAAAAGGACCTCTGTCTACCACGGGAGATCTAAGAGCCCATTTAAATCATTAGGGTGGGAACCCGGTATCATAATATAAGGGAGTGGATAGGAAGAAGGCAATACAATAAACTGAATAAGTAAGTACCGATTGTATAAACATGCAGTCTTATATTCTACTACGTAATGTTAATGTTGCTATTCGAAGCTCGAAGAAATCAATAACACTGTGACATTGAATGTAAGCTTCAATTTAACACACTGTTTTGTTGGTAAAGGAGAAACTCGACACGTCCATTTTATCTGTTTTCGTATATTAAATTGAACCTTACATTCAATTTCCCATTGTTATTAATATTCTACTACAGACACACACACAAACTGCTCTCGGCGAATGCTACAAACCAGAGCTTTGTCAAGGTGATGTATCATTAATTTCAGAACAAAAACAGCCAGATACAATGAAAAGTTCAAACAGTATTAAACTGAAATAGAAGTCAAAAGAAATGGTCTCGACCATTCATTGAGGAAAGTTGTGACCCTCGCTCCAGTATTATGTATGGATTACGAGATGAAGAATGTTGCGTTTTACGTTAAAATGGTCGGAATTATGAATTTTAGGTGCTTTGAAGTTGAACGAAAAAAATTAAATCATTCTCTTCAATGTTTAAATCAAATGTTTTGTGCTGAGCTTAAAATAATAAGCAGCCATTCAAGTTCTATATAAATTAAAATGGTGACGTAAATACGGAGATATGTACATCCGTTTCAGCAAAACACACAAATCGTAGCGATTAAAAAAAAAGGAAAAACCACGACATGTATTTATGTAAATTGTATAAAACAAGGCGACTTGAGAAAGTATCTTCTTTCATTGAAACACGTCATCAGACTAGCTCAATGGTCGACACACGATACACTTAAATGTGTCTGTGGAAACAAACATTTGCTTGACGTTGGTTCTTTTTAATATATTTAATTTCATGGTTGAATGTCATTATATCACGAAATCAATCAAAGGCGAAGTGGGCGTGGAGTATTCATTATGAATACTGAATTAATCAGGCGCGGGAACAATCTCTATGTGCTACATCTTTCGTATTAATCCGAGATTTAATTTATACATTACAAGCGTTTGGTCTGATTATTAAATATAATAATCTTTCTATCAAATTTGGGAGCTCTCCAACATGATTTGAGATGCATTTAAAGTGCGATTGTTCCATCGGCAATTGTTCAAAAGGTCCGGAATTCGAGTCCAGGAGGAAACACTAGGGGTTATGCCTTTCACAGCCCCTTGAAAGGTAGACTGTAACACGGTTAAGCGCTCTTTAGAATATCTTTTATAAAGTTTGATTAGAAACAGAAAAATGATCTTCAAGGATTAAAAAAAAAAAGAAGTGTAGTGAAAAGGAAGCACAAGCTAAATTTTTAACATCAAGAAAACTAATACATCTCACATCGAACGAAAGATTGTAACTATAAAGACAAAATAGATGTGTGCATATTGTAATAAATTGAAGGGTTCGAGTCCCGCTTTGAGCGGCGCATAATTCAGTCCTTGGAAAAAGCTCTTAACAAAGTTTTAAAATGAGTAACTGGTCGTAAACAGGACTGTCTCCGTCGAAAAAAAAAATTGTTGTAGGCGTCATGTCTCGTCACACATGTTAAGTATTGGTGTTGGCAAAGGCAGGGCTCCTGGTAAAGCGCTTAAATATGTTGAGTGAATGTTGCTCTTCGTAAATACTCACTTTTTGGGTAACGTCATAAAGTAATTTTGAAACATGGAGCTAAGCAAAATGGTAAAAAAAAAAAAAATTGCCTGTGCGTCTATTGCAATAGAAGGAATGAATATTGTACCTTGTATTTTTCATCACTGTTTGAATACCCGAACTTCAGTAAACCACCACTCCTACCGTTATGTACATCTAAGTTCGTATGTATCAAGTGACCTTAATGTAAAAATCTAATGCAAATACATTCAAATAAAAGGGGGAAATTTTTTTAATGTGAATAAAAAAAAAAAAGAAAGAAAAGAAGCAAAATAGTTTTTGCAAGAATGTTCTAGGCATAGCTAGGAATGTAAATGACAGAATTGGAAAAAGTGTAAATGGAACAAAATATTTCGAGGCTTCTTTTTTATTGTTGGACGATAAGATATCAAAAGGCGCAAAACTAAATGTTAAAAATCGCCTCAACGCAGTATTATGTCTGTGTGAAACACGAGTCAAAAAGTGTATTTAACATTAAAATAATGATAAACAAATTTTTGTTTTCCACTATTTAACAAATCATATTCATCTTCCTCCTCAACACAACACGACATAAAAGTCACCCAAATTTCATCTTTTAAATTAATACTGTAAATTAATGTAAATTCAATTTTTAGCATTAAATCAGCCCAACATAATACCCGGTTGAGGCGATGGGTAACATAGGCCTAGAAACGATTTTGTTAAGTTGCACATTTTAAACGTAACTTGGTACACTTTACGGTTCTATGGATGCTTTAAAAAACATTAAAACACAACACACTTGACTTAGTGAATATTAAGCTGATAGAAACTGTGTGCTGTAAAAAGAAAAATACAAAATTGAATATTACAGCTTCAAATAAAGTAAGAACTAAATATTAAACTGTGTACATTTCGGTCTCAAAACCCTTCTTCAGTCAATAAGAAAACAGTTTTAAGAGTTAATGGGTTGGGGGGGGGGGGTGGTCCCGTTTTGCTCAGTTGGTAGAACAGTCGATTTAAACGCAAAGGAACTGAGATCTGTTGTTTGTTTTTGTTTTTAAGGGTTTTACGGCGCTTGCAACACATTTAGGTTATATCAGCGCCAGTAAAAAGGAAGAAAATGGGATAGTAAAAAGTTCTAGAATTACAATTAAAGCACCCAAGAAAAAGTAAGACAAAGGGGAACTGGGAACAAATAAGGATCAGATGTAGATTCCAAGAGCATAACACCAATGTACTTAGTTTGAAATCACCTACAAGTCTCATCCAGACACAAGCACAAAATCCAACAAAGAGGAACACACTCAAATGCTTACATTATACATTCAAAATAAAAATAATAATACATAACAGAGAGATGATTTACAAGGAAAAAAATATCATCTCCCAAAACAATAACTATGCATTTGACTGTTTCCCTCCCAGTCAGGACTCCGACCAGGGCTAGGAAAAAAACAAGTAATCCCATTCCAAGACAAAGGCAGAAAGCATGTTGGATAACAGGTATAAGGGGGTAGAAGACACAGTATGTACCTCCCTGCCCGCTATGGGAGGTCAGGATCCCCACCCAGGAACTGAGATCACCACCGGGTGAAGTCGCCTTTTTTCTCTCGTCATCCCATTGTCCATCCATTAGTATGTTTTTAAGGGTTTTACGGCGCTTGCGAAACATTTAGGTCTTTGCAGTGGCAGGATAAAGGACGAACATGAGATAGTCAAAGATTCTAGACTTACATTTTTTAAAGCACACAGGAAAAAGTAAGACAACGTGGAAGGGTTGAAATCGGGATGTAGATGAAGATTCCAAGAGTACACTATCAGTTTGAGATCACCTAAAAGTCTCATCCAGACACAAATACTATTTCTCAGAAAGACTACTTTTTCAAAATTAAAGTCATGATGTATTTTCTGAAACGAAGCTATTTATGATAACTCAATTTTGTAGTTAAACTTAAAGATCCATTTTCTGTACCAAGTTCACTGTTTTGAGCCATTCGGTCACATATTTGAGTCATCGGCCTTACTTAGCGTTGGCGTCTCTGACCTATATAATGTATTATTATTGCAAGTGTACATTTCGTGATCTTCCATAATAAGTACACTGTAACTAATATGTGGCACTGCATTACTGCATGTCATTAGATCCGTATAAATGTGCTCATAGGACGAGTTGAAATGTTAATAAGGTATAAACATGATGATGAAATGCAATCCTTTCTTTGCCATTTCATTGTGTTTGATAAGTACATATGTACGCATTTCATTTCATTTCATCCATCTGGCTTCCTCACGTTAAGAACTAAGAAGCAATTATCCCACTTTTATAAAAGCAATAGAACCCCACCTCCCTAAGTGAATGTCGCCCCAAAACGGTATTATGCCGGGGAGATTTAGAGATGAATGAATGAATTAATTAATTTATTCTTTTATTTATTTATTAAAATGTATTTATTTATTTGCATATTTATTTACTTATTTATCATTTATTCTACTATTTTTTTGCTATTTAAGGAATAGTATTACTTTTCCTCTTTAAAACAAAGAAACTTCCCAAGGCTGTGTTTCAAATTTTTTAGTCTCCTGTCCAATCCTATATATTACTGCTTTGAGGCGATAGGTTGAATATGGTGGACAAAAAACCAAAACGATAAAAATACTTTCTCACATTGCTCAAAAACTGCAACAAACGTCTATTCCATCGAGTGCACCTTCAGATGAAATTCTACTCCCAGTTTCAATAAATTTTTCACAAAAACTAATCTTATCTTGTCATGAGTGCCAACAAAAATTTGGAGGAAGATTGTCAAAACAATGGTCGCCCAAACAACCTTGACCTTGTAGCCTCCTGGCCTATTCCCATATCAATGTATGCTCTTCACTCTTCATAATCCAAACACGCCAGCCACCCACAATACAGAAAAGTCTTAAGTCAAATATTTGCATTCATCGTTCACATTCCCTCTCTATTATTTTATCACCAAGACATTTGTTTGAATATCATAAGCATATGTGACTCGATGGTGCCGCTTTGACCCATATACCTTAGTGTTTTCCATCTTCAATATTATTAGATCAAATTATGATTAATGGCTTTGTATAAATATCTGAGAAATTAATCTAGATCTAGCATAAATAATGTACTCCATTTCAAAATACGTTTTGTTTGCAAAGTTTCTGATAACATACATTAAGGAGAAAGGTGGGGGTGAAGGGGGGGGGGGGGGTGGAAGGATCCCAACAGGTCAGTTGATTTGATTGCAAAGGGACATTATCGGCCAGCTGGAGTTTTTTTAATAACCGATTTGTCCTCCCAAAGTTAATTTGGTAGCTGGATTTGTTAGGTATGGCAGATGGATGGGTTAGATCTGACAAAGGATTCTTTGCGATAGACTAGCGTCTTATCCAAAGGGTAACAAGCTATTCATTACTGCCTTTTTAAAGCTATAGAAATTAGGACATGTATTTCGGTTGAAGAGGTATTTAGAATCATAAGAACTACTTTTCAAAATTGAGAAGAGTTTGATTTTTTTTTACGTTACAAGCAAACGATGAAATATTTGTATAGTAAAATTTTGATGAGATAGTTGCTCATCCATTTTTGTTTAAAAACTACAAGAGATGTTTACACTGGTTGAATTCCATGGTCAACATCTGCAGGATCTAATACCAGTTTGAAACATTGGGTCACATAATTTATCTCCTATTATTGGCCTTTACATCTAAATGTAACTTGCAAATAATAATTTTCTATATTTGACTTAACTTTATTTTGACTGTTATTATGTCATTAACTTGTTGAGAATTAAAAAAAAAATCATAATCTTATCTCTTGTCAGACAGTTTCTAAGATTTTGGTTTGTCGTGTTCTTAAATTGAAGGTAAACGACTTGATTTTCAAAGATTGTTTTGAAACCGCACTGTCACAATATTGGTTCAACTTTCCTCTAACATAAAATTAGCTATACACCATGTTTTGATATCCGTGAAGCATGGCCTATGAAGTATAATAAGGTCAATATATAACTGTAAACTCTTAAGCAAGGCTCATGTAGTTCTAAATCATAGGCAAATTCCAAAATCCATTAACTTTAAGAGGGTTTTTTTTAATTTGGAGGGGGGGGGGGGAGGGTTAATTTTTACTTTAAAAAAATCGGAATAGGACTATATATAACATGCAGACCTCTTCAGATTCTTAAATGTCGCCATTTTTATTTCTTCAAAATACCCACAATGCGGCTAAATTCACATTTATTTGGCGTTTTTAGTCTACTGGCACTTCGGACAATTACAACGTTAGTCTTCAAAGCTTCAGGTCAATGTATTCCTGTCGATGACCCGATAACAGCTAACTGTTCCTATCAGCTTCCTGTATGCCATGCGCACCGAGCCTTGTCGACCTTTGCGCAGCTCTTATGCATTCCCTCCTTTTCACGATAGGCCTGAAGACGGGTCCTTCTTGGACAGTGAGCGGCATAAAAGCTTTACGTCCTAGCATTGGGCATACCCGAGCCAGTTGTAATTAGAGTTATCTGCCCACTATATCTATCACGCCCTTGGCTTCTTGGCGCTTTCAGTTTTTTTTTTGTTTTTGTTTTTTTGTTTTTTTTTTCTCGTGTGTGTGGTCATCAGAATCTCATATCGCATCGACATCGGACGTTTAGTGCAATTTTTGCTTCAGGTAGCGGAAGTGCTTGTTTTTTCTTTCTTTCTATCATTCTTTCTTTCCTTCTTTTCATTTTTGTGTAGTTTTTGTAACCTTCATGCTTAATGTAATTTGTACATAAGATAGATTACATAGTGGTAGCCTTCGAGCGCTAGAAGCGAAGCCGGAATGCAGATTTTAAAACAGGGAACTAAGTAATTATTTTCTACTTTTTGGATAGGATACCAGGCTTGTTTTTTTTCCCATGAAGTTTATATATATTATATTTTATTATATATATATATATATATATATATATATTATATATATATATATATATATATATATATATATATATATATATATATATATATATATATATTTATATGGTGCCCAAAAACTAAACATTCATATTAAATTTTTTAATCATTATATTTTTCAGTTCACAATTTGACATCTGGTTCACGCTGACATACTATCCAATTCCACTGAACTTTGGAAAAACGCGGAATTTCAAAAATTTGGACGGAAAACTCGTCCCTCATACATCGATCGATTAAAATAACCAACATGTTGCCAAACCAAAAACTCTCCAACCCGGGACTTTACAAATTAAACCATTGACGAAGTGAAGTCCCAGATTTGAGAGTTTTTCACAATTCGTGGTCATTTTAATCAATCGATATTTGACTGACGAGTTTTCTGGCCAAAATTCATTTTTTTAAATATGATTTTTCCAGAGTACGGATGGATTGAGGCTAAGGTTAAAAATGGAAAGAGGGAATCCCGCATTTTTATTCTCATTAATTTCGTTTTTAATATTTGTGACCCATCGGGCTATTATGGTATTATATCTGAATGAATCAAATGCTGAAAAAAAATGATAAGAATTGTGAAATATTAGATTTTGTCATTTTAATCAAATAAATCTATTGTCCAAAGATTACATAAATTTAACTGATGTTATTTGCTTATGACTATAGATTTAACTTATAGCATATTATAAACTATTCCGAAATAACAACGTTTTGAGGCGGTGGGATCATATTTTAAATTTACAAAAAGAAAAAAAAAAAAGTGTGGGTATATTTGTACGTGTCGTAAAATCACCCTTGAGGGACAACCCTCTGAGAGGTTAGCGAAGTTCACCAAAATCAAGAGGTCACGACGGTACTTTCTTCGACTGCATGACCCATGGATAAAATAATACAAATAAAACGCCACAGCGGATACTATATAAGATTGACATCATATTTAGACACATGGATAAAATAATAAAAATAAAAAGCCACTGCAGAAACTATAACATAAGATTGACATCATATTTATTGGGAGTGACGAAGACGGGAAAGGGAAGGGGAGGGAAGGGATGAGTTGGGGTTGTGCGCATTGAGAAATTGATGGGTGACGTCATCTTGCAATAAAATGAATGTGACATGGAAGGTGAAACTTGCATTCTATATATTATCCAGTTGACAGGGGTAAAAGTCAAAAGTTTAGTTACGGAAATAGATAGGGGGGACGTGTTAGACAAGATGGTACACATCTTCCACTTTACAATATAAAAGCAATAACAGAGATGTTATCTTCCAATATAATGTGAGTAATAGGAAAACAATAGTAATGTTGATCTTTATAGCAGCACGAAGATTCTGGAATAATGCGTTTGACATTTCGACAAATTTTCCAATGTCTGTGCGACTTTGGGAGCGCACATTGAAACCAGAGTGTGAAATGTTGAAAATCAGGAGTTCAAGGATCTTCGTAATATGGATAGAATGCGTTTGGCTAAGAAGCTCACAACATTACCACCCGGAAGTATAACGGACCAACACACAAGACTGTGTGTAGCCATGAACATTTATATACAGTTTAGAGTGGAAGTACCCATAAACGTGGATGGCAAAAACCAATAACAAAGGCCTGAGTGACGTCATCTTCATTCAATCAATACCCCTACAATGACCCCACTCCTCACTTTATTTCTTATCAAAACGTATTCTTTATTGATGAGATCTCGAATTTAACGTTTTGACATAAAGAATTATTATTGTTACACGATTGTTATAGGATATCATTACGCGTCATCATCTATTGTTAGTCAAACCGGATGCGTCCTTAAGAGAAAAAAATTCTTGAACTTCAACGATTTTCTACAAAGGATAAATAATAGGGTCGTACTCATAATGTCTTTGCTATTATGCTTTGTTAAATCGGGTTTTCCCTAAACCAAAGCGATATAAAAAATTCCTATTGGTAACATTCCAAATATACAGATGAGATAAGTGGAAATGGGTTGGGAATTGGGAATTCACAATGCCAGCATAGAAAAGGCTGTCCAACAACAACATGGCGACATAATGAGTCCATTAAGAATGTCCTTGGGAATGGTTTAGAGGGTCACGATAGCTCAGTCGATAGAGCACACACAATGGGACCGGAATTGATCCCCTTCCCTCCCTTCCCCTGGTCCACACAGCAGTGATATAGTAGTTGGTTAGGTTTGTTTAGTCGGGTAGAAAATACTTTGTAATAGACAAGTTTCCTATCCAAGGGTATCAAGCAATAGCAATTGTATGTTGAAAGCTGTAGATATCGGGATACACTCCTGCTCCGGGACCTTACTGCGTTTAGTACTTATTTTTTCTTTTTGAGTGAAATGTTAAAGGTAACCAGAGACCAGTCCAGAAGGATATAAATGTGTACGTTATATGTGCAGCTATTGCGGTTTAGTGGTATGACACTCGCTTTCGGATCGAAAGGTCCTTTGTGCGAGCCTCGCTCGGCGCATAGTTGAGTTCTTGGATAAGGCTCACATTCTCTCACCTTACTCAGGTGTAAAATGAGTACCTGGCCGTTACCAGTGTTACACTGTCTGAAACAATTGTAATATCGCCTAACAGGCGTCCCGTACTACATGTTATGTGTTGCTGTTAGCCAGGGACACCTTTAAAGCACTATGAGCACGTTAAGTGGATATTGCGCTATATAAAAAGCTCAAAGCTAAATATTATACTTCAGATAGAGACAGAAGGATCGATTTTTTAAACAAGTATCAAACTATCGATTCAAATATTAAGAACAGACACCCGCCGACACACTTTCTTTTCCTCCGCCGTTCTTTTATGGAATGAACTCACTCAGGAGTTGATAGAAACTAAAAACAATACTGAATTTGAAAGGGTATTGGACGCGTGGCAAAAAAAAATACCAACTAATGAAATGATCACAGCGTGTATTTTGAATATAGTTTGTGTGCTAGTGTCGTGAACTTTATAAATGTGAACTGTAGTCTGGATCCTCTTTTTTAAGGAGCTCATAGAACGACCACGAAGAAGATAAAGAAGAAGAAGAAATAAATTCCCTTTTTGATGTAAGAGATTATTGATTATGAAGCTGTGCTTTTAGTAATTCCGAGGAAAATTGAAAAATATCTGCAGCCTTTCCAATGGTCTAAATCTACAGGCACATATTTGAAGGCCAGACAACCGAACGCAATGGGTCTGATAACCAGACTTGATTATCGGCATGTTATAAAAGTAAATGGTTGCAATGAGTGTATTTTGCGTTGGTTTGAATATGTTCCATTACTACTATGAGACCTGAACAAATTAGGGATTTGTCGGACTTGTAAATAAGTACATGTAAGTGTGAAAAAAATTACGTTTCAACAATGAGACCAAAATGACATGGGTTATCAGATATATAAATAAGAACACGTTGGTTTGAAAGTACTTCCATTACAACAATGAGATCTTCACGATTTGAATTATCAGACTTGTAATACATGTGTAGTACATGTGTACTTAACCCTTGACATTTCGATTAATAAGCGACATGCGCTTCATTATGTTCCACTGTTCCTAAACACTACAGGAGTTTTCGTTGATTTGAGAGTACAAACAATAAGACCACCATCTAGGTTTTCAGATCTGCAAATAGATAGACGCAAGTCTAAAAACCCTTGATACTCAGATTAATGTGCGACATAAGTATTCATTTTGCTATCGAGTCAACCTTATCGTTAACCCGTCAACATAAAATCATCATAGACATAATAATAACCACGAGTTAGATAATAAATACGTAGGCCAATATCGTTGAGATAGATAGGGTATATAAAGGTGATTTTGTAAACACTCAATCAAAATGCCTATTGGTGATGATACGCGATAATAAAGCTGGTTGATATGAATGTGTGAGTTATGCCGTGCATAACTAATCGTACAGTAACCAAAGGAACAAAGTCAGGTCAGAAGGTGAAAGCAATACTACTAGAACCCCAAGCCAAATTGTGTCCAAAGTATTTTATAATCAAAACAACAAAATGAAGCTTATTCCATCCCTCCCCATAAATAGTATCGAGTAATGATATCAAGTTTAGATAAACCCTTGACATTTCGATTAGTAAGTGACATACGTTTCATTATGTCATTCAATAATGTCTACAATAATAATTTGTGATGTCAGATTTCTAAGTGTAACTTTCATAAAATAATTAAATTCTTATTCACTATACGTGTTGTTTTTTTGGGGGGTTTTTTGGTTTTGTTTTTAAGGGTTTTACGGCGCTTGCAACACATTTAAGTCATATCAGCGCTAGTAAAACGGATGAAAATTGCATAGTAAAATCATTCTAGATGTACATTTCAAAGAACTTGAGGAAAAAATAAGACAAAGGGGAATGGTACAAATAGGGAACAGATATAGATTCCAAGAGCACACTATCGGTGTACTTAGTTTGAGATTACCTAAATGTTTCACCAAGACACCAGCACAAGATCCCACTAAGAGGAATACACTCAAATGTTAACAAATTATAAGTTAAAATAAAATAAAAATAACAGTGCATAACAGAGAGATGATTTACAAGGAAAAAAATAGCATCTCACAAAACTATCTATACATTTGAATGTTTCCCTCTCAGCAAAGCCATCCGGCCAGAGCCTGTTTAAAACCAAAGACAGAAAGCAAGTTAGAAAACATATAGATACTCGTAGTATGCGCTTGGCTAAGAAGCTCATAACATTGCCATCCGGAATTATAACGGACCAACACACAAAACTGTGTCTATCCATGAAAGTTTATAGTCAGGTTAATACAATTCAGTGAGCATTACTCATAAACGCGGATGGCAAAAAACAATAACAAAGACCTGAGTGACGTCATCTTCGAACTATCTCTCGGGGGGAGTAGTCACAGTAAGTACCTGTCTGCCCACTGTGGGAAGTCAGGAACCCCGCTATACGTGTCATGGTAATTAAATTACCTTTATATTTGCTCTAACTTGAGATGTTAATAGTTAAGAGAGCAAAATAGTTAAACTGCCGTACTTTGGACAGACCCATATTTAAAAGATTGGCCAGAAAACTCGTCCTTCGAATATCGATCGATTTAAATGACCCTCATCTTGGCAAAAACTCTCGAACCTTTTTTTTTTTTTTTGCCAAGATGAGGGTCATTTAAATCGATCGATATTTGAAGGATGAGTTTTCTGGCCAAATATTTAAATATGTGTCTATCCCATCCAGAGTACGGCAGTTAACATGTGAAGGGAGTGAAGACATCTTTCTCTTTAGACAGTCACATTGTCAAACAATATGCCCATCCTTTATATATTTTAATAATATGGTATAAATGACGTACTTAGTCTTTATTTACTAATTACTTGAGTGCTGTTGCCAATGAAAAGGATAAGAGGCTTCTAGTGAACGAATGTTTAAATTGTTAACCGAATCACGATTTACAACTGTATCCCTGTTTGCATAATTTTACATCATCGTTAAAAAGTACACAATGAACATTGAATCTACTACAGTTACCAACCGTTCCTTACGTTCACGACATGTTGAATTTAACTTTATAATTTTGCAATTTCTCTCAACACTTTCCCTGTTCAAATAAAGACACCCTGACTAATTATTGAAGTACTACCAACTTTATATTTTTATAAACTGTCAAAATCTTGCTTTAACCAATCATTACCGAATTAAAAAGCTTCATTTGCGAAGCAAAGATTTGAGAAGGTTTAACAATTAAAATGCAATTATTTGCCATAATATGACGCATGACTATGACTCTTGATAAAGATGAAGTTCTGAAGATAATAAACCAGTTGATTGGTCAAACATCAACTGGTTTATTATCTTCAGAACTTCATCTTTATCAAGAGTCATAGTCATGCGTCATATTATGGCAAATAATCTTGATAAAGATGAAGTTCTGAAGATAATAAACCAGTTGATGTTTAACCAATCAAAACATGGCATTTGTGACACACCTTCACGCGTGCTCGGACAAACATAGTTGGTTGTTTATGAACAATAAAGTGAATGAATTCGACATTTCTCTGATCATTGTTATTGTTTTCATACCGCCAAATGGGAGAATAGTTATCAAAAGATTTTCTCGATTATATTATAAACGTTTTAAGTTTACACATATATATTTCTGATGTTGGTTTTATTCAATAGGCGGAAGAACAGTGGGCATTATAGTAAGACACATGCCATCGATAGTACATGCAGTAACCACTTGGCTAAGAAGCTCACAACATTGCCATCCGGAAGTATAACGGACCAACACATAACACTGTGTAACCATGAACTTTTATAGTCTGAATAATCCAGTTAAGTGAGAATTACTTTAAAACGTGCAAGGCAAATAACAATAACAAAGACCCGAGTGACGTCAACATTATTCAATCTATAACCTGTGAAGTTTGCTATGTTTACCAATCACTGTCATTGTTTACATGATGACGACTGTCCGAGAGGAGTGGTTTTATTTAATGGGCATGATCTATATTAAATTCCATGTGCTCGAGGTCATTGGTCTAATTGCAAAATGTGTTCAACGTGACCCACATAGTGAAAAGTGTTCATAGCTTTTTAAATCTCTAACATCACGATTGGTTATTTTGTCAGCTTGACACATTAGTTTATTAATAACTTTTGTAAACAAATCAGCATGTTTACATTTGTTATGAAATATCCAATTGTTGGACAGCAACAAATCATGTGATTGATGACCTGGTTGGACGAAAGCATGAATATAGATAGCTCCCATTGTCTATTCAAGGAACTCGTCCCCTCCCAGCCGTTTTGTGACATAAATGCTTCTTAAAGTCCAATACCGTGTTTGCTTGGAAATAACATTACATATCAGTATCATGTAACAATGTACGCCAGTCAATGGGTTTTTGATGTCATCTTACAATCATGGAGATAGAACCACATTGACGTCACTCACCTCTTTGTTATTGTTTTAGCCAGCCATTTTTATGAGTAGTGTCACTAAATTGTATCATTCATATTATAAACGTTCAAGCTTACACAATGTTTTGTGTATTGGTACATTATATCCTACTGGCGGGTGTTATGAACTTTTTTGGATAAACGCAATTTATCAATACGAGGAAATTGAAATTTAATGAGTTCATTGTACACGATGAATTTGACTTAAAACCAAATTTCTTCATCTAACTAGTTCTTTCCCAACTAATGCCGCATTGAGACGACGGGTTACAACAACTGTTTGCTATAATATATGGATGGCGCGTGACTATGATTTTCAATAAGAATGATCTTTTGTGGGAAATAATAAGCGCTTCTTTCACCCCTCTTTTTTTTCTCATGTTTTGTGAAATGTTTCTTTTCATACAATACAGTGTTTGCTTGGAAGTGACACGTAAAGTATCATGTAACAATGTGCGTCAGACAGAAGGTTTTTTGATGGTTTCTTGAATGTATCTTTTAAAAGGATAACTTTGAATCTACATATCAAGTGAAGATGTAAGAATAAATGTTTGAATAATCTATAAACGAACGACGTTATAATATTATTATTCCAACTGCGTGAAACTTTATAGGATTCAATAGTTTGATGTCACGTCCGCTCAGCAACGAGCAGCTTGGTTCTAAACAAAGAAAACTGGTACTTTTTATTCTTCATGGTGGCTAGAACTTTTTCACATGTCATGCGA
Organism: Berghia stephanieae; assembly: GCF_034508935.2. Classification (NCBI taxonomy): domain Eukaryota; kingdom Metazoa; phylum Mollusca; class Gastropoda; order Nudibranchia; family Aeolidiidae; genus Berghia; species Berghia stephanieae. The sequence goes on from NC_088362.1 coordinate 82,498,449, forward strand.
TCAGAATGTATAAAAGTCAAAAATGATCAGATTCCTAATGTTTTTCTCCTCTGGATACATTTTTATGCTCGTCGGAGAAGTATTTCATAAGGGCGTCCGCCATTGTTCCAATAGTTAGAATCAGTTACTAAGTTACTATGCGTCATTACGACTGTTGAATCCTATTTTGGACCTGAGTTTTAGATCTGCATTAACAAAAAAAATACATTCCTTTTGTCTCGGAAGCGAGGGGGGAAGAGAAGGGGAGGGTGGGGGGGGGGGGGTCCTGATTGCTCTCAGTTGAATGCGCATTTGATTCCCAAGCAAAGGAAACAACTTAGTTTCAATCCCGGGTGCAGTCGAGATTTTTCCTGACCTCCTCCCTTGTCCATCCATCCAGCAGTGATTGGGTAGCTGGGTCTGTGAACGTGGTTTGCGATAGATATACCAGTGTCTGATCAAAGGGTAACACGAGAACGATTTATATTGTCCATGAAATCATACTGAAATAAATCATAAACTTAGGCGTCATGAGACTTAAGGCTTCAAAAGATTACTTTTTTAAATTGTTTCTTAATCTATCAATAGAACACCCCCCCCCCCACCTTTCAAAACATTGTATCCTTTTCGTGTCGTGCATTTAAATTCTAATACTGATCATGACAGTGGCTCTTGTCCGGTTGACGCTATAGAAACCGGCATAAACTCCGGCTCTATGCGCCTAATAGTTCTGACGGACCAAAGAACTCGAGCGCAAATCATTCCATCTTCAAAACAGAAAATTGTTCATCTCATAGTAACTCATAATCCAATACACAAAACATTCGACGAGGAAAAGAAAAGACCAAAAAAGAAAATTTAAAAAAAGGATTGCCTCATACTAAAATGAGAGTAATTTTATAAACATCTCTATTACTCTATCATCAAAGTGAAAAGAGCATCTAAAAATCGCAGTGAACCAGTGAATTGACAACTTAAAAGAAAAAGATAGGGGAAGAGTTACGAACCGAAATCTTTCGGTGCATGATTTTATGTGAAGAATTATAACCGCTATGATTGTTATTTTGTTGTTGGCTGAGAAAGGGTTTTGATCCGAAAACGTTCGGTGTAAAGAATATTAATTTTTAAAAAAAAATATTGATTCAATACGTTTAGCAATTCACGGCTCACATGTGCTTGGTATTCACTTTATGTGAAATGGTTCAATATATAAGAAGAAAAAACAAAACAAAACAAAAAACGATGCACATTGAAGCACTTCTACAAGTCATTAACGTAAACCAATGTCAACAAAAATCGACCGGTGCATTAACAATTTATGGCCAAACTACGTCACAGCTTGGCTTTGTCGGATGTCAGAGGCGGCGCGTTGAAAATTCTATTGGAGGGTTTTGTCACTCAAATATTCATATTATTATAGACATATGTTTTATGATAATCGCAATCTAAATATTGAATCTTGATATTATCAATATAATGTAAATAGATTGCTTAAGAATGTTAATTAAATAACAAGTTTATTTTTTCAATATTTAAACAGCATGACACTATGCAGTTGAAACGACTTCGTAGGATATAATTAAAATCTTGTATCTACACATTTGTTTATAAGCAATTTTCATCGTGTCACAGGTTCATACCCGACAAAATACTGAATTGGTGCTGTTCAGCATCTCGCATTTCAAACCGCATCATTGGAGAAAGGGGGGGGGGGGGGGCGTCGCCTACAAAACTTAAATACTCTACTTTGACAAAACACTTTTTCCCCATTGTGGTCAGAAATGGGGTATTTCAAATATCGAGTCGCAAACGTGAGTAATTTCTAAAATCATAAATTTGAGAGACTTAACAAATTGCGGGCGGTTCATCATTATCATAGATATTTGAAGTGAACGTTTTCTTTCTAAAATAAAAACAAACAAACGGGTGTCTGTCAGTGCATGACACAACAGCTCGACTGAAGGCAACGCCACTGATTTCTAATGATAGAAACGTGTGAAAATTTAAGTAATTTCAAGAGGTTTTCATGGAGGTCGTCAAGGCTAACGTTCAATGCGTTCTCCTACTTTCATTTTCGCCAACAAATCGAAATGCTGACTTCGATTCACTCTGACCTTGACAACATTTAGAATGTTTTGTAACCTACAACTCTGGGAAGATGTTCTAAATGAGTCCGCCGCTTACATTATAAGCAATTACATAATATAATTAGTTACTCACCTTGAATTATGTTTTATTTTAAATGAATAACATATACATCTATATTTTTATTGTCAGGGATGGAACGCCCGAGGACTAGTGGAGTGTGAGTACGCTTTTAGCCAGAGTAGCGAAAGCGGTTGGAATATCTTTCCAACAGTCCAAACCAGTATAAATATAATTTTTATATTATAAAGCTAGGCCAAAAGATCGTTTTTGTGACGTTCGTCACAAACATCCTTCAACAATAAGTTATTTTGAAAAACTATGGAAAAAACTTTGTTTTCACCTGTTTCTATCAGTTAAATAATGTAAGAATGTAAACAGGAGAAATTTTATGCTATTTTTTTGTGTGGAAAAGTTAAGCGTTCCAAACATTTTTACAGCTTTACAGCGACATTTTCTACAAACTGGTCTATCTGACACGATACATTTAAAGGAAATTGAATGGTAACTTCAGTGAGTAAACCGAATTTCTTCTTTCCCAGAAAATGATCGAAATTTCAAAGACTTCAAAATAATAACACAAATTAACACAGTGTATAAATAGAGAAAATAAAATAATCCTGTCCGCCAGCTCATCTGTTATGCGTTTTTGCACATCCAGAACACAGGAGGTCGGATTAAAAGAAACGACTGTTATAAGTATTAAATACATTATTAGACACATGCTTAATTAGACACAAATATTTACACCATTGGCTTTTAAGAATCCAGACAGTAAGTATTGCATCCTTGAATTTGTAAAGTTCGTGGGAATCTGTTTTAATACACGAATCACAGATAAACAGATAAAATAATGTGTACGCATTTTAAGTTGTTAACTTTAGGGTATATTTTTTAACTCTACATGCACACTGCACAACATTACAGTAAGACTCGAGGCTCATTGGCCGTTGGTCGTTTTACATACCATTTGGTTTCGCTCATTAAGAACAATGTAATTTAGGAATACTATGTTGTATTGTGCTTATTAAATTGCCATTATTGTTTTTATTTTTGCTTGTGACATCCTTGTCGAACATTTTGAATTAAATAATTTTAAATTCTGAATGGATTGTTTCCCTTCAGGTAGAGAAATATTACAAAAGCTCGTAGCTATTTCGGAATCTGACCAATGTTGGTAGCCATACTTTCTGGCATTTTCCAATGTTGCGTTATAAAACGGTGCCGGACGTTTCAAATAGAATAGACAATTTATCCCAGGTATGAAAGATTTTACCAAGATGAGGGTCGATCGATATTTGAAGGGCGAATTTTCTGGCGACAATTTTGAAAACGTGTTTTTTTTTTTTCAGATTACGCCAGTCTATTGATTATCACTATCTGGCTCTGCTCTACCACATAGTATTATTTCCTATTTAACACTTCTAGATCCTGATTTCTATCCACCTCGACTTTTCATCCATCTTAGACGCGGCCTTTACTTTCTATTCCATAAACCCTCAACACTTTGGTTGGTTGACTTTCCATAAGTACGGAAGCACGTACAAGTGACGTCATTTGTTTTTTTTTCATTGAACCGTTTGTGACTCACTTCGACAAGCGAATATTCACATATAAATTCTAACTTTATTACACCGTAGAATACTATGTTTGGTTTGTATTAGGATCTAGAATGTTACTAACATTACATATTACCCCTTCAGTATTCTACATATAATTTTGAGTATTGGTGTGATTGTGTGAATCTGTAGTAGGGAAAGAATGATATCATTTCATTTTTTATTTTGACATAATATAAAACGTGGTTTTCCTTTAATATATACTTGATTCAATACATTAAAAAGTACGAAATGTGTTGTACTTGAGAGAAAATTTTAATGTTTCAACGCTATACTTTCCAACCGTGGAAAATGAAAACCATTTCAGTGAGGACAAATTAAATAACTTTTAGTTTGGGTTGACGTAGGCCTATGTATATAACCATTATTGCCGTAATTTTTGTAGCAGCAACAGAAGCAGCAGCAGCAGCAGCAGCAGCAGCAGTAGTAGTAGTAGTAGTAGTAGTAGTAGTAGTAGTAAGTATAGTATAGTAGTAGTGTCGTCGTCGTCGTCGTAGTAGTAGTCGTAGTAGTAGTAATAGTAGTAGTAGTAGTAGTAGTAGTAGTAGTAGTAGTAGTAGTAGTAGGAGGAGGAGGAGGAGTAGTTGTTATTGTTGTTCATGTTGGCCTCTCTCGACGTATCCGAAGAGTGGGCCAAGCGTCACGTCGTATAAATAATAGTAATAATAGTAATAATAATAATGATGATAATAATAATAATAATAATAATAATAATAATAATAATAATAATAATAATAATAATAATAATAATGGTTTTCCATTGACGTGAAGCAACACTTGATACATCTCGTGGACAATATAGGACTAAATGAAGGGAAACAAGGACCTATCACGAACACCCCTGTGAAACCTTTCATGTGTGAAATGATGTTTGACACTAAGAAAGTCTATATATCTACCTAGGGTAGAAGAAGGAACTTGACCGAGTAAAAATTATTTAGCTAATTGAAATAGGCGCCAAAGTTACTGGTCACGCCGCCGACGTACGAACGATACTTCAAGCCATACTTTTTTTCTGTGTATTGTTGATGGTTTTTTTTTCTCACTTATATTCTTTTATATTCTCAGTCTAGATTCGTTATATTATAAATTGAAGACATCCGGGACTACATAACTTTACAATATGTGACCAAAACGTCCAAAACGGTACTATCTCTGGATGAATGCGAAACTTAAAATCTAATGTTGATCTTCATCTATATTGGTGGTGTGCGTTTAAGTAAAATATTCACTAATTTTGCTCTTCAGATCAATAGCAGAATTACACCAAAAAAAACAACAACAAACAAACAACAACAAAAACCCCCAAAAAAACAACAAAAAAACCATGTAACCTAAACGTTTAGTCTGATAGAATTTGGTGAGAACTAATGACCCAACTGACGGTCTAAACGCAATGACAAAGAGATGAGTGATGTCAACTTGATTCGCTTTATACTTGAAGTTAGAATTTGCCTTTATTGAGGAGAGTGAGTTTTGTTTCTTCAATCAAAACCAACAATAAAACCAACAAAAAACAAAAACAAAAAAAACAAACAAAAAAAAAAACAAACAAAAAAACAAAATAAACAAAAGCAAAACAAAACAAAACAATATTTTTTTGGAAAAAAATACAGGCAAAGACAAAGAAAATATTAAATAATTTTTCTCTGACTATTTTGTTTATCTAGCTCATGGCATTACCAGACTGACTCGGTGAGGCACATATTAAGAAGTAAAATTTTGAAACTAGCGAGTAAGATAAGTTATCATTTTTCAGTTTGGATGGGCCATTAATCTACAATAAATGTCTCATTGTCAGCATTATGGGCATCTTCAATGTCCTCCATGTATCTGATGGAAGACAATAATCCTGTTTGCTGATTTTCACTTTTTATATGAACTTTGAAAGTCTGGATAATACAGTTAAGTGATAGATAAGAATTTGACGTTACTCAGGTCTTTGTTATTGTTTTTTGCCATCCATTTTTATGAGTAATTCTCACTAAACTGTATTCACCAGACTATAGATAGTATGCGCTTGGCTAAGCAGCTCATAACATTGCCACACGGAAGTATGACGGGCTGACACAAAAAACTGTGTGTATCCATAGTCGGGTTAATACAGTTCAGTGAGCATTGCTCATAAACGCGGATGGCAAAAAACAATAACAAAGACCTGAGTGACGTCATCTTCGAGCTATCTATAAACGTTCAAGGTTACACAGTTTTGTGTGTGGGTACGTTATATGTCCTGATAGCAATGTTGTGAGTTTTTTGGCCAAGCGCACAGTATCTAGCTATAGACATAATGCGCTTGGCCAAGGAGTTCACAACATTGCCATCCGGAAGTATAACGGACCAACACACAAACTCTTGTGTAACCATGAACTTTTATAGTCTGGTTAATACAGTTTAGTGAGAACAACTCACAAACGCGGATGGCAAAAACAATAACAAAGGCCTGAGTGACGTCATCTGCATACTATCTATTGGTCAGATTCAGCGTGGGTTACGCAACTGGATGCGTGGGTTGACGGAGGCAGGAAGCAATAACAAACTCACATGGTTGCCATTACCTCCACCATCATTCTCGCTCACGGTTTGTGGAAAGCACTTCATTACAGGCACGTAATAGTGAATCTAGTTTTTGTTTTGAACATTTCTATTATTATTCTTTGTAAATTGACCCATATTAAAAGAAACATGCAAACAAAAAAGGCATGACCAGTCACTAACAATGCCGTGTAGTGTGTAGACAGTAACACAGTACGGTGAACATGACTGATACTGACATTGGGGTCGGAATGTCGGAACCCATGAGTCGTTCGCAACTCTGCCTCACGTATTCATTTAATCAGTCAATTTAATTTTTATTAAGCTTGCGTAAAACATACAAACAAAAAAGACATGACCAGTCACTAACAATGCAGTGTAGTGTGTAGACAGTAACACGGTACGGTGAACATGAATGACACTGGGATCGGAATGTCGGAACCCAGTAGTCGTTCGCAACTCAGCCTCGCGTACTCATTTAATCAGTCAATTTAATTTTCATTTAGCTTGCCTATTCTTCAAGTTTATGTTATATTCACCTTTTCTATTTAAAAAGGGTAATCCAAACAGACCATAAACGATTTTATAATAAGCCGACTTCAACTTCCATCACACACGAACTTATTTTGGGTGTTTTTTTTTTAACCAAACCGTTTGACTCAAATTAAAGCTTCGGCATTGGATAAGGAGCGAGGTCCCTGTTGCCATCTTGCTTAGTTTATACAGAGACTGGGTTGCCACCTTGGCTGTTCTTGATAAATAGTAAAATAGTACAACCTTGTGCAATATGAGAGAGAGAGAGAGAGAGAGAGAGAAATTTTGAACAAAAAACGAATCTCTCTCTCATCCCCTCTCTCTCTCTCTCTCTCTCTCTCTCTCTCTCTCTCTCTCTCTCTCTCTCTCTCCTATTTCATCTGTCACACTGTTTGACAATCTTCATCACCTGGCTCACTTGTACTTGTAATATCGGGTGGAGGTAAAATTTTGAACAATTATTATTATTTATAAAATGCAGAATCTTTTCAAATAAACGGATAAAATAGAGATTAATTCTAATCGAACAGTGGAACACAAAGGCAGAATTTGCGAACAATCTAACACATAAGTGTCGTGGTCTTATTTATAAAATGCAGAAACTTTGCAAATAAACGGATAAAATAGAGATTAATTCGATTCGAAAAGTGGAACACATAAGTAGAATTTGCGAATGCCCGGTCCAGACATAAGCGTTATGGTCTTATTTATAAAGTGCAGAAACTTTGCAAATAAACGGATAGACTAGATGTTATTTCGATTCGAAAAGTGGAACACAATAGGAAAATTTGCGAATACCCAGTCCAGACATAAGCGTTATGGTCTTATTTATAAAGTGCAGAAACTTTGCAAATAAACGGATAAAATAGAGATTAATTCGATTCGAAAAGTGGAACACATAAGCAGAATTTGCGAATGCCCGGTCCAGACATAAGCGTTATGGTCTTATTTATAAAGTGCAGAAACTTTGCAAATAAACGGGTAGACTAGATGTTATTTCGATTCGAAAAGTGGAACACAATAGGAAAATTTGCGAATACCCAGTCCAGACATAAGCGTTATGGTCTTATTTATAAAGTGCAGAAACTTTGCAAATAAACGGATAAAATAGAGATTAATTCGATTCGAAAAGTGGAACACATAAGCAGAATTTGCGAATGCCCGGTCCAGACATAAGCGTTATGGTCTTATTTATAAAGTGCAGAAACTTTGCAAATAAACGGATAGACTAGATGTTATTTCGATTCGAAAAGTGGAACACAATAGGAAAATTTGCGAATACCCAGTCCAGACATAAGCGTTATGGTCTTATTTATAAAGTGCAGAAACTTTGCAAATAAACGGATAAAATAGAGATTAATTCGATTCGAAAAGTGGAACACATAAGCAGAATTTGCAAATGCCCGGTCCAGACATAAGCGTTATGGTCTTATTTAATAAGTGCAGAAACTTTGCAAAAAAAACGGATAGACTAGATGTTATTTCGATTCGAAAGTGGAAAAAATAGGAAAATTTGGAATACCAGTCCAGACATAAGCGTTATGGTCTTATTTATAAAGGCAGAAACTTTGCAAATAAACGGATAGACTGATGTTATTTCGATTCGAAAAGTGGAACAAATAGGAAAATTTGCGAATACCCAGTCCCAGACATAAGCGTTATGGTCTTATTTATAAAGTGCAGAAACTTTGCAAATAAACGGATAAGATAGGAGTTAATTCGATCGGAAAGTGGAATGCAAATGCAGAAGTTGTGAATACCGGTCAGCATAAGCGTCATGGTCTTATTTATAAAGTGCAAAAACTTGGCATAAACGGATAAAATAGAGATTAATTCGATTCGAAAGTGGAATGCAAATGCAGAAGTTGTGAATCCCCGGTCAGGCATAAGGTCATGGTTTGTTTAAATGAAACAATTGCAGTTTAAAAAATTTTGGTCATTGGAGTAATTAAGCTAAATATGCGGGAGTTCAAATAGATAATTGATCTATAAAAATTTTTTATAATTAGCTGTTTTTATTCCCATCATTTAGATTATGTGATTAAGTTTATAATTGAAATACAAATTTTTTCCCTCATTACCCTAATGTTTTGCAATAAAGGAGAGTGTGAGTAAACCTGTGCAAAGAAAATTTTTGATGAGTGTTTTTATCTGCTTTTCAGTTGTGTAGAATTTAGAATGGTTCTTTATAGTTTCATTGTTGAGGGTCAAGTAATGTCAGTCTTTCAGGACCACGATTCCCCCTTTTATGCGGTCACAATTTACAAGGGTGCCCCACAAGCCCGTTAAACGCAAAAGTTGGGTATTGTTGTTTGCAAGTAATGCTAGTGTTTTAAATAGGATTTTCTGTCTCCTATTAAAATCCCATTCCTGTGTTGGATTTTGATTAAATTCATGTCTTCTTGGGTTTATGGGATATTTAATTTTCATGGATTGTGATTGTGATTTTCAAGACTTTTAATGTAAGTAAATGCCCAAATAGATATTTTTATTCATTATTCTTTATTTTTATTTTTTTAGTTTGTTTTGTTTTGTTTTGAAGCATTTATTATAAGAAATAATGTACATATGCACTTATACCCCAAGACTGCTTTCAATTTGCTTTTTTATTATTATTATTAATATTTTTTTAAATTATTATTATATTATTAAAAAAATAATAATAATAATAATATTAATAATAATAATAATAATAAATAATAATAATAATAATAATAAAAATAATAATAATAATAAAAAATATAATAATAAATAATAATAAAAATATAAAATAATAAGTGCATTGAGTAAATCCCAATCACGGTTGCCCAAATAAACCCGGCGCTAGAACCCCGACTACCTGTCTAACTAAACAAATGTTGTTTGTACGATCATACTACTACACGTTCAATATCGGGGGCAGAAAATATGCGTTTGGTTTTTTGAAATTAAACAGTAGTCCCACATTGTTCTTTGATGTTATTTGGGTGGTTGCATTTGTTTTGAAACTTAACATTATATTGTTTTAAACATTGTTTACAATTATTTCGGGTTTACTCGTATGCATGTGTAGTCAACGGTCAACGTGTTCTTTATTATTTATTATTAATTTTGGGCCCTTGGCGTCTAACAATGTGAATTGCAGGTTGTTAGGGTGTAATTTCTCGTATAACATTAAGTGAATTTTTAAAATTTTTACGGCGTTAAATGTCTTTCTTGCATTATTCCCGGGAGCACTCCACTTTTTGTTACTATTTTAACGATCAGCTGATTTTCTCTTGCCTCCCTTTAATTTCGCGGACTTTTTCAGAACGAGGCGTGGGAGTGGCTATAGATAGAACGAAATTGACGTCAATCAGCTCTTTGTTATTGTTTTTGGTCTGCTTTTATATGGTAGTTCTCACTAAATTGTATCCATCAGACTATAGATAGAATGCGCTTGGCCAAGGAGTTCACAACATTGCCATCCGAAGTATAACGGGCCAACACACAAACGCTGTGTAACCATGAACGTTTTAGTCAGGTTAAAAACTTTTTAGTGAGAACAACTCACAAACGCGGATGGCAAAAACAAATAACAAAGGCCTGAGTGACGTCATCTTCGAACTATCTATAAAAACGGTTGAGATTTGAGTGTTGATACGTTATAACCGGCTCGCGCATTGTTGTGAGTAAAAAACTAAACGCACAGCACCAATCTTCTCTCTCCCCTCTCACTCTCCCTTTTCCCTCGATTTAAATTGTCTAACGGAGAGCAAAAAGTGTCGTAAATTTACAAATTACTTTTTTTTATTTTTAGAATCAAGACAAAGGCCGTTTGTTCTTATCCTTTACTCTATATAATCGGTTATCGACACTCGCTTCGCAAATCTGCACCTAGTTCATGGTTTGTCTTTTTCTACTCAATTGGGATAATAAGGTGATCTATAATCTAAAAGCTAATTATATCCTTTTGTGAATATTCGTTTAGACCTTATCCAATTATTTTATATAACGTGGATACAAATGTCAAATAAAAATAAGAACACAGAAGAAAAAAAACTTTAAAAAAAAGAAGGCACTTCTTTGTAGCTATTTTTCTTTTTACTTTTTTCCGGCTGTAAGTGACTTTAAATATTATCTTTTATTTTTTAGGCTTGGCCGGATAGTAAGCAATCTATCTGTTTAAATAAATGCCGTTAATTGTTTATTATATAATTATTATTTTATTATTATTAAAATCTATACGATTAATCAATTATGTCTTTTTTTTGTACAGATCTTTTCGCAACGGCAAGACCCACAAAATGTCGTAATAGGCTGTCGCCGCTAAAGGCAATTCTATGAAGTATTGGTTAGATAATCCATCAAAGCAGAATGTTTGTATGGTAACAGAAGTCATCAAGTTGACTAATGGTGATCAAATTGGATTAATAAATCATGTCCAAGGAAGAAAAATAAACGAAAGTAAGCCTGAAGCGGGTGGGGCCCGGGGCTCGAAACCCGAGACCTTGCCAAGCGCAGGTGCAATGCCTTATAGCCAACGGCCACTATCGCGCAAACATCGCCGCCCATAAAAATCATACCGCCCAGAAAACTTATATTGTGCACTCTTTATCGTTTTGAAACGTCTTAAGGGGCATTATTAATCAGAAATTAGATATTAAATCCGCAACTGTCGTTTTCAATACAAATAGATAAAGGCCTGAGTGGACCTCAAGGATACATAATGCATTATAGGTTTATTGACAGGAAAAAAAGTTCAACTTTCAGTACACGGTTTCGCTGATATGGCCGAAAAGTAGGGCCATTCCGATACTGATAACAAAGTTCACAATTTGTTTGACATAAGGATGAACAAAAAAGGCATGGCAATTGAGTCTTGTGGTATGATGCATGCATTTGGAACGCGTGAAGTTCCACAGGGTATTCGAGTCCCACTCTGAGTGGGCGCAATGTGGAGGGGTCCTTGAACAAAGCCACTTACTTCACATTCTTCACTCTCACATACTCAGGTGTGAAAATACTGGTACATGGCCGATAACATAAGCGTTAGGGGTCTTATTTATAAAGTGCAGAAACTTTGCAAATAAACGATAAAATAGAGATTAATTCGATTCGAAAAGGGGAAAACACATAAGCAGAATTTGCGAATGCCCGGTCCAGACATAAGCTTTTATGGTCTTTTTATAAAGTGCAGAAACTTTGCAATAAACGGATAGACTAGATGTTATTTCGATTCGAAAAGTGGAACACAATAGGAAAATTTGCGAATACCCAGTCCAACATAAGCGTTATGGTCTTATTTATAAAGTGCAAAAAAACTTTGAAAAATAAACGGTAAAAATAGAGATTAATTCGATTCGAAAAGTGGAACACATAAGCAGAATTTGCGAATGCCCGGTCCAGACATAAGCTTATGTCTTATTTATAAAGTGCAGAAATTTTTGGGCAAAAAACGGATAGACTAGATGTTATTTCGATTCGAAAAGTGGAACCCAAATAGGAAAATTTGCGAAACCCAGTCCAGACATAAGCGTTATGGTCTTATTTTATAAAGTGCAGAAACTTTGCAAATAAACGGATAGACTAAAATGTTATTTCGATTCGAAAAGTGGAACACAATAGGAAAATTTGCGAAAACCCAGTCCAGACATAAGCGTTATGGTCTTATTTATAAAGTGCAGAAACTTTGCAAATAACGGATAGATAGAGATTAATTCGATTCGAAAGTGGAATGCAAATGCAGAAGTTGTGAATACCCGGCCCCAGGCATAAGCGTCATGGTCTTATTTATAAAGTGCAGAAACTTGCAAATAAACGGATAAAATAGAGATTAATTCGATTCGAAAGTGGAATGCAAATGCAAAAGTTGTGAATACCCGGTCCAGGAATAAGCGTCATGGTCTTGTTTAAATGAAAAAATGCAGTTTAAAAAAATTTATGGTCATTGAGTAATTAAGCTAAATATGCGGATTCAAATAGATAACTTGATCTATGAATTTTTATAATTAGCTTTTTTATTCTCCATCATTTAGATTTGTGATTAAGTTTATAATTGAAAACAAACTTTTTCTCACTTATCAATGTTTTGCAATAAAGGAGAGTGTGAGTGAACCTGTGCAAAGAAAATTATTTGATAGAGTGATATTTATCATCTTTTCCATTTTTGTAGTAGAATTTCTAGAATGGATTCTTTATAGTTCTCATTGATTGTAGTCAGTATTCAGTCTTTGGGACACCGATTACCCTAATGCGGTCACAATTTACAATGTGACGGCCACAAGCCCGTTAAACGCAGAGTGGGGTATTGTTGTTTGCAAGTAATGCTATAGTTTAATAGGATATCTTCTCCTATTAAAATACATTCCTGTTTTTGGATTTGGATTAAATTCATGTCTTCTTGGGATTAGGGGATTTTAATTTTCATGGATTGTGATTGTGATTTTCAAGACTTTTAATGTAAGTAAATGCCCAAATAGATATTTTTATTCATTTATTCTTTATTTTATTTTTTTAGTTTTGTTTTGTTTTGTTTTGAAGCATTTATTATAAGAAATAATGAACATATGCACTTATACACCAAAGACTGCTTTCAACTGCTTATTATTTTTAAATTATTATTATTTTTTTTATTATTTTTAATATTAATATTATATAATAATAATAATAATAATAATAATAATAATAATAATAATAATAATAATAATAATAATAATAATAATAATAATAATAATAATAATAATAATAATAATAATAATAATAAAAAAAATAATAATAATAAGTGCATTGAGTGAATCCCAATCACGTTGCCCAAATAAAACTGGCGCTAGAATCCCGACTACCTGTCTAACTAAACAATGTTGTTTGTACGATACATACTAACTACACGTTTCAATATCGGGGCAGAAAATATGCGTTTGGTTTTATGAAATTAAAACAGTAGTCCCCCCATTGTTCTTTGATGTTATTTGTGGGTGCATTTGCTTTGAACTTACACATTATATTGTGTTTTCATTGTTTACAAAATATTTCTGGTACTCGTATGCAAAGTTTTAGTCCCAAAGGGCAATCGGTTCTTTATTATTTTATTATTAATTTTTGGCTTGGCGTCTTACATATGTGAATTTGACAGGTGTTATGGGTGGTAATTACTCGTATAACATTAAGTGATTTTTAAACATTGTTACGGCGTTTTAAATGTCTTTCTTGCATTCATTGCCGAGCACCTCCACTTTTTTGTTACTATTTTAACGATCAGTGATTTTCCCCCTTGCCTCCCCTTTAATTTCCCCGGGGCTTTTTTCAGAACGAGGCGTGGGGGTGGCTAATAGATAGAACGAAATTGACGTCAATCAGCTCTTTGTTATTGTTTTTTTTGGTCTGCTTTTATATGGGTATTCTCACTAAATTGTATCCATCAGACTATAGATAGAATGCGCTTGGCCAAGGATTCACAACATTGCCATCCGGAAGTATAACGGGCCAACACACAAACGCTGTGTAACCATGAACGTTTTATAGTCAGGTTAATACTTTTAGTGAGAACAACTCACAAACGCGGATGGCAAAAACAATAACAAAGGCCTGAGTGACGTCATCTTCCCAACTATCTATAAAAACGGTTGAGATTTGAGTGTTGATACGTTATAACCGGCTCGCGCATTGTTGTGAGTAAAAAAAACTAAACGCACAGCACCAATCTCTCTCCTCTCTCTCTCTCTCTCTCTCTCCTCCTCTCTCACCTTCCCCTCTCTCTCTCTCTCTAAACCCACAAAGATGGAATTCTTTTCTATATCGAAAAGTGATTAAATTGTCTAAAGGAGAGGGAGTGTCGTAAATTACAAATTACTTTTTTTTATTTTTAATGCATGGCAAACCGTTCTTATCTTTCTCTTATCGTTATCACCGTTCGCTAATCTGCACCTTAGTTCATGGTTGTCTTTTTACTCAATGGGTTAAAAAGTGATCTTTTCTAAAGCTATATATCCTTTTGTAATATTCGTTTAACTTTATTTTTTTTATATAACGTGGATAACAAATGTCAAATTAAAAATAAGAAAAACAAGAAAAAAAAATCTTTAAATGAGCACTCTTCGGCTGTAAGTGACTTTAAATTATCTTTTATTTTTTTTTAGGCTGGCCGGATTGTTAACAAGTCTATCTGTTTAAAAATCCTTTATACGATTAATAAATTATGTCTTTTCGCAACGGCACCACAAGAATGCGTCCCCTAGGCAATCTATGAAAGTTATATAGATAAAACCATCAAACAGAATGTTGATGTTAACAGGAATCATCATGTTGTCTAATGTGATCAAATTGGGGTTAATAATCTTGTCCAAGGAAGAAAAAAACGAAAGGCCTGAAGCGGGGCTCGAACCCCAGACCTTCCAAGTCGCAGTGCAATGCCTTAGCCACTCGGCCACTTCGCCCCCTTAAAAATCATACCAGCACAAAAACTTTTTGCAAAACTTTATCGTTTGAAACCTCTTAAAGGGGCATTATCGAAAATTAATCCGAACTGTCGGTTTCAAAAATAATAAAGGCCTGAGTGACATCAACTTAATGCATTATATAGTTTTTGACAGAATAATAGTCAACTTGCATACACGCTGAGTTGCCGAAAGTAAAGGGCCTTTCAGATACTGTACAAGTTCTCTATTGTTTTGATAGAAAATTGATCAAAAGTGACCAATCAAGGAATGGCTTATTTGAGTATTTGGTAGGTATGATTCGCTTGCATTTGTTGTGGAACGGGAAAAGTCCCCACAAAAGGTTTTTTTTGTAGTCCCACTCTGAGTGGGCGACAATGTGGAGTCCTAGGAACAAAGCTCTACTTCCACATTCTCTCACATACTCAAGGTGTTGACAATTAAAGTACTTGGCCGTTAACAGCGTTGTCTTTTGTCCGAAACAGGAAGAAGAAAAATTCAATATCGTTTTATAGGGTCGTTTCTCTCGTTCTCGTCTTCGGTTTGTGAAAGTATTGTGTTTGGCCAACCCTCTTCTGTGGAAAGCTTTTGATCACACACTTAATGGATATTGCAGTTTTGTTTATAAATGCTTCGTGTTTTTTGATGGTAACATTAAAGTGCAAAATTCTTTAATATGATTATAATGACTTTTATTTCCTCACAAAAATCTTTAAAAGGGCTGCTGGGTCGGTGGACAGTGGTGCAAAGTTGCTATTAAGATAAATATACTCGCAAACTCGGTTATGTAAAAGAAGCTTGGATATTTTTTTTTTTTCTTCCATACAATGAACACGATGTCAGTTTGATCAGATTGAGTCAATACACGAATCAATCGTGTAGTTAATGCAACTGTGACCCACTCTGCATGATCAAGGTTGGTTATCGATATTTTAAGTTCAAGACATCCACCATCTCGTAAGGAATTGCAGTGGAGATAAACACCACTTGGATAATATAGTGATGTGTTTTTGTTTGTGTGGTGTTTCTTACGTAAAGGCCTATGTGAATCATCGTTTTTAAAGGGGTACGGTGTTATGTCCTGATGAACAGATGATAACAAATAATTAATGTGTTGTTTCTTTTTTTAAACGTTTTAAAATTTTTTAATTTAAAATTTATTTTTTAAAAATGACAAAGAGATGTACAAGAGTGTTGTTGTTTCTCCTTCTAATAAGTTGTATTCATTCTACTCTCACCTGTCAACTACGCCCCCACCCGTATCAGGCTGTTTAGTTTTAGGGCACGTTATCCGCCATGAAAAAGAAAGATGGAAAAGAAGACCATTTCCCAAAACAAACAGTTAAACAAATAGGTATTCTTAAGCTTATTAATCTAAATAAAAATCTGTGAGTGTGTTATGAAATTAAATGCCTTCACGGATAGGAGAGACATAAGCGTTATGGTCTTATTTATAAAGTGCAGAAACTTTGCAAATAAACGGATAAAATAGAGATTAATTCGATTCGAAAAGTGGAACACATAAGCAGAATTTGCGAATGCCCGGTCCAGACATAAGCGTTATGGTCTTATTTATAAAGTGCAGAAACTTTGCAAATAAACGGATAGACTAGATGTTATTTCGATTCGAAAAGTGGAACACAATAGGAAAATTTGCGAATACCCAGTCCAGACATAAGCGTTATGGTCTTATTTATAAAGTGCAGAAACTTTGCAAATAAACGGATAAAATAGAGATTAATTCGATTCGAAAAGTGGAACACATAAGCAGAATTTGCGAATGCCCGGTCCAGACATAAGCGTTATGGTCTTATTTATAAAGTGCAGAAACTTTGCAAATAAACGGATAGACTAGATGTTATTTCGATTCGAAAAGTGGAACACAATAGGAAAATTTGCGAATACCCAGTCCAGACATAAGCGTTATGGTCTTATTTATAAAGTGCAGAAACTTTGCAAATAAACGGATAGACTAGATGTTATTTCGATTCGAAAAGTGGAACACAATAGGAAAATTTGCGAATACCCAGTCCAGACATAAGCGTTATGGTCTTATTTATAAAGTGCAGAAACTTTGCAAATAAACGGATAAGATAGAGATTAATTCGATTCGAAAGTGGAATGCAAATGCAGAAGTTGTGAATACCCGGTCCAGGCATAAGCGTCATGGTCTTATTTATAAAGTGCAGAAACTTTGCAAATAAACGGATAAAATAGAGATTAATTCGATTCGAAAGTGGAATGCAAATGCAGAAGTTGTGAATACCCGGTCCAGGCATAAGCGTCATGGTCTTGTTTAAATGAAACAATGCAGTTTAAAAAAATTTATGGTCATTGAGTAATTAAGCTAAATATGCGGAGTTCAAATAGATAACTTGATCTATGAAATTTTTTATAATTAGCTGTTTTTATTCTCCATCATTTAGATTATGTGATTAAGTTTATAATTGAAATACAAACTTTTTCTCACTTATCAATGTTTTGCAATAAAGGAGAGTGTGAGTGAACCTGTGCAAAGAAAATTATTTGATAGAGTGATATTTATCATGCTTTTCAGTTTGTAGTAGAATTCTAGAATGGATTCTTTATAGTTCTCATTGATTGTATGTCAGTATGTCAGTCTTTAGGACACCGATTACCCTAATGCGGTCACAATTTACAATGTGACGGCCACAAGCCCGTTAAACGCAGAGTGGGGTATTGTTGTTTGCAAGTAATGCTATAGTTTTAATAGGATATCTGTCTCCTATTAAAATACATTCCTGTGTTGGATTTTGGATTAAATTCATGTCTTCTTCGGATTATGGGATATTTAATTTTCATGGATTGTGATTGTGATTTTCAAGACTTTTAATGTAAGTAAATGCCCAAATAGATATTTTTATTCATTTATTCTTTATTTTATTTTTTTAGTTTTGTTTTGTTTTGTTTTGAAGCATTTATTATAAGAAATAATGTACATATGCACTTATACACCAAAGACTGCTTTCAACTGCTTATTATTATTATTATTATTATTATTATTATTATTATTATTATTAATATTATATAATAATAATAATAATAATAATAATAATAATAATAATAATAATAATAATAATAATAATAATAATAATAATAATAATAATAATAATAATAATAATAATAATAATAATAATAATAATAATAATAATAAGTGCATTGAGTGAAATCCCAATCACGGTTGCCCAAATAAAACTGGCGCTAGAATCCCGACTACCTGTCTAACTAAACGAATGTTGTTTGTACGATACATACTAACTACACGTTCAATATCGGGGGCAGAAAATATGCGTTTGGTTTTATGAAATTAAAACAGTAGTCCCACATTGTTCTTTGATGTTATTTGTGGTTGCATTTGCTTTGAAACTTACACATTATATTGTGTTACATTGTTTACAAAATATTTCTGGTACTCGTATGCATGTGTAGTCAACGGTCAATCGTGTTCTTTATTATTTTATTATTAATTTTGGCTTGGCGTCTTACATATGTGAATTTGACAGGTTGTTATGGATGGTAATTACTCGTATAACATTAAGTGATTTTTAAACATTTTTACGGCGTTTTAAATGTCTTTCTTGCATTCATTGCCGAGCACCTCCACTTTTCTGTTACTATTTTAACGATCAGCTGATTTTCTCTTGCCTCCCCTTTAATTTCGCGGACTTTTTTCAGAACGAGGCGTGGGAGTGGCTAATAGATAGAACGAAATTGACGTCAATCAGCTCTTTGTTATTGTTTTTGGTCTGCTTTTATATGGGTAGTTCTCACTAAATTGTATCCATCAGACTATAGATAGAATGCGCTTGGCCAAGGAGTTCACAACATTGCCATCCGGAAGTATAACGGGCCAACACACAAACGCTGTGTAACCATGAACGTTTATAGTCAGGTTAATACTTTTTAGTGAGAACAACTCACAAACGCGGATGGCAAAAACAATAACAAAGGCCTGAGTGACGTCATCTTCGAACTATCTATAAAAACGGTTGAGATTTGAGTGTTGATACGTTATAACCGGCTCGCGCATTGTTGTGAGTAAAATAACTAAACGCACAGCACCAATCTCTCTCTCTCTCTCTCTCTCTCTCTCTCTCTCTCTCTCTCACTCTCTCTCTCTCTCTCTAAACCGACAAAGATGGAATTCTTTTCTATATCGAAAAGTGATTAAATTGTCTAAAGGAGAGCAGTGTCGTAAATTACAAATTACTTTTTTTTATTTTTAAATGCATGGCAAACCGTTCTTATCTTTACTCTTATCGTTATCACCGTTCGCTAATCTGCACCTAGTTCATGGTTGTCTTTCTACTCAATGGGTTAATAAGTGATCTTATCTAAAGCTATTATATCCTTTTGTAATATTCGTTTAACTTCAATTATTTTATATAACGTGGATAACAAATGTCAAATTAAAAATAAGAAAAACAGAAGAAAAAAATCTTTAAATGAGCACTCTTCGGCTGTAAGTGACTTTAAATTATCTTTTATTTTTTAGGCTGGCCGGATTGTTAACAAGTCTATCTGTTTAAAAATCCGTTTATACGATTAATAAATTATGTCTTTTCGCAACGGCACCACAAGAATGCGTCGCTAGGCATTCTATGAAAGTATATAGATAATCCATCAAACAGAATGTTTGATGTTAACAGGAATCATCCATGTTGTCTAATGTGATCAAATTGGGGTTAATAATCTTGTCCAAGGAAGAAAAAAACGAAAGTGCCTGAAGCGGGGCTCGAACCCGAGACCTTCCAAGTCGCAGTGCAATGCCTTAGCCACTCGGCCACTTCGCCCCCTTAAAAATCATACCAGCACAGAAAACTTTGTGCAATCTTTATCGTTTGAAACCTCTTAAAGGGGCATTATCGAAAATTAATCCGCAACTGTCGGTTTCAATACAATAATAAAGGCCTGAGTGACATCAACTTAATGCATTATATAGGTTTTTGACAGAATAATAGTCAACTTGCATACACGCTGAGTTGCCGAAAGTAAGGGCCTTTTAGATACTGTACAAAGTTCTCTATTGTTTTGACATAGATGATCAAAAAGGAATGGCTATGTGGTCTTGTGGTATGATGCTTGCATTTGGAACGGAAGGTCCAGGGTTCGAGTCCCACTCTGAGTGGGCGCAATGTGGAGTCCTTGGAACAAAGCTCTTTCTTCACATTCTCTCACATACTCAGGTGTGAAATAAGTACTTGGCCGTTAACAGCGTTGTCTTTGTCAGAAAAAAATTAATATCGTTTAATAGGCGTCGTTTCTCGTCTTCCGTTGAAGTACTGCTGTTTGGCAACCTCTTGTGGAAAGCTTTGATCACACTTAATGGATATTGCAGTTTATAAATGCTTCAGTGTTTTTGATGTAAATTAAAGTGCAAATTCTTTAAATTATAATGATTATTTCTCACAAACTTAAAGGGCAGCTGGTTCGGCTGGCAGGGATGCAAAGTTGCTATTAAGATAACTATACTCGCAAACTCGGTTGTAAAAAGATCTTGGAATATTTTTTTTTTCCACTACATGAACACGATGTCAGTTTCGATCAGATGATGTCAATACACGCAATCCAATCGTAAAGCAACCTGTGCACCCCTCTGCCCATGATCAAGGTTGTTATCGACTATTTTAAGCACTCAAGACACACCATCTCGTAAGGCATGCAGTGGATAACACCACATAGGATAATATAGTGTTGTGTTTTGCTTGTGTGTTTTACGTAAAGCCTTTGTGACTCATCGTTTAAAAACGGTGTTATGTCCTGATGAACCAGATAACAAATAATATGTGTTTTAACGTTAAAATGACAAAGAGATGTACAAGCGTAGTTGTTGTTTCTTTAATAAGTTGTATTCATTCTCTTCACCAGTCAACTACGCCGTCTCAGCTGTTTAGGGCACGTTATCCGCATGAAAGAAGACCATTTCTCCAAAACAAAACAGATAACAAATAGGTATTTTAAGCTTAACTCTAAAAATCTGTGAGTTAAATTAAATGCCTTCACGGATAGGAGAGAATGGGTTTTGATCGATTCCTCCCCCCCCCCCTCAGAAAACCCCTCAAGTGTCTTCATTCTGATCTTTTTGATTGTAACATTGAGTGTTTATTTCCTCCATGAAATTTAACCTCAATTTTCCACATGTTTCCTTCCAACATAATACCAGATAGACGCAGTGGGCTGCATTGCCTCGATCGATTCTTTTCGGGTTTTTCGAACGCACTTTCAATATGACCTGGGCCTCGTCTTCAACTGCTGGAATCATCTCAATCCATATCGGAACGCAATCGCCGCGTCATTTGTGAATACATTATGTCTCACCAGTGAAAACTCGTAAACTCCAAAACCACCGGAGCTAAAATACGTAAACTTGACACTTAAAACTGTTGCTGGTCCGGCCGTAAGTTTTATCCGGTGCGGGCACAAACCAATCACGACCGTTTGTTTGGTTCTGTTAACCCTTTAAGTCCTCCAGACGAAAGCTGTCAGTCAGTCTGTCAGAGAATCATCAAATACGAGTACCGACCAGATACAAAAGTCTGAAAACATGTTGTCTTAACTGTCTATTGCCATATTCCTCATGGAGCCGATGAGGTGGAGAAAGAATTCACTATGTCATGAAGTTGGGCTAAAAGGTCATTTTTGTAGCATTCGAATAAAAACACATCAATATTAGATATGTCAATTTGGCATAGAATGGAGAGATTTCTCTTTGTTTCAGTCAGTATTTCCGGTTGAATGATGAAAAAAAATAATGACTGTTTGGCGCTAAAATTATAGTAGTAATTACTCTGTAAATTGTCAAAAAGCGTCAACACTTTTTCGACCCTTTGAGAAGTTTTTGCTGCTCTGTTCCTGCTATAATGTTAGTTTTTTCATTAATTTTCATTGTTCAACTCAGAGGATATGGAAAACCAAATATATCCAAGCTTTTCAATATACCTTATGATATTATTGTCTTCTTAGTTAAATTTTACACAAACGACCTTTTAGCAAAGCCCCATATTCAAGTCCTTACAATCCCTCAATTTTGGCAGTGAATAGAAGGAAGTCAAGTACAATTTGATAAGCTCGACGTTTCGAAGACTATCGGTCAATGGAAGATTAAGTTATTCAAATATTGTATTCTGATATTCTGACCCAGTTCCCGTGTTTGGAAAAAAAAATCTTATAATAATCGAATTGTTTACTAAAAACTTAGTGGTATGTATGTTGTCAAAAAGAAAAGCCTAAACATATCAAATTATAGTCCCGACGAGCAAATGTCTTTGTGACGGGAACAAAGGGGAAGTTTTAAAATAAATAAATTGTGAGACTGAATTTACAGATCTTTTTGGTTTCCATCGACAGGAAGACGGATGTCATTGTTGGAATGACTCTAGAGAATTGAAATGCTTAATCCTGGTCTTTCTTTATTAGAATAATATACGTTTTGTAGAATTATTACTATTATAATATGAAAATCTTATACATTTACCAGAGGTCATTTTTTGTAAACGTATATGAAAATATAGGATTTGAATACATAATTCGTGCTTTTTGCCACAATGTAATGAATTGCTTGTATCACCGATATGCTTTTTTAGTTGGAGGGAGAGAGAGAAAGAAAAAGAGAACGGTAACAGATTTCTTCCTTTTTTCAATTACAGTTTTTGGTAATGATTTAAATGTAGCACAGGACAAAATAAAATTATAAATATCTTTAATGTGTTATACAAGTTTAATCCAAAACTCAACATCGAATTTCATCTAAAAACAGGTTTTGACTTCAACTTCATAACTCTTCAAATGAAAAAAAAATTATCAAAAGATGACACAAATCTGTTAAAAGGTTTTTGAACTAATCACATTCCTTCGAGATAGAAGTGTTGGCGCATAATGAATCCAATATAATGTGATAGTTGAACACGTATACACACACACATAAACACACACACACACACACACACACACATAGCCAAAGAGAGAGAGAGAGAGAGAGAGAGAGAGAGAGAGAGAGAAAGAGAGAGAAAGAGAGAGAAAGAGAGAGAAAGAGAGAGAAATAGAGAGAGAGAGAGAGAGAGAGAGAGAGAGAGAGAGAGAGAGAGAGAGAGAGAGAAAGAGAGTGAGCGGGAGAAAGAACAAGAAGAGAGAAAGGGAACAGTGTGTGTGTGTATGGGTGTGTGTGTGTGTGTGTGTGTGTGAGAGAGAGAATAGAAAAAAAAAATGACACAAAACAATGGGGGAAAACCAATGATGAAATCGAACAGTCGTTAAAGGCCTATAGAATAAAATTCAAAACCAAACTATAAACCTCATGGATTGTAAATTAGGAGAGCAAAACGCGAGTGATGTTCTTTCTCGATCGAACATAATATTTAAAACTCAAGACAATAAAACGGCAATGCCCTTTAGGCGATATTGAATTACCCCTGAGAAGTTTAACGGGTTCGCGTCTTTATTGTTATTTAATGACGTATAAAATGCTAACGAGCCATCAGATGTATTGTAAGCGAAAGCCAAAGACATTCCAATTCTTTATTTTGCCGTTAAAAAATTCGCTCGATCGAAATGAAACAACATAAACAACTCGTAGCAAGATCGAATTTCTGTCTGGCCGTAAGGATTTAAGCATTGAGAGAGTTATATACACAATATCTACTGTCTCTTTTATTGCTTTTCTCTTCTAGTTTGTGTAAGCTCTTGCTCAAATCATGTAAATGGCAGCTATTACTATTCTATTCTGCCGTACTAAAAAAAAGAAATAAAAAAAAAAACCACGAACAAAACGCGTTTTAAAAAAAATTGGCCAGAAAACTCGTCCTTCAAATTATATTGATCGTTTTAAAAAGCACTCATATTGTCCAACACTTTTCAATCTGAGACTTCAATGAAGTCTCCGGTTCGAGATTGTTTTTGACAAGATAAGCATGAGTTTAATCGGTCAATATCTGAAGGACGAGTTTTCTGGCCAAAAGGTTAAAAACTTATTTTTGTCCAAAGTACGACAGTATCGGAATTACGGTGGGTATTTACACAATAACAATTTAATGTCTCTTTTCAAACAAACATTGATTTGGTTTCTTAGTAAGAAATGATTCGACTTTTAGGTATCTCCTTTGAATAAATCATCGAACTGTTCCGCTTGAACAACTTTGTTTAATATTAACTTATTTCTTCCATTCGTTTTGTCTGATGCATTTTTTGATCGTCCTTTTGAACTTTAAAACTTTGATGGTCTGGATTAAAAAAAAAAAAATTAAACATAAATAATGTTGCTTCTGATACTTCTACTACTACTATTACTACTACTACTACTACTACTACTACTACTACTACTACTACTACTACTACTACTACTACTACTACTACTACTACCACACCCTACTACTATACTACTAACAATACAACAACAACATACACAACTAACAACAACAACAACAACAACAACAACACTACTACTACAACACAACAACAATACTACTACTACTACTACTACTACTACTACCACCACCACTACTTTTACTTCTAGTTCTAACTACATACTACTACTACTACTACTACTACTACTACTACTACTACTACTACTACTACTAGCTGCTGCTACTTCTACTACACTACTACTACTACTACTACTACTACTGCTACTACTACTACTACTACTACTACTACTACTACTACTACTACTACTACTACTACTACTACTACTACTACTACTACTACTACTACTACTACTACTACTACTACTACTACTACTACCACTACTACTACTACTACCACTACTACTACTACTACCACTAATACTAATACTTCCACTACCACTCCTATTTTTTCTTGACAAACACATATCAATCAAACAAAACTCAATATTCCGATCGATCTGTATTGTTGAAGAAGTAACATTTTAACTATAAACCTGCATCATTTCATGTTTTTTCCCTTCTAGAAAACTCCATGATTAAATTATTATATTTTATCTTAAAGATAAATGCATAAACAAAAGATTTACAACTATGTTTAAAGACGTAAAACGACGCGAAATCGGAAATCAGACAAGAGGATCGGGTGGAATTTATTTTTGTTTGAAGTAGATGAACAGAATCAATGGACACAATGGGCACTCTACATAACACGACTGATAAGTCCCGCTCTGAGGATGATAACCTAGACCCCCTACAATTGAAGGCGGATGTGAAAGCAAATAATAACAAGCTTTTTTTTGTCCCTTAGAAGATACCAGCAGCAGAAGAGATTAAGTGTCTGCCAGATATTTTTGAGTTTTCCAGTTCAACACAAACTGAAACTAAAACAAAAATCTGGGTTGACAACTGAAGAATGCAACCGACTGGTATAAGACTACGAAAAATGGCGGGCCATTTCCGGTCAACCGCTAATGAGATGAAACATGAAGTATGTAAGTTAACAAGAAAATAAAACAAAAATACAACGAAAAATAGCAAAAAATTTTTTTTAAAAAATCCAATATCAACAAAAAAGATGCAAAATGTAAGAAGCAGAACAAAAAAAAAAAAGAACAACAAACAAACTAAAAGTAAAAAAAATGCAACAACAATGAAAGAAACCAAAACCAAAACTAAAACAAAACAAACAACAACATAAACCCAACAACAACAACAACAACAACAACAACAACAACAACAACAAATCTGAACAGTGGTAATTTGAAAAGTAACATTATTAGCAACTCTAGGCTTTATGAAATTCACAAAATTGGGATTGATCTTCATAATTGTACTTTGACTACATTGACACGAAATTCACCAACAACCATGGTTGAGTTTTTGTCACCAACTATACAAAACAATCTGACAACTCTCGACTTGGACATAAATATAGATAGTTCGAAGATGACGTCACTCAGGCCTTTGTTATTGTTTTTGCCATCCGCGTTTGTGAGTTGTTCTCACTAAACTGTATTAACCAGACTATAAAAGTTCATGGTTGCACAGAGTTTTTGTGTTGGTCCGTTATACTTCCGGATGGCAATGTTGTGAACTCCTTGGCCAAGCGCATTCTATCTATAATCAGCAGTGTTGCCAGAGAATGATCGAAACCAGTCTGAAGATCAGTGATACTGATAATCTTGTGTATAAAACAATGTGAATTTTAAAACAAATAACAGGTAATGACGTCAGTACTTATAGTTTATGGTCGAAATGGTTGGGAGTGGTAGATTCTCAAACATTTTGTGACCAATGGTGATGATCCGGTATATTATCGGGGGACATTGTTAAATGTAACTAAATGTTAAGTCTAAATTGTAGTAAAGTAATGTTAGAATTTAAGTTTGATTTACTTCTTGCATTGGGGGTCTCTACGGTTCAGTTGGTAGAGCACTAGCTACACACACAAAGGCGACCAAGATTGTTTCCAGGTGAAGTCGAGATTTTTATCTGACCCCCTTGTGTAACCAGTAGACAAGGGGGTCCTCTCCAAATGATAGCAAGCAATTGCTATTGTTTGTTTCATCATTATCATCAATATTATTATTATAATCACTATACTTTATAAATGTATGACTAGCAACGCGATTAGATATTTAAAGCATATCGTAATTAAATGCGTCATCAACGATTAACAATTTCGTAACCCAGCAGCTAGCGTTACGAGCTCGTACAGTTAAACATACATTTCTTGGAATGTAAACATTGAACTGATTAAAGACAGCGTGAGGTTTAGCGTGAAGATTCACGACAGTCACTGGGCCAAGTTGTTAACCAGAGGTGTAATAAATTTCTATTAATTCGTGTGATATTGTCTAATAAATCATCTGACATTTAAAATCGTATTATCAATACGAATAATGAATGGCTAGAGCAACAGGGATCGTGATTCGGATCGAAATAATTTAGAATAGTGTAGAGTTACACGAATAATAACAATTGCGTGTTAACCTTTGGATAGGGAACTAGTTTATCACTGGACAAGTCTCGCCATCTGTAAAGTATATAATTTTATTGTTATAATTATAATTATGGTACTTGTGGCGGAACATTCCTCAGCACCAGTGATTTATTCACCCACTTATTAAAAAATATAGAATTAAAAATTATGCTCATTACTGAGAAGAATGTATGAAATTTTCCAAACTCCAAAATATTATTATAATTATTATTATTTTTCTATTTTTTATTTTATTTTTTGCTTTGTCGCACCTGTTTCATGTCGGCAAAATAGTACAACATCGAAGCATTTTTTCACTCCTCATTCATTTTTTGATGTCTCATTCATTCATTCATTCATTCATTCATTCGTTCATTCATTCATGTGTTATATTTAATCATTCATACATTCATTCATTATTTCAGCGATGACAACCACGACGACACTACCGCTAGCAAGACTAGTCAACACCCACTCAAACCAATGTACACCTAGAATTATCTCCCGTGGAAACTTATATCGCCTGTCTCTTGTGTCAACAAAAACACCCACTAACACATGCGACAAAATAAGGCCATAAAAGACGTAAAATCACACACAAGCCGAATCTATTTCAAACAGCGACTTAAAACAACGAACAAAGTTCAAATTCCGAAGAAAAAATACCAAAATAGGTGATTGATTTCGAGGTACTTATTGTTATAGGTACATTTGGTTCGACAATAGTGTGTTAAGTGGTAGATGAATAAGGAATGCTCACCGGGGGGTAAGTGCTGGGGTTGAAAGAGAAACCGTTTCAGGATAAAGAATTGAAATGTTAAATTATCTCCACTGAAAATGAATTCTATCCTCTATAAAATGAACACAAAGTGGGTAAATCTTCCGTGCTAAATGCGCTTTACATGGTTAGGGTTTATTCCATCAAGAAACCGTATGGAAACAGTTCCTATAAAGCTAAATTGATAATAGCAATTGCTTACTTTGAATAGCACTTTAGTTAATCGCAAAGTACTTTCCGTCAGATCTAACAGACGAAGCTACCCAATTACTGCTGCGTGCGGGGAGCGGGGAGAGTGGGAGGGAGGGGGGGGGGGGTCAGAAAAAAAAAACAACATATCAACTTCACCCAGGACCGATCCCGTTCTCTCTGGTGTGAAGGGAGTGATCTACCAACTGAGCTATTAGGACCCTCAATTATATAAAATGTAAAAGGCAATCTATTTTAAGATCATGTTTAAAAAAACAATTATAACATCATAATATCTTCTTGTCATGAATTAAATCTTAATCATATTATCCATTTCTTGATATTTCTTTTCGTCACTTGATCCAAAGATAAATAAAAAACATGGATACATGATATTAGCTATTCAATCCTTGTGGAAAGATATTAAAGTTTTGTTGGTTTTAAGCAAATATCGGGGATGGCGTCGACTGCATAGCGACCCTCTTACGGCTAGGCGGAGTTGTTGTATCAGTAAGGTCGCGGGTTCGAGCCCCCATCGCCGCGACATTTTTAATCTCTATTGTCTTCTGGTACTTTTCTACTCACTTCATTTTCAGATCTTTTTTTCTTCAGTTTTAAGATCGCTAGTTGAGTGATATATTTCCTACTTTATTCTCTCAATCAAACTTTAAACGTTTAAGGTTACCTTTAGTTTTGTTTCCTAGTGCGATTCAACTGGTGGGCATAAAGGGTATTTTCCGAGTACTTAAATGCTAAGAATATAATATTTAAAAAAAAAGGAAGAGCATTCACTCCTATTTCCCATAGAACTGCGATTATGAGTATGGAGGATTTGTTACTGATAACTTTCATCATTAAAATCCTTCAAAGATTAGTGAATATCGGCTGGAGAGTCCTTGTGTCTAACCCTCAGATCAGGAAATAAGCTTTTCACCTTTGAGACCTTTGATTATAATTTCAGAGCATTGTGTGAAAGGTAACATCGTAGTAAGACTATGAAGTCGTCCAAAAAGGTCGTTTTTGTGATGTTCGCCACAAAAATACTTCAATAATATGATATTTGGAAGACAGAAAAAACTTGAGTAAAAATTTGATTTAATCCGTTTCTCTGGGCTTAATAATTAAAAAGTAACCAGTAACAGACGATCTAGCATCAAAATTATAGAAGTTATAACTTTTTAACAGGTCGAAAAGATTGGACAAAGTTGATTCTCTGTCCACACTTTTTGAACCTTTGATGAAAAAAACCTATTTCTACTAGTCTATTCTATTGGAGCTAGATCACAATTTTTGTGTGTTTATTTTACTTTATTAAAGTGATGGGAACTGATGAAAACTATCAAATCTTTTCCGTAGATTTTCCAAATAGGAGTATTTTTGTGGTGAACGTCACAAAACGACCTTTTGCCACAGCCTCCTGTTTCAAAACATATGATTATCGTGACTTTCACAAAATTGAAAATATCAATTTCATTATAAATAAGAGATTTTTTTTCAAACATTTCTTGCAGTGGGTACTTACACTGACAAGAACAGCGAAAAAAAATCCAAATGAATATAGTTGATTTAATGTTTTTGTGCAAATATTTGCAGAATACCTGTCTATTCGACATCAGATTCAATGAATACATATAAAGGCCAGAATAACCTAAATCGCAATTTTGGAAGGTACTAATCATAGCCTTGGTAACATTACTGTGCAGAACATGTCTTGGAATCAACGCCCTAGAAATCAAGGCCCTCAACGTAACAAAGCAAAGTGGCCGCCGAACATTTCAATCCTTGTTCTTTTTTTTTTCTTCGAAATAATCCGAGTCAGTCAGAGTTTTACTTCACGGAAGTCCCTGTTTTTCAGATTTTTTACAAGATGAGACCCATTTTAATCAATCGACATTTAAGGACGAGTTTTCTGGCCTAAATTTTTAAAGACGTGTTTTCTTAACAGGAAAAACGGCAGAATATCGCAAATCCCCGCCCGTCATAAAAGAATGTTCCCTTAAAAACAGGATGGTATCCAATAAATAAACAAATCCAACAATTAAAATTCAAAACATACTTATCTCCACTTAACATTCCTGCTCGGTCTGGATGGGACTCACAAACTTGCTTGAATCCCTCTATTCGTTTTGATATCTTGTTTGTTTACATGTAATTCGTCAAACCTCAAATATTTAAAACACTATGAAAAGGTTATCTCAAACAAATAAACGATTTCGAGACCAACTGGACATGGATGAGATTGTTTGTTTACGTGAAATCCGTCAAACCTCAAATATGAAAACAATATGAAAAGGTTATTTTAATACCACACGCAATGTTTAAATCCGACAGGATATAGATAGAATGAAGTTGACGTCATTCGAGCCTTTGTTATTGTTTTTTGCCTTCCACGTTTATAAGTAACTGTATTATCCAGACTCTAAAACTTCACGGTTACGCATAGTTTTGTATGTTGGTCCGTTATACTTCCGGATGGCAATGTTGTGAACTTCTTAGCTAAGCGCATACTATCAATATTAGCCTACCTATTGTTTGTTTACATGAAATCCGTCAAACCTCAAATACTTAAAATGCATTGTGAAAAGTTAACCAAAGACAACAAATCTGCCGTACTCTGGAAAAACACATA
Organism: Berghia stephanieae; assembly: GCF_034508935.2. NCBI lineage: Eukaryota > Metazoa > Mollusca > Gastropoda > Nudibranchia > Aeolidiidae > Berghia > Berghia stephanieae. The sequence goes on from NC_088362.1 coordinate 82,529,151, forward strand.
TTTTAAAATTTGGCCAGAAAACTCGTCCTTCAAATATTGATCTATTTAAACGACTCTCATCTCTCAAGGCGAGAGTCATTTAAATCGAATCATTTGAAGGACGAGTTTTCTGGCCAAATTTTTAAATATGTGTTTTTCTAGAGTAAGGCAAGATTGAATTGAAACCAGCTGGTTATGCTTAACATTGCTTCGTAGATCCTTATCCCCGCTCAACATTTTATGTTTATTGCAACTGATCTTACAGTTAAGATTTCATATTAATTGAAAATCTTAAATTTTGATTAAATTTTCATAATCTGGCAACCCTCAACACATCACCGGATTGATGCAATGGGTTACATATTAAGAATTGAATACCTTTCGCTAACTTAATCTGTGATGTTTCGTTTTTGAAAATCTAAAACCATGTAACAGAGATAAAATCAAAATTTCATATGGCCGTAATTGTAATAAATTTTGATTGTGTGACATTCCGTGCCCAGCACTTGATCTGACATGGCTAGAGTTTTAAAATAGGAATTTACGGTACTGAGAGACACTGAATTTATACCCCTCCGTTTCAAATTGGTATTATATCGGAATGAACCAGATGCTAAAAGAGAATCTTAAATTAAAATGACTAGAAAAATGAAATTGTGAGTGTATACATTTTATGAAACTAGATTCTACTCTATAAAAAACATAAACTTAATCAATGTTTCATTATTTTTTAAAACTATAAATTCAATTGTCAGCAACAATACCACTTCGACTTAATACCATTTTGAGACAGATGGCTACATATGACATAGTATGAAATGAATAGAGGTGTTTCCGAGATTTGGAAGACCCCATTGGAGACCAGATTGGATCAACCCTTAAACCTTGTTTGTGCCTTTTATATAATCCCTGTACAATAGCTAGCAAGGCAGAGGGAATAGTATCGTGAATAAGAGACCAATTAAACATGCGTTAAAGTGAACCTCAATAAAATATTTCATCTTGCTATGCTGGGTCATAGGATACGTTTGTTTTGTTTTTTTCCAAATGAGTCCTTTCAGGACAGATGCACCCAAAATTACTATTTTTTAAATAATATCATTGATGGAACATTTGGGAGATGAACGAGTAAATAAATAAATACATAAATAATAAATAAAGTAATGCATGAATAAATAAATTAATATTTTTTTAATTTAAAAAAATGAATATACAAATAAATAAATAAATACATAAATAAATAAATAAATAAATAAATAAATGTCACAGTGTCATATTGGCTCAAAGTTCGCTATCATTGATTTTGAAAATAATTCACTATCGCTAGAGGTATGTAATATGACCATTAGGCCCGAAACGTTCCATGTTTGAGATTTTGTTCCTTCTTGAAACTGTTATATTCATAATTTGTTCATTACTTTGTGATGGAGATTATAAAGGATACGATAGATATTTTGTTTTCATTACCATTTAATGACCGTTAACATCGGCAGATCATAAGGTATTTAAATATCACGATGATTTATCAAGGCAATACCGCAATGTATATCACATGGTTTACTGTAACGACTGAATTATTTAATTTATGAATTGAATAAGAACGTTTTGTGTCCCCTAAGTAACTTGAGACCAACTCACACACACACACACACACACACACATACACATACACACGCACACTCTCTCTCTCTCACACACACACACACACACACACACATTAACAAAACAAAAAACAAAAAAAAACAAAAAAAAACAACAAAAAAACACACACACACACACACAACGACGAAAGGCTGGCATTCCAGTAATCATTATGATTTGCATTTGTAAAGAGCCTTTGTATGCCGCAACCATTTAAATGAAAACCCATAAAATCTTCACTTGACATGCTGCCAACATGTTAGATATACACAATATAATATATAGGCTAAAGAAACCACAAAAAAAAAAAACAGTACAATATGATAATCTTGTCAAGGTCAAAGATTTTGGATTCGATTTTTATACTTTGAATTTGGAGAGCAGAAGATGTTAACGATGGGTCTCCCTGAATTCAACACGTAATAGAGAAAACTCAGAGCAAAGTAATCTTTCGAGAAATTGAAGAAAATGCATACATACACACACACACACACACACACACACATATTATATATATATATATATATATATATATATATATATATATATATATATATATATATATATATATATATTATGACCCACGATGACGATGAGAAGTCAAATATTTTTATACCCAACATCAGTTTCTTGAATTTTGCCGAAAGAAGATTTGTCAAAATGCTTCATAAATCCCTTACTTTTTATTAAAAAAGAAAACAAAATAAGGGAAATGAGTGGGTTAAGGTAAGATAAGGTCAAGTTAACTTTACATTGCGTACTGCCATTGACTAATTGATTTTGAAAATTAATTCAGCAAATAAAAATAAAGGTAAATAAAAATTACATGCTGTACATGGAAATAAATTAACAAAAATCATAAAAAAGACTAAACTTATAAAAAGTCAGTCTCACCTCCCGATTTCATACGACCGCCGTCTCTCCCCGCCCCCGCTCTTTTACTATATACCATCTTTCTCTCTATCTACCTTACACATACCTACACATATCCATACGCGCGTATGCCCACAAGTCAGAAAATGGGGACTACTTACACCGTCTTCTTTGCAATCACAGTGTTACCTAGCTCTGTAATATTTTAATGATTCAAAACAATCATTGTTTGACAAATTTCAATTGCAAGAACTGAATATAAAATTCAGTACGCCGGCAAGCAAAATATATTATAACTTCTATGACATCAAATTAAAACATTCTGAATAAATTCACCGCCTCAGAACGGCGTCTCAAAAATAAACTTTTAGTAAAAAAAAAAAACCGACTACGAGACTTGGCTACATTTTAATGGGGTTTTCTTCTTAGGAGATTGGATATTATGATATCTTAAACGAACTCGCTGGTCAATATATTTAGCCTGGAGATCCCTTTGTGCAATCTGATTAACTCTGATATTAATAACCTGTTTCGAGGCAATGGGTCACGCATTATCAAATCATTGAAGCGCTGCGGCCATGTGGTCTTGCGGTAAGATACTTGATCAGAAGGTTCTGGGTTCAAGCCTCGCTCGGCGCATAGTTGAGTCATTGGAAAAGTCTCTTTACTCACTTTTTCTCTCACCGTACTTAGGTGTAAAATGAGTACCTGGCCGTTCACAGCATTATCTCTGTCGGGAAAAAAAATGCAATTTCGCCTAACAGCCGTGCAATTTCGCCTAACAGGCGTTATGTCTCGTTCTTCTTGTTACGTGTTGCTGTTGGGCAAGGACCATTTGTAAAGCGTTTAGTGGATATTGCACTATATAAAAGCTCATTAAAATATTTTTTATTAATAATGCTTTAATTTTAATGTAACAGAAGTTTAAAATATTATATTTTGCTTTCGGACTCATTTTATTATAATCAATTGTTACAATTGAAACTGTCAAAAAATGATTGCCTTAACTCATTACGATATCGGTAACGCTGTGTTCGATTACTAAGAAATCAGTGTAAAAATCCTTCTGTACACAACATGACAATAATATCTAGTTAAAAAATAGGGATGTAGGTCACAGGGTTTACACCAATTTTTGTTGTTGTTAACTTGAGATTAGCATTAATATAGCTTAGTAGTGGAAAAGAACGCTGTGGAATTACGTTGCCACTTGATGTAGAAAAGCATGCGTGGAAGGAAGAATGAATTCTGGAAATGTAGCGACTGGATGAAGAATTGGGTACTTGAATACAGAATTACGACGATACTCATGGGCAGATTTAAATCACATCATGTGATGTGTTATTTGTATGTTTACGAGCGAACATATAAGCGAGGATGTATAGATGTATATATATGTATAAATGAATAGGTAAATAGATAGATCGGTTGATAGATATACAGACAGATATATAGATAGATAGATAGATAGATAGATAGATAGATAGATTGATAGATAAATAAATAGGTAGATAGATAGATAGATGGATGGATAAATGGATGGATGGATGGATGGATGGATAGATGATTAAAGATTTAATGAATAGATTGATTGATGTAAAGGTGGATAGACACAGATAGATAGATAAATAATGACACAGAGAGAGATTGAAGGGAACAAAGAAAGAAAGAAAGAAAAAGAAAGAAAGAGAGAGAGAGAGAGAGAGAGAGAGAGAGAGAGAGAGAGAGAGAGAGAGAGAGAGAGAGAGAGAGAGAGAGAGAGAAGAGAGAGAGAGAGAGAGAGAGAGAGAGAAGAGAGAGAGAGAAAGAAGAGAGAGAGAGAAGAGGAGAGAGAGAGAGAGAAAGAGAGAGAGAGAGAGAAAGAGAGAGAGGGGAGAGAGAGAGAGAGAGAGAGAGAGAGAGAGAGAGAGAGAGAGAGAGAAAGAGAGGGGAGAAAGAGAGAGAGAGAGAGAGAGAGTGGAGAAAGAGAGAGAGAGACAGAGAGAGAGAGAGAGAGAGAGAGAGAGAGAGAGAGAGAGAGAGAGAGATCGGGATTAGGATGGTTAGAAGCAATTGGATATTACGTCAAAAAACTGGTTGAGGGAAAAAAATGTTATTGAAAAGTTTTAACATAACCAAGACAGCAGACAAGTATTCAAAATTTCCAGAAAAGAATAAGGAGGGGAAGTAACAAGAATATATTACTTACCGGCAAAGAGAGCAGGGCGTCCAATGATAGCCTCCCTTGATTTTGCCGAAGTTCACAAAACTCTTCAAATGCTGTGTCTGTTCTGTATTTCTCTATCAACAGCCTGCGGGTTAAATGAGTTTGGGCGATGCAAACATTACAGAGAGAATATTAAATTCAAAAGAACGCTTAATGAAGACCTATTTTGACTACAAGATTTAATAAAGGAGTTATTGCAGTCATAAGCAGTAAGCTTTATGGAGTTCTAAAAAAAACAAAACAAAGAAACACTGAAAAAAAATAACAGAACAAGAACAAAAAAACAAACAAATAAAGCCCCCCCCCCCAAAAAAAAAAACAAAAAACAAAAAACAAAAAAACAAAAACAAAAAAAATAATTTTAAAAAAACACAAAAAACCCCCAAACAATAAAAAAAAACAAAAACAAAAAAACAAAAAACAAACAAACAAACAAACGTGAGCATTTATAAGCAATATCCACAGAAAGTGCTTAAAGTGCTTTACAAGAATTCCCTAGCCAACAGCTACACTTAACATATAGGACGAGACATGACGATAATGATAATGATGTTAACAGCCAGGTACTTATTTTACACTTGAGTACGATCATAAAATGTCAGTAAAGAGTCTTTTCCAAGGACTAAATTTTGAGCCGCTCAGAGAATATTCGACATAGGGCCGGATCTAACGATTCGAAGGCGAGGGTCAATGCACAATATTAAATTCACACAACTATAACTACATTAATGGGACAGCATGGCTCAGCGGTACGGTCTTTGCTTCGTACCCGAAAGGTACCGAGTTCGAATACCCGCTACGTTATGTGGCCTTGAGCAAGTCACCTCGCCCTAGCTCAGTTTGCGGCGCTGCACTGCGGCTGACGCCTGGGTTATTCTAGTCTTCCCTTGGAATAGACCCTAGAGACGAATTTCCCCTATGGGATGAATAAAGGGAATTCTATTTTTATTTTATATGTACACCTGCATATGGGATGGTTTTTCTTCTTGTATTTTTCTCTATGCTTTGTCTGGTACTGTTTCATACACACTTTTCAGATCTTTACTTTGAATTCAAAGTGGTTGATTTTAAATGTCGCAGCATAGCCATGTAAAGCGCTTTGAGCACGTTTAGTGGATATTGCGCTATATAAACGCTTACTTATTGTGCGTCTATGTGGTCTAGTGGTATAACACTCGCGTTTGGACCGGAAGGTCCTGGGTTCGAGCCTTTCTCGGCGCATAGTTGAAACCTTGGAAAAGACTCTTTACTTTCATTATCTCACTGTACTCAGCTGTAAAAGGACTACCTGCCCGTTAAAAGCGTTGTCTCTGTCCGAAAAATACTGTAATATCGCCTAACAAGCGTCTTGTCTCGTTCTACATGTTACGTGTCGCTCTTGGTCAGGGACAATTTGTAAAGCGTTTTGAGCACATTTAGTGTATATTGCGCTATATAAAAGCTTAATTTTTTAAACTTTGGATACATGACTCACCTCTTGGCATTGGGGTAGATGGATAGATACTCTTGGTAATAATTCCAGAATTTTGTAGAAAACAAATTTCCTAAAAAGTAAAAGAACAGAAGGTTTTAAAACTAGAAATTACAATTCAAATAAAATTAATATTATAGGAAGAAATAAAGAGAGGAAGAGAGAGAGAGAGAGAGAGAAAGAGGAGAGGAGAGAGAGAGAGAGGGGAGAGAGAAGAGAGAGAGAGAGATAAGAGAGAGAGAGAAAGAGAGAGAGAGAGAAGAGAGAGAGAGAGAGAGAGAGAAGAGAGGAGTAAAATATCTATTCAATGTTATAGTTATCATATTATAACGTTATAAACAAGTTAATAAATGAATTCATATTGCATAAAGTTTATAAACAAGTTATATTAAATTAATTATTATTTATTATAATATATTATTATTATTTATTATTATTATTATTATTATTATTATTATTATTATTATTATTATTATTATTATTATTATTATTATTATTATTATTATTATTATTATTATTATTATTATTATTATTATTATTATTATTATTATTATTATTATTATTATTATTATTATTATTATTATTATCAAAGCCAATTGGATTCTTTGCATAATACCATAATATATTATAGTTGTCTAAGTTATTGTTGTGTCACTCCCATTACCACCCTGATCATTGATTCAATCAGAAACACTACTGCTGTCGCTACCACAAGTAACATCCACCACCCCTACCATCCCAATCACTCACCACCACTAGTTTATCAACACTATAATATAACATCAAATTATAAAACTAATGCCTCCTCTATAAATAATTCAATTTTTTGGGGGGATATTATCTTTTCATTCTAAGATTGGGTCATTTCTGACTGAGGCCTTTTTGGACATTCAATGCACATTCAAGGGATTAACCCTCTACTTACCAGCCATTTTCAGGATTTTCCCCAAAACTCACACTCAACTAACACAAAAATCTTTTTTTTATCACTCAAACACAATAGCAGTAAGTTCTTACGATAAATAATTTCTTTAGCAAAACATGCTCTACAACACACTGTTCATTTAAAAAAAAATTATGATGTACAAGAGAAATTTGAATACCAAAAATGTTGGTTGTATCGTAACGAATGTGGCAATTTTCCTATAGTTGGTAAGGAGAGGGTTAAAATAATCTCACCTAGACGACTTGTTTCAGTATCCCATGTATCGAGCACCGCCTCCAACTGAAAAACAAACCAAAAGAAAAAAAGTTATGATTTGAGGCACTAGTTAAAATGGATTAGTGATCATTATCTCAAAATGGTGATGCTATGTGGCTCAGCCAGCATCAAACATAAAATACAGATTTTCTTTGTTTAGAACCAATCTGCTAGTTGATGGGCGGACGTGACATCAGACCATTGAATCCTAGTAATTACACTTTGGAACATACCTCCCTGATATCGCAGAAATAAACGATCACGATACAGTAACACGAATGATTCAATTCTACATCAGTGATCACTAAAATCTCCGTTTCTAAATGTATCCTGCATGTACTAGTGTGTGTCTATTTTATTTAACGTGCACGAATGTGTGAAGGAGAGAAAGAAGATGAAATTGTAAACCGTGGATCGATCATCTAACAACTGTTGCTACTACAGAACGACAATGATGATGATGATGATGACGAGCACCAATAGCATCTACTCAATCACCAGCGCCATCATGATTATGTCGGAATAATGTCGGAATTATGTCGAAAGGATATATGATTAATTAAAACTGAATTTCACGTCAAAATTAATAGAAATAGGATATCTATTATCATCATCATCATCATCATCATCATCATCATCATCATCATCATCATCAAAATCATAATCATTATTATTATTATTATTATTATTATTATTATTATTATTATTATTATTATTATTATTATTATTGTTATCATCATTATCATTCGTCTTCTTCTTTTTTTCATTATCTTATTAATTGTATTATCATCATCATCATCATCATCATCATCATCATCATCAACATCATCATCATCATCATCATCATCATCATCGTCATCCTCATCATCATCATCATCCTCATCATCATCATCATCATCATCATTATAATATAATAATTTTGAGAAACAAATTTACTCTCCTCCATGAAGTCATTTCCATCCATTCAAACGTAACAAGTCAAGCCTAACATTCAAATCTGATCTATAATACCGACTTAACACATCCGTGACCTATCATCTTAAAACGGTATTATGTAGGAGTGACTTAGACACTGAAAAATAGATTTATTTTTATAAAATGTTGTAAATTTATTCTGTTTTCATTATTGAGGAGAGTGAATACACTTTCTAAAACTGACAACCCCCCCCCCCTCTAAAAATTTCACATTGTCTTTTTAATATAAAGATCCCTTTCTGACATCTGGTTTACATCGAAGTAATCCTGTTTTGAGGTGCTTGGTCAAATACATAACACGGAATTCATTGCGCTGGCCAGACACAGTTAATACAGACCTTCCTACATGAAAATCTACAAATTCATAATTATGGGAGATACCGATTGTAGTCGCTATTGTTCACTTTAAACGTCCATAATTTACCCTCACAGTGATTAAATAACACTAAAAAATCCTTAAAATAATGTAGTCTGGCATCAACTTTCATTTTCAATAAGTTTTAATTACATGAAATTCTGAAAGCGGAGCCAAATTTCGTAATTCTACGAAATCTTCGTAACAATAGGCAGGTCTGGTTGATATGAAATCAATTCATGGTCGATTTGATTAATGCTTTATAGGAATAAGGTAACCCAAAACGGGCATTAGGAAAAGCACGTCTACCACTGACCTGTCGTTCTGACCTTTCAGATTAATGATGTAATGGACAGCAAATGCCAAAGCTCAAATATAATATACATAAATCTATAAAATAGTAGAGAGAGAGAGAGGGAGAGAGAGAGAGAGAGAGAGAGAGAGAGAGAGAGAGAGAGAGAGAGGACGGGAGGGTAGGGAAGAAGAATAAGAGAGGTGAGGAGAGGAGGGAGAAGAAAAAGATGAAGGGGTAGAAGAGAGAGAGAGAGAGAGAGAGAGAGAGAGAGAGAGAGAGAGAGAGAGAGAGAGAGAAGGGGAGAGGGGAACTGCGTTCTGAATGATTTTATCCCGCACACCATAGTCAGAATATTGTACATTACACCAATGTTAAAATAAGCCCATAATTGCGTTCGGTTATCAAACCTGCAATTATAGTGTACATAGATCATGTTGAATTGTTGCATCTTTTATAAATTATTAGTAGTGTTATTAGAAGCTGAAAATTGATTTTGTAGACAGAAGTAAGTGAAATGGCTTAAATTTATTTTATTTGGGAGAAGAATATTATGATGCCCTTTTATATATAGAGACCTATAGATAGAACGAAGATGACGTCACACAGGCCTTTGTTATTGTTTTTGCCATCCGCGTTTGTGAGTTGTTCTCACTAAACTGTATTAACCAGACTATAAAAGTTCATGGTTACACAGAGTTTGTGTGTTGGTCCGTTATACTTCCGGATGGCAATGTTGTGAACGCCTTGGCCAAGCGCATTCTATCTATATTCTGACAAATGCAATTTCATATTTCAAATCAATTTCACATAAAATTCACCTTTCGACGCCTTTAAACTTCAGCATAATGCCGTTTTGAGACGATGGGCCAATTTATTTCCATTGGTAGGCAGCTCAAATTACAGATAAATGGCAATATCAAATGATTTATTTTGTTAGACGATAAGATAAGATATAGATACTGATCGTTTATAGAAATCGTAATTTAGTACCACATCGGTGTGGAACAAGACGTTTTCATATTCTGGTAATGCATTCATACTTCCATAGACTTAGAATAAAGACCTTAACAATGCATTTGCACGTTTTGTCCCTTGACTGTTTATTTCCTGTCAACGAAAAGGTCTCAAATCCTCGTTGCGCTACTGACAATTAAAAATGGTTCAGATTTTCAAAATGCCATAGATCGAATTTGTATCAGCGATAATCTCTATTCTAAACGGTTTGTTTGGAGTGGGAAGGGGGGGGGGGGGTAGTATTTTTTAATTCTCTTCCCAAAGTCAATAAGGCAACACAAAAAGTGTTTGAAATAGATAATTCCTTTTTACGATCGACCCATAGCTATATAGAGTGCATGCCAAACTGCCTAATAGATCAGCCCTATATTTATTACTATATTTTGGCACATTGATGAAGGAATTGCATCGCAACTCTTGACGACACCGTAATTTTTTTTAATTGCCGGTAATCAAAATTGTGAGTGATGCTTAGGATCTCGCCTGTGGTCTGATTGTTTCAGGTGTAGCCAAGTACTTAAGGTGGTTATGGGTCATTGGCTCTTGGTTATCGGTACGATAATAGGGGTGGGGGGGGGGGTACTTTCTTTAAAAAATACAACTAGAGCAGAACTGGCGATATAAAGACTATTACGAAGAGGCATGCGTCTATTTTTAATTATTTCACCACTGTATTGTGAAAATTAACACAGATCGAGACGAATCTGTTGAACCATCAAAAATCAATATATTTTATGTGATAAAGTCTGTAGGTGCGCCTAAATGAATCTGGCAACATGGCGGCCAGATGGTGGTTCTCAACGACAGATTACTTATTATTATGGGTCATATCATTATGCCCCAGCAAATTTTATAAATAATCATTTGAATCAACGGGTGATAGAATTATCCTTAACTTTAAAACGATTAGAAAGTTACTCGTATATCAGTCTGTAAAACAAATTGTTTTATAAATTTTAGATTTGCCAGTATATTTGTGCTAGCGATCAAAAAATTTAACATGGGCTTCACGGAGCAGGTTTGACCCAACGGTATTACAATTTCTTTCGACAGAGACAACGATGTGACCACGGTATGATAAAGGTGAGAAAATGTAAATAAGGAAAATTTCCAAGAACTCAACATTGGCCCACCCATAGCAAGAATCCCGCCAGTCACTTACAGGTCACACGCAGAGAGAAGTACCCCTAGAACACAAAATCGCGCATTCCAGGTTAAAATTTAAACATAGATAAATTTTTAAAATGTTAAAACTTGGATTCATTGAAAGATTTTGGATATTTAATTTTTTTTAATGCAATATCTTTTTTTTTCCAACAATTTTCAAAGTCAAACACATTTCGCTCAGAAATTCCATATACAATCCTACCAAGACTAGAATAACATGATATACGGAACAATATCGTGACAGATCAGAATAAGGAAATATATAAAAATATATAAAAACAGGAAGAACAAAACATTAAAATAAACGAACGTCAAAAATTGAAAAAAGTAAGCAACTATGACATTTTCCATTTAATCTAGCGAATTTCTTTGCAAAACTTTTAGTGTCAAATAAACTATTTTGTAGGCAAGGAAAGAGGTTTGTCACACAATTGTAAGTACCGTATACTTTACTTACCAAACACAGAAGAGTGAAGAATCCAAAGATACAAAATGGTTGTATAAAATCAACCTAAAAAATATTTAGCTTTTTCCCCATTCAAATTTAAGTTTAGCTTCAAATGACTTGATAAACAAACAACATCCAAGAACCACACATATGTTATTACATCTCTGTGGTGTGTCAATGTTACTAAGCTAACCCATAAGACGAAATATCCAACAATACAAGACAATAGTAGAATGTTAAACTCTATTTGCTTACATTCAAATTAGAGACTTGAAACACAAATGACATCCAGGTACCTTACACATATGACATTTGCTCTTCGGGAAAGAGAATTATCACATAATTTTGTATAATCGTTACATAACTGACCCAGAGAAGTAAAAAATAATCCAAGAATACAAGAACGATTGTATTATTTCACGTAACAAATATTTAGATGGTTCCGTTCAAATCTAGCCTAAACGAACTGAAACAATAAATAACATGTAACATATACCATGTGCCCAATGATCTCATAACGGCAAAAATATGAAATAGTGGATGAAACCTGAATCTAAAATTTGAATTGAAATAAATACCTTTATTAAGAAGTGTAAGTTTTGTTTCTCAAACCTCAAGAAATTTAAATTTCAAAAATGTTATTAAAAAGAAAACAATTTTAAAAATCAACATTCTGATATAATGCCAGACTGATGCAGTGGGTAGTATATCATCGAAATATCCAAATACCTATCTACACTTTTATTATCATTATTGAGACACATTTGACTAAAATAAAAATCTGAAAAGGTGTGTTTGTGTTGTAACAGTGCAAAAAGGAGAGATAATAATACCAGAAAATTTTATACAAAAAAAAAAAAAAAAAAAGGAATAATAATTTTACAAAATACAAATCAGATGCTTCAACTTTGGTTCAAATCTCAGACCCCTTGGACGATAATCAGGCCTGCGCTTTTTTAGATGATTTTTTCTTGTATTATTCTTTCTGCTTTGTCTGCCACTGTCTAACACACACCTTTCCAGAATTTAAGTTTAAACTAGAGTCTGCTCTCGAAGTTTTAACTTGTGATTAATTTAAAAAATAACACAGGTCTAAAAAACAACCATACACATCAGGATATAATATCGTATCAAAAACAGAAGCATAAACAAACACGGTTGAGCGCCGACTATTAGTGTAATGTATAAATGCCCGTGGTTTTTAAGCTCTGCTTGATCGTTTTACAGCTTGTCTCAGCTCCACTGCTTACCGTCCGTTCTTCTTCTGCTCGAATGAGTTCGTATCCAAACCCATAGTCTTACTGGAAGGCTTTAATGATAATTGATAGCGACGGTAACACCAAACCATGCACAATGCACACATATCTATGTTTTATCGATTCGTTGAATTGTTGACAGCCACCACCAGTGTATTACGTATCAATTCTTGTCAACAAAGCTAGATATCTACATGTATCTATCTAACAATAAATGCGAACACTTATACAGAGCATTTTTATAGAATCACAATGCTCGACCCCTTCCTAACAAGCCACATGAAGTTCAATTCTGTCATTTATCTTGGTCTTTACGTAATGTATTATGTGTTAATTGTTTTGTTGTTGTTGTTGTTCGCTGAAGAAGGGTTTTGGGCCCGAACGTTCCGTGTTTGATATTTTCTTCTTATTTGAATCTGTAATATTCATTGTTGTTTATTACTTTTTAAATTTCTCCATCAATTTTAGCACTTGTGGCCTGGTGGGCGTCCTATTCTGTACTGCACTTGCACTGTTACGATAGCTGTCATTGCCTTCACGAAGTCCCAGGTTTGAGAGTTTTTGCCAAGATGAGGGCCATTTAAATCGATCGATATTTGAAGGACGAGTTTTTCTGGCAAAAATTTTTAAATATGTGTTTTTTTTCCAGAGTACGACAGAATAGACAAGTACTCGTTATTCTACCCATCCCCATAAAAAAGTAACGTGTGATAATATCAAGTTTATTCAATCATAATTTGTGACGTCAGATTATCAAGCTTTAAATTTCACTTAGATTAGATTCTTAGAAAATAAGTATCATTTAAATGCTTTTGAATACGGTATGTCTTTTGTTCAAATATGACGAAATCGGAATCAATTGAGGGGTAGAATTTTTAGAAATCTTACATTCTGCGGTTTGGAATTCGAACTTTGATCTCAAATTGCATTCACAAGCTCGTGCAGTGATTGAAAACGTGTCCGGAATTCTAAATTGCGAGAGTGTAAAAATATTATATTATAGATAGAATGAAGTTGACGTCACTCGGGTCTTTGTTATTCTTTTTTTTGCCACCCACGTTTATGAGTAATTCTCACTTATGTGTATTATCCAGACTATAAATGTTCATGGTTACACAGCGATCTGAGTGTTGGTCTGTTATACTTCCGGATGGCAATGTTGTGATATTCTTAGCCAAGCGCATACTATCTATACTACATTGAGACGTTGGATTGTTCTATGACTCAGAGTGTTTTCCGTAAATTTTCAGTCCAATGTATAGATAGAACGAAATTGACGTTACTCAGGTCTTTGTTATTGTTTTTTTTTTTAACATCCATATTTATGAGTAATTCTCACTAAACCGTCTTAACCAGATAATAAACATTCAAGGTTACATATAGTTTTTGGTGTTAGTCCCCTGTAGTTATTCTAGATAGCGATGTCGTGAGTTTCTTCGCCAAGGGCATAGCATCTATAGGTAAATCGTATCAATATTAACACCTCATAACTTAGCCGACCCCAGACATAACTTTCTACCAGATACGTGTGTGGTCTACAAAAACTCTGGTTCCCTTTTATCTTTTTGCTCTCAAGCTGTGTTCCCATTCTTTCCAAAGACAACGTGACCATTGAGTAGAAAGACCTTAACGTTGATCTACATGGTTGCTTTTTGCTTTTTCTATTCATTAATGGAACGGTGCCATCGGGGTCTTTTTTTTTTTAGCTTGATCTTTTGACCTCTATAAAAGATTTGTCTCGCTTGGCTCCTTATGAGACATTTATTGTGACCTATTGTCTGGAAACGGTGTTATGTCATGCTGAAATTGGTGGTGGATATTGCATTTATAGTAGCGTATATGAATTATGGGGTTGACTTCTAGTCGTTATCTGAAGAATGGATGTACCTTTTTTTTTTTACATTACCCCCCCCCCCCCCCTGTGCCCCCGATTGCATTGTTCGTTTTTCTTATCATTTGAAGTCTTAATTCAATTTCCAAAATCCGATTCATACCGAATTTAACACCATTTTGAGACGGTAGGTAACAAATTTACTATAATTATTCATTAACCAGTTAACTGTCTCAATAGTCGTGTATTTAAACATTTGGCCAGAAAATTCATCCTCAAATTTCGATAGGTTTAATCGTGAAGTCCCAAGTTTGAGAGTTTTTGCAAAGAACAGGGCAATCTAAATCGATCAATACTTGAAGGACGAGTTTTCTGGCCAAATTTTTAAAAACATGGTTTTCTGGAGAACGACAGTTAACAGGTCAATGAATTGGTGCCATCGGCTCCTTTTTTAAAGTTGTTCTTTTGATGACCTCTCTAACCAATTTGTGTCGCTTTGATCCTTGTAACACATTTGTTGTGTCAACACTGTGGTGATGTGAATTGAATCAGAACTAAGGGCCACATTGTTCTTGGCCAACAGTCTGCACGCAAAGAAAGATAGAATTTCCTTGATGTTCTGCTTCACCGAGAAACACAAGAAAGGTCGTCTGGATTTTACCGCTAAAGTTGGAAAATTGGATGCACGGAATTATTAAATGACCAAAGGTCAGATTAT
>NC_088362.1:82549580-82584580 GCF_034508935.2 Berghia stephanieae
CTATCAAAGTCACAGTATAGCTGAGATTAATATTGTATTTCACTGAAAATGCTATGGAACAGACTAGTGTCCATTTTAGTAGGTAACAAGTAATTTAATGTGACAGAAATGGAGATGGCCCTGATTTAATATTTTTCTATTTTGTTTTTAAAAAATGGCATATCTAGTTCGGTATGAAAGATGCAAAGGTCTAGTTTAGTATATTTTATGAATATCACGCACCAATCTAAAAGTCCTGTGAATCGATTCCATATACGGAACAAAACACTGCAACTTGTACACTGTGATCTAATATAATTTTACAAGTAAGTTAGGAGGTACTTAACTATATCAACAATAAATAATTTACACTCTTGACATAGTTCTAGCATTAGAATCAATCAGCATCCTGGAATGGCTATTATGACAACAGAGTGACACGTTTTGACACGAGTAAAGTTAATGTCATGTTGCGAATTCATAATTTGAAAGGCAGGTTCAATGTACACATCAACAAAAATATAAAAGCTCAAAAGCAATCTATCTTTTCTCAACTTATCACAATAGAAAACACGGCAAACACAACTAGATATGTGTTGAATCGCTTTTTTTCTACTTTAAAGCCTTTTTTAATAATAAAAGATTTCCTTTTCAGTGGATTATGCAAGACAAGTGGGAAGGCTGCATCATTGCATACTTTGCGTTGACATCATGTATCTGAATTTGTAAGATCTATTTACAACGGGGCTCCCTATATGTTCCGTTTGTAGAGCACACACTTTACACTCTTTAGGGATCGAGATCGATCTTGGGTGAAGTCGAGATTTATTTTTCAGCCCCCCCCCCCCCCCTTGTCTACCCTGCGATAAATGGACAGCTCGGCCTGTTAGCTCTGGCGGAAAGCACTTTGCGATTGACTAGCGTCCTATTCAAAGGCAAGCAAGCAACTGCTATTTTCCGTTTCACGCTATAGAGATCAGCATGAACTCTGGCTCCTTGAGCCCAAAATGACTCTAAAGGACTTTTAATAGCACTGAGGTTCCTGATAGTGATAATAAAAATAGCTTTTATAGAGGGCAAAATCCACTCAATCGTCTCAAAACGCTTTAAGGGGAGTCCTAAGCCAATAGCAGGACAGAATAGGACGACTGTGAGGCGATATTGCAATTTTATTTTGCAATGCTTCTATTGGATATGCACTTGTTTTTCACATGAGTACAAGCGAAAGAAGGGAGTAAATTGCCTTTTCAATCGACTCTATTCCTTCCTACCCCCCCCCCCCTCCTTTTTTTGATCCGCAAACAAAGGAACTACTACCAGGGACCTAAAAGGGACCAGATTTAGTCAATATTATTTTTCTAAAACCTCTGTCTATTACTATTATTTGGGGAGTTACATCTGTTTTGTTTAGCAAGATGATACATTGTTGTGTCCAAAAATTAGCAACGCAATAAAATAATTTTTAAAAACCCCCCAAAAAAGACCTTGAGCATTTATATATTGCAATATACACTGAACGTGCTCAATGCACTTTACAAGGGGTCCCTAGCCAACAGCAACACAAGACAGTTCGGTGAGAGAATGTGAGTAAAGAGACTTTTCCAAGAACTCAACTATGCGCCGGTCAGAGCCTCACTTGAATCCTGAGCCGAAGGCGAGTGTTATACCGGAAGACCACATAGCCGCATGTTACATATGAATGTTAAACTCAGAAACTGGGGTAAACTCACTGTTCAATGTTCGTATGGTTTAAAGGACTTTACAAAATTGATTGGGAATGCTTGCATATTATATAAAAAATTATGCCATTCCGCCACGGCATCATAAGATATCGTCGCCTTGGCATTCCACGAAGGAATATAGATAATTCATCAAACAAAATGTCTGATGTCAACAGGAATCACCCATGTTGTCCAAGCGAGAAAATTGGGAGTTAATGATCTTGCCCAAGGAAAAAAAACGAAAGTGCCTTAAGCGGGGCTCGGACCCGGAACCTTCCGGATTACAGTGCAATGACTTAACCACTCGGCCACTTAGCCCCCCCCCCCCTCCACCATATGATATATATTTATAGAAAAAATGGTAGAAGTATTTGACATAAAGTATCGACAGCAGAAACACTTACACAGATATTGGTGCATAATAGATTCCACAGGTTCATTTTGTTTACGGGTTTTCACTTCATATATCCAAGCTTATTACAGTGATATAATTGTGATGAAACACAGCAAAACAAGTTAAAGCTGTCAAAATATTACAATGGCTTTGTGTTTTGCAACGGCATTATATCAAAAATGGGAAAAAAGCACCAAAATAAAAGAGCAGAATTTGATATAGATAGGTCTAGACATTTCTATAAGATTGATATATTTTTATAATATGATGCAATGCTTGTTCTTTTTAGACATTGGCTAGATAATACATAAACAACACATTGTAACGCCAGAGAGTCTCAATGGATAGTAGTCAAATTTTTTTTGTAATTCTAACATTTCTAAACAAAAAAATGACACCGCCATTTTCTCTAGCAGTAAAGTTTGATTTAAAGGGCGTTGGCGTTGAAGGGAAATTTGCTCTCCGCTAACCATAATTATACAAAACAAATAAAATGGAATCCTTTTTAATGAGTGAGAATCTGTGAAACGCATTCCACTTAGTGAAACACGCGATTCCAGATATGCAGTAAATCAACGTTCATATCTAAGCACAATATATAGACACATTTTAGATCCAGATGAATAGCTCTGGCATAAACAACCCAACATCAAAGAAGGCTGTATCATTATTATTATTATTATTATTATTATTATTATTATTATTATTATTATTATTATTATTATTATTATTATTATTATTATTATTATTATTATTATTATTATTATTATTTTATTATTATTATTATCAAAGCCATTGTCACTCTTTTAAAAGCAGATTCCATATCTTCACACGTATCGAAATCTACTTCATAGAATAAATAAGGAACGCTCCCAAACGCCAATCCGTAAATAGAATGGAGTATATTGAATGATAGCCGATAAAATTAATTCGTTTCTTTGTCTATGTAAACGTATTGTATATCTAAACAAGAATAATTATATCTATTATTCACAACAATGTAAAGGGTTGTCTCTCTCCAGTCATGGGATATGATATTGACTGAGCGGGCTGATCGCTCGGATTTCCCGGTCAGTGTTGTGATAATTAGCATTGTGTGTAGGAGTCTAGGTGTGGATAGGTCAACATTACGACAAGGACACTCCAACTCCAAGCACTTGGTGGATGGACATATTATTATACAATCTACAAGACCTCCTAAAATGTCAAATATTTATGTAATAAAGATCTATTACAGTAATTTTATTTTTAAATTGGAACTTTTCTAAAGCGTAATATTCATTAAAATGTGTTCGGAGCTTTTTACAATGGATCCCACGACGTGTACCTATTTGCAGGTCTGATTGTCAAAATTGTTATGGACTCGTTGCTGTTATGGAAATACTCTTAAACCAACGCAGAATATTCTTCGTTACAACAATTGTCAAAATAAGCCTATGATTCGTCAGTTTGTCAGTCCCTTACCAAAAGAACACTTAACATATAAGACGAAATAACATACATATGAGAGGATATTTGAATTATTTTTTCGACGGATAACTGTTAAAGCCAGGGACTCATTTTATACTTGAAGTCTCTGAAAGAATGTGTATAAAGAGCCTTTTACATGGACTCAACTTTGCACCGTCCATACAGACTTAAACCAGGCACCTATTGATCCAAAGACGAGTATCATACAATAAAAACACAAAAGTTGAACAAAAGCTCCATCCAAATAAAAACTTGTAGGATTTTCTTCAATTTAGTTTTAGGTTTAATTTCACAAGACAAAACAAAAAGCACTAGAAATGCATGTACGAGAAGGACACTTTTATATTGTTCTTATTGATCTTTATGGCACTGAAATTTTAATTTAAATAAAAGAGGAGAACCATTCCATTCAAGATCATTTAAAGTTCCAAAGGTTTTCTCGTATATTAAAACATATCATCTTTGATAAGAAAATATGACTTTGATAAGGTTGTGTACAGTGACTAGTTAGTTTGAGATTGCCGGGTGTTCCAGTTTCAAAATTACCCTACCTATGCAAAGTCCTTTTTTTTCAAAATCTACAGACGTTTGTGTCTTTGGCAGTAAATGGATTATCTTTGCTACATAGTTTCTATTTTAAAAAGTGGCTGTACTTTAAATTATGCGGCTATTTGGCAATGTGTCGCTTTCGAATCGGAAGGTCCTGGGTTCGAGCCGCGGTCGGCGCATAGTTGAATCCTGTGCGGCTATGTGGTCTAGTGGTATGACACTCGCTTTCGAATCGGAAGGTCCTGGGTTCGAGCCTCGCGCTCGGCGCATAGTTGAGTCCTTGGAAAAGGCTCTTTATTCACATTCTCTCACCGTACGCAGGTGTAAAATGAGTACCTGGCCGTTAACAGCACTGTCTTTGTCCGAAAAATCGTAATATTGCCTAACAGGCGTTATGTTCCGTCCTACATGTTAAATGTTGCTGTTGACCAGGGACCCCTTGTAAAGCGCTTTGAGAACATTTAGTGGATATTGCGTTATATAAAGCTCAATTTTGATCCTTGGAAAAATCTCTATGCTCACATTCTCTCACCGACTCAGGTAAAAATGAGTACATGGCCGTTAACAGCGTTGTTTCTGTCCAAAAAAAATTGTAATATCGCCTAACAGGCGTCATGTCCTATCCTACATGTTAAGTGTTGTTGTTGGACAGGGACCCCTTGTAAAGCACTATGATCACGTTTAGTGGATATTGCGCTATATAAAATCTCAATTCTATTTTTGTTTTAAAATTGTTTTTCGAGCAATAGACACAACATGCGACTATTTGCACTCAATTTCTTGACAAGATTTTCTGCGACTCTTTGTTGTAACTTACTTACTTACTTATATCTTTTTACGGGCAATTATGCCTTTGTCAAAAACACAACTACTTTAATGACATAATGCCATGGCCGTATAAAGAGATTGTCCTTCTCCGATAACGGTTACTGTAGTTCGACTTAAACAACAGTCTCGACGCTATTATGACTAAGTGGTCTAAAACGGTAACAAAGAGCTGAGTGATGTCAGTTCAGTTGACGTCTAAGGGGCGTAACAAATGAAATACAAGAGTCTGGATCCGAAATTTGATCGTTAGGCGAGTTACCTTATCATTAGATAATCACCTCGCTCCAGTTATCACCTCGCTCCAGTTAACCTAAAAAACCTGTGAATATGCAGAAGGAATGCAGTTAGCGTCTTATCCAACATTGATGACTATTTCTCTTTAATAAACCAAAGTTGACCAGGTCTCATTTCAATCAATGCTTATATTGATAAATTACCATATTATTGTCACACCAAAGACTGTGATAAAACATTGTAACAAAATGAATGGATAACCAGAAGAATTTTGGATAATCCAATCTATATGCCAGTATGATACAATATCATAGGGGCTGAAATGACCAAGTAGTTGAGGCAATGGACTTCCAATTCGGGGAAAGGCTGTGGGGGGGGGGGGGGGGGGGTTCAGATTCAAGTCCCGATGTTGGTATCTCGTATTTTCCATGACCATGACGCTCAGTCTATATTTATATTTATATCCTTATCAGCACTGCTCTGCTCTTGGGGTATCGTGGTTTAACCCTGGATGAAAGTATAATTTCAACTTCAATTTCAATCAACAAAGTCGCAATTCGCAGCCGAAGATAATCGCGAATGGGAGTGTGGTGAGGACAGCTATTAATACGTCTGATATTTTCGAGCAGGGAATCAAATTCGTCGGTACTTGGGAAAACGAGTTCAGATGACTGCGAGACCTGGTATGAATGCAGTTTTCTTTGGTTTGGAATACGGCTATCAGTTGGATCGTTGTCAGTCTCTTGCGGGTCTTAAAAGGGACCTTCACGTAATGGTGGCAAATTTAAATCTTGCATATTTCCATAAGGCTTTCAGCAATCACAAACAAACCTAAACGTTCTGTTTTGAGCTTTCTCGAGCTGTTCTCCTTGCTTTTTACTCTCGGGGTCCCTAACACATGCACGATATTCTAAAATTGACCGTGGAAGACTTTATAGCAGGTTCTCTGATGTTCATTGGATACCTTTGTACATCTCTACATATAAATCCAAGTTTTGTATTGGCCTTTAAAAAATATTTATCGATGTGGTGCTGCCAAGACAATTCCTGGTCGAGAGTTAATCGTAGACATTATGCTTTTTGTTTTGTCTCCAATTTTCCTTCGTTAAACATATTCTGAACTTATTTTTTTCATTTCCTGCGCACTATCTCGCACTTCTTGGGGTTGAATTTCATATTCCATCCTTTTTTCCCTATAGCATGTCCATGTCTTCTAGTAGCATATTGCAATATGTTTGATTTCCTTATTAAAAATTCTATCATCTACAAAAGTCGATGTAAAAACCCTTTTGATACTTTACTCGGCATTTCATTACTGTAATAACAAAGGGAAGTGGACAGGGTAAATATCAAAGACGACCGCCAGCTGTGCTTAACAGGGTCCTCAAACTCATTCTAAGTCAACATAAAACAGATTCAGCATAAGACCTTCTGTCTCAACGATCTAAGGCAGAAAACCATGAAAAGTAAAAGGGATCTCCCACAGAGGATAAACGAAGCGGCATAGGTGTCCTAATCGTATGACTTGGAGGCGACGAGAGGTTCTTGGTCAAGTTACATATATATATAGATAGTATGCAGATGACGTCACTCAGGCCTTTGTTATTGTTTTTGCCATCCGCGTTTGTGAGTTGTCTCACTAAACTGTATTAACCAGACTATAAAAGTTCATGGTTACACAGAGTTTGTGTGTTGGTCCGTTATACTTCCGGATGGCAATGTTGTGAACTCCTTGGCCAAGCGCATTCTATCTATCTATCTATATATATATATATATATATATAATATATATAATATATATATATATATATATATATATATATTATATAAATATATTTATTTTTAAAAATATTTACCACAATGTTTGAGACAGTCTACATTAATGTTTCAGGCTTAATTCGCCATCGTCAGGACTGAGTTGTTTTGTTGACTCAGTCCTGACGATGGCGAATTAAGCCTGAAACATTAATGTAGACTGTCTCAAACATTGTGGTAAATATTAAAAAAAATAATAATTCGCTCCATTACTACATGTCGAGCACTTTTCGTACCATATTTGTAACAAACACGATTCAATATATATATATAAATATATATATATATATATATATATATATATATATATATATATATATATATATAACAATGACATTTACTGATGCTGACAACAACAGGAACGTAATACGACCACCGACCATCACAGCTGGGCAAGGTCTTGAGTTGACTCAAGCGAGGCAATAGCTATACCCATGTTTAGAACATGCCAAGCAACCAAATCAGTCTGTAGCCTTCGTGACTCATTGTCTGACAATGACCGAAAAATTTCATTAAAACAAGAGACATCGCGAATCGCAAGTTGCATTCAATAATTCAACAAACAAGATAATTTAATTTGTTTCTTTGAGCACTCTCTTGGCGATACGCAAACCTACAAAATGACGTCATAATACCAGTATCATTGTAAGGCTATGAGTGACATAGCGATGAGAGGAATTACATTGCCACACGTTGACATCATAATGTGTAAATTCCGACACTCCATTACTAATGTGGTAATGCTCAGGATCTATAGGTCTGATTGGTTCGGGTAACAGACATGAACTGAAGTTGGCTATGGATGTAACCCAAGGACTTGATTGTCCACAAACCACAGGAGTATTGTTAACATGTTTTAACTTTGCATAAATCTGCAATTAGTGACTTCGTTAATGATCCGTATTGGATTTTATGTTTTCTGAATTAAAAACAAGTGGTGATAACCAATTAGATAGCCCACTGTTAACGGATTGCCGATGGGGGTGGGGATTCCTTGGTTTCTGTTTGTTGCTGGCTTGTTGGGAACTGGGTCATTACTTAATACTTCAGGAAATTATACTCAAATGTTAACAGACAGATGAAATGATTGAAAATGTATGCGTTTGTATGTGGGTGTGGAGGTAATATGGTGGCTAGAGAGATAGATTGAAGAGAGAGAGAGAGAGAAAGAGGGAGAGAGAGAGAGAGAGAGAGGGAGAGAGAGAGAGAGAGAGAGAGAGAGAGAGAGGGTATCGTATTCAGCAATTTATAAAGGGCAACGAGGTCATCAGGGTGTATAAATCACGAGGATGCAGGGGGTTTCAAAATATTTATCCAATTCATTTCTTTTTCTTTTGCATAATTAGATATGGCACTTGTTTGCCAAGTTTTAGGTCTTATAAGCAAATAGGTAAAATTATGTTATAGATTTAGACAAAACATTGGTCAGATGAACGTGATTTCAAACATTTTTAAGTTATCTTTTAGAGCCACCGAGGCCCATTGAAGCTGAAAATTGTTCCAGAATCTTTCGAGTTAAACCGATGATAAAAACTGTATACAATTGTTTTAAATCGACATACAGAAGTCGTTCACCAAGATATCTTCCAGATCTGACATAATCACCCGATCAATGCAAGATAGACAGACCGGATACAAAATAGAACTGGTTCCTTTGTGTTTAAGTAAAGTGATTTTCCAATGACTAGCTTTTAAGGATACCCCCCCCCCCCACCCCCCAGAAAAAAAAAGAATTGTCAAGGCCACGAATAACATGCACCGGCAAGTCAGAAGCTAAACTTGTGAAGCCTGTCAGTAAAGATGATGGGTAAACCAACTATTAGAAGTCCCAGGTGTGAGAGTTTTCCATCGTATGAGGGTCATTTTAACAGATTGATAATAATTGAGGGACAAATTTCCTTGCCACAATTTTCAAAATGTTCTTTTACATATTATGGCAAAACAAGGCGTGCACTATTTGATAAAAATGCATTAAAATGAAAAGTATTACAGTTACACCGACCAGATTGCCTCTCTGCGAGTCATAGTGGAACAGTATATATGGAATGGACCTCTCCTCTTATTGTCAGCTTTCCGGATTACGAGGAGGTTTTCGACAGTATTGACAGAACAACATTGTGGAAAATCCTGGCATATTATGGAATCCTTGAGAAGTTGATAAACTTCATCAAGGAGATGTATGAAGGAACAAGTTGCAGGGTTGTACATGAAGATCAGCTTCAGCTGACAGATTTGAAATTAAGACTGATGTCAAGCGAGATGCTTGCTCACACCATTCCTGTTCATCCTTGCCATTGATTGGCTAATGAAGGAAACCTCCAAAGGACATGCAGTGGACCCCTGGACAGTTAAATGGTTAAAGACAATTCATTAAAAAAAAGATTGCAAGGATTAACATGATATACTGACACTGTGTGCTTGATCAAAATAAAAATTTGACATTTTTTAAGTGGCTGATAGTGAACATATGAGTTTTGAAAGCTTATGGGTTAACCTTTTAGTCCTAAAACTCGTCCTATTACTCTTGTTACACCCTGTTTCCTCAGTATACGATGACTTACCAACGATACTTAACTTGACAATGACCGTGAAAATAAGATGAAATTATTTACGGTCATGTTGACGAAACTCTATCCATGTTCTAATCCTGTTTAATAGATGAGGATGCTATCGTGGATTGAATATCATTATGGAAAATGTATGACATTTATTTACTTTGTTATAATTACAAAAGCTATAACGAATATTGGGAAGGGCATTGGACCAGGAACTTCTTATAAGATGTTGATGACTAGAAATCAAGGCCCAAGCAAAAGCCTACTGGTACAAGATACATCCGAGCTTCAATAAACGTGACTCAATCAAAATTTTAAGTAGAAAAGACCAGGTCACAATTTTTAGACTACGTTCAGGACAGAAATGCCTGAAACAACACATGCACAATATTATTTTAAAATAGGAGAAATAGGCATGTGTGGTTGTTGTTTAGGAATAGAAAGGCAATGTACTCAAGATCTGCCCAAAGTATGCAACAGCGAAAGAGGAGTCTTGGCCTGGTAAAACATCGCTGTGTATGGCCCTTGGCAGAGGAAGAAAACGGCGTTCATTCACCAACAAACATCGAAACATGAAGACAATTTAACCCTTTCCTTACCAGCCATTTTCAGAATTTTCCCCAAAATTTCACACCGCCCAACACAAAAATAGTTTTTACTAAGTCAAACAGAAAAGCAACAAATACATTCTATGCATAATATTGATCAACAAAATAAAATCTACAACACAGTGTCACGTTTTTATAGCTACAATAAAACATTTTTCTTTAAATTGTGTGATTTACAAAAGAAATCAGAAAGATAAAAGTGCTGGTTGGATAGTAACGAATGTGACGATTTTCCTATGGTTAGTAAGGAAAGGGTTAAGGGAGACGAAGAAAAAGAACAAGAACTAGAACTTCTGAGAAAATGTGACCAATTGACTCAAAAAGGTACTATGTTGGAGTGAATAAAATGATTACACTTGAATTTTAATTTTGAATTATAAGACTTCAGTTAAAATGATGCCTTTTTGAGTAAAGTCAGTTTTGGTTCTTAATTCTCTCCTTACCAGCCATTTTCAGAATTTTCCCCAAAACTTCACACCCAACTAACACAAAAATATAGTTTTTATCACTCAAACACAATAGAAGTAAGTTATAGCTATAAATAATTTCTTTAGCAAAACATGCTCTAAACACACTGTTCATTTTCTTTAAATGTTATGATGAACAAGAGACATTTGAATAAGAAAGATGTTGGTTGTATCGTAACGAATGTGACGATTTTCCTATAGTTGGTAAGGAGGGGGCTAGACTTTTAAAAATTGAACCTTATTTTGATCATTGTGACTCAATACTTCAGCTTGGTCATTTGGATGTAACACCAACCCGACTCAGTGGTTTGGTTTACAATAATAAAAAAAAACATTTAACGGAAGTTGGAGGCCATGAGAGCTCAATTATAAGACTTTCTAAAAATTAAGTAATTAGTACGGTGTAAAAGTCGGATTTCTTCGGGCGCTCTTTAGCATCTAGACCATAAATTTCTATCATTTCACATCTTTCATTTAGCCATTTTTTTCAGCTG
The DNA here is from genome assembly GCF_034508935.2 of Berghia stephanieae. NCBI lineage: Eukaryota > Metazoa > Mollusca > Gastropoda > Nudibranchia > Aeolidiidae > Berghia > Berghia stephanieae. Next base: position 82,560,695 of record NC_088362.1, read on the forward strand.
TTTCGTTTCTGAAATAAGCTCTAGTCTTTCGGACGCCATCCATTGCTTTCTGTCTTTATTCTTGTTTTGGGATGTTGCTGTTTCCATGTCTTATACTTTCTTTGAAAATATTCTCTTAAAGGTCAAACCCTTCATTTACGTTTGCCTGTCTATATTGTTCTTGAAATTCTGTTTGTAGAATCTCATATCGGTTGCGAATTATGTCTCTAATATTTGTCCAATTTCGTTTCTTTTCGTGACTGTACAGCTCATTTTAGTTTAATCTCTATTATTGAGTGAATGCATTATCTACCAAATTCAGTCCCTTAGTTTGTGGCAAGGAAAAATTACAATGACCTCTCCATCCGGGACTGGTATCTCGGTTTTTAAGGCTTGCTTTTTAAAAACTAATTTGTGAGATTTTGTGAGTTTTGTTCACTCGGAGATATCATCGAGTCGGAAAAAAGTGTTTACATGTGTGCTGCCCTCTTAAAAGTATTCATTGTGTTGGTTACAACTAAAGGAAATAATATGTCATAACCGCATTCACCTAATATAGAAGGAACAAAGTTGACGTCACTCAGTTCCTGTTCTTATTTTTAGACCGCGGGTTAGTGATAAGGTCTCATTAAATCAATCGGACTATTGATGCCATGCCTTTGGTGAAAAAACTCACAACATCCGCCAGTCGGATATAACGTACCAAAGCACAAAACTATGTTACACGTTTATAGTCAGCTCATTACAATAATATAGATAGAATGCGCTTGGCCAAGGAGTTCACAACATTGCCATCCGGAAGTATAACGGACCAACACACAAACTCTGTGTAACAATGAACTTTTATAGTCTGGTTAATACAGTTTAGTGAGAACAACTCACAAACGCGGATGGCAAAAACAATAACAAAGGCCTGAGTGACGTCATCTGCATACTATCTATAGTGAGAACTATTCATAAAAAGGGTGGCTAAAGCAATAACGATGAGCTGGGCGACTCAATTTCGTTCCTTCTATGTACGTTTAAGCTTCCATACAGTATTGTTTGTTGGTGTGTCTAATATGGCTGGCTGATGTTGTGAGTAGTTTACCTAAACGCATAGCATCAATTGCTAGACCTTTTTTTTTCAAAATCTTAGTCGAATGTGGTAAATTTAAGTGCCTTACCCAAGTACACAACGTCGAGACTGGATATTTGCTATTATTTTCACACATCTAATTGGTGATCACTTACATTTTGCTTGACTTTGTTACAAAACAATCTACATCACCATGAAGCCTTTAATGTTAATATGTTAATTTCATAAACATAAATGGAAAAAAACAAATAACTTTTTATATAACATTTAGTCGTCACTTTTGTGGAAAACCTAAAATATGACATGTAACAGTTGACAGGGAGGCCTTCCGAAAGCTCCTACATCCCCAGTATTCCTGTTTTTTTTAAATAATGTTCTGGTAGGGAGTTTGGGAGAGGGAGAAACTTTTTTCAAAATAATAAAAAGTCTCCCCCCTCACAAACCTTCTACTAGAACAGGAATACTGGGGATGTAGGAGCTGTCGGAAGGCCTCCCAGTTGACAACAACATATTACCTACCACATTAAAACATTTGAATAGATAATCGCGGAAAGTATAATCCATACCAGGTTAGAAATTCCAAAAGAAACTGTAAAATTCGGTCATTTCCATTTAGGAAACTGACTATTGTTTTGACAAACCTAAAATTGCCTTGTATTCTAATTATCATTCTTCTCTGTCATACGTTCACCAAACACATGCCTTTTCCCACGCTCGCTTAACACGGGCTAGATGGACAATAAAACACAACATAAAAACTACACATCATTAATAATTTCTCCAAGAGAGGTCGAATTGATTGTTAAAATTATAACACATCATCATTTCTATATTATTGTTTAGAATCCAACAACACAAAGCACAGTTCACAATGCAATCGGTCGCCATGTGGGAAGTCGTGTTTTATATTATTATTGATAATTTTATGATTTTACACATGACTGATTTTCTTACGTTTGGTACGAGTGGTCATTTTCGGTGCAAATTATACTGACCGGAGTCACTGTGTCAGCTCCAAGTAGGATTAACCGTGCTAATCTTGTTTTTTTTTTTATATAAGAAAAGCAGGATATGCAAAGTTGAAACTTAAAGGTTTTTTTTACTTGTTAAGCCTTCAAATGATACAAATGGATCTGTTCTTATATCATGCAAAAGTAAAATAATGTTGAGTCTCAAAGGGACATAATTGATAGAAAGTTGCATCAATACACAAAATGTATACCTTTGACCAACCTCATCAAAACGTTATTATGTTATGTTGATGTAAATTCTAGGAAAAAAAAAACAAACTAAATCTTTATTCAAGATGCAAGAGTTGTGTTAAGTTTATGTTTTATTCAAGCCAATGGGTATCGTTTTTAAAGTCTGAAAAACTAAAATATAGCATTTGATTTCATCAAGTTTTAAACGATATGTCATTTTAACACAATTGAGTTTGTAATCCTAATTTCCATATACGCCGTTTTGTATAGGAATCGTGTTAAGTCCTGAACATTACTCGACTAATTCCAGAGATTGGTGATTAGGCTGCGCAATTTAATGACTAATTACAGATACACTAGAACAGATACAGCGTATTTTGATCTGTTATAGGCAAACACCTGTTGTTGCTGATGAAGAGAGTGTGATTGAGAATGACAGAGGCGTGTTTATCACACACGCGTGTCAATAAATGTCCAATCCTGAGTATCAAGAGATTAAGATGATAAGAAGATTGAAAACTGAATTGATGGATTACTATTGGAAAAACAAGAAAAATCATTTGAGCTGAGCTTTGAGCTTTTTTTATATAGCGCAATATACACTAAACGTGCTCAAAGCGCTTTAAAAGGGGTCCCTGGCCAACAGTAACACTTAATATGTAGTACGAGAAATGACGATATTACAATATTTTTCGGACAGAGACAACGCTGTTAACGGCCTGGTACTCATTTTACACCTGAGTACGGTGAGAGAATGTGAGTAAAGAGCCACTTCCAATGACTCAACTAAGCGCAGAGCGCGAGGCTCGAACCCAGGACCTGCCGATCCGAAAGCGAGTGTCATACCACTAGACCACACAGCCGCACATTTGAGCAAATATTATTAGTTTGTCCTACTTAAGTGGACAGCAATGCTTCGGTATTTCCTCGTCGTGTAACAACATCAATTTACATTGATCAGACTAATGACCAAAAATGATTGCAAAATTCTGATCCCGGCATTCTATCCTTGGACAAAGCACTTGATACAAATTGATCAGGCAACTAACAGGCGACTTGTAGCTTAAGAAATGAAAACTTTAGTTCTATAAGGAGTGCTGAATGAATATCTCAATCACTGTAAAATCATGAGCATAAAATTTTAAAATGATGTATGATTGAGAACGACATGGGCGTCTACATTACGCAGGCGGGTCGATAAATTTTCAATTCTGAGTATCAAGAGATTAGGATGATAATTACAAGATTGAAAACAGAATGGCTGGATACTGTTGAAAACAGGAAAAGCAATCAAATAATAAGTAGTCTTTAATGTACTTCGGTGGATAGGTTGAAATCTTGTCTCCTAACAATGGCATTTTATCCTTGGGCAAGGAGATATCAGAGGTTTTGTTGTTTTGTACTAATGACTCTCGGATTAAGCGTGGAAAAAACATATTGAAAATTTTGGCTTGAGAAATCCTCCTCCAAGTATCGATCGATTAAAACTTCCGGAAGTCCCAGGTTTGAGAGATTTTAATGAGATGAAGGTAATTTTAATCGATCGATATTTGGAGATTGAGGTTTATGGCCAAATTTTAAATACTTGTTTATTTTTTCAGAGATCGGCAATAGTACCTGGTTCGAGTCTCGCTGTGAGCGGCGCAAAGTTGAGTGTTTGGAAAAAAAAATGCTCTTTACTCAGAATCTCTCACCGCACTCAAGTATAAAATGAGTGACCTGTCGGTAATGGCGTTGTTTCTGTATAATAAATGTTGTTTAAAAAAAAAGCCTTTTACAGGCGTCTTGACTCATCCTGCAGGTTACATGTTGCTACTGGCCTGGGTTCACTTGTAAAGCGATTTGAGCGCATTTAGTGGATATTGCGATAAGTAAAAGCTGAAGTTTATTTTTAAATATATGACGTGTCAACCAATTTCCAATCGGATGTAACAATAAATAGGCTGACAAAGCTGAAAAAGTAATACTGGATCACCATTGGAATAAAGAAGAGTATCATTGCAACAAGCAGTCTTAGAAAACTTTGACCGACAGGTATGAAATCTCGTCTTCTCTTAACGCCAATATATATTTTGAAGAGAGTGTTCTACCAACTGCTCCTCAAATAGAGGGCTTTAGCAAAACACAACATTACATTATTCCACGATAGGGACCAGAGTAAGGACAAAATACCGGGGAGGGGAAGATATATTGCAAGAAAAAACATGTTCCTAAATATTATAGTACAATGTCCATTTAATGTGCGAACAGCACCATAACACGGGTTCTCAAGCCAACAGCAATACACACACACATACATACATACACACACACACACACACACACACACACACTTAGCATTTAGAGGCGCTACCACATTTGTTTTCCGACAGACAACACCGATAACTGCCAGGCATATATTTACACATGAGTACGGTGAGAGAATAGTATGAGTTATAAAGAATCTGAACAAACGATTTAACTTTTGCATCATTCATTGAATGAATTATGATAACGAGAAATAGTTTGCTTTCATACTTACCCCATCGGCTTGGTCATCCATTTTAAGACGTTTTAAAATTTCCAAAAAATGTCTTAATCGCTTAAACATGGTCTACGTTATCAAAGTATGTTATCCTGTCATTATGCCGGCGAAATGAAACAGGTTTTCCACTGTCACAAAACACATTTAATTTTAGCAAATGCGAAGGAATATAATAATGACAAGCACAGGCAGATTATTTCAGCTCAAAATCTTTAAAGATTATTAATCAAAACACTATAAAAGGAAACGTTTCTGTGTCCATGAATACTCACATACAAGCATAAATATTGTTTTAAAATGACAGCAGGTACAAACATGCCGTGACATATTTCTATTTATTGCAATGTTTTTTTTCTTTGGTAGAATATTTATTTATTGGTAGAATCTTTATTTATCTTCAACAGATTCTGACTCAGATTCGGTCACATTTTATCTAATTTCACTTAATCAAGCCATAATGCTCCTTGATACAACAATTAAAAACGGTTTCATGTCATGCTAAATATTGATTTTATGGGCAATCGTGTGAGATTTGAGGTAAAATTTTTTATTTCAATAAAGGAGATACATACATTCTCTTAAAAAGCGAAAATTTAAAATTTCGTATGTGACCCAGAGTCTCAAAGCGGTGTTGTGTCAGAATGAACTAAATACAGAAACTCGAGTTTAAAGTTGAAACCACGAAAATGAGGAAATTTGAAATATAGGAAGTTTTATAGATAACACACATTCTTCCAAATAAAGGTGAATATTTTGATTAAATGTTTACGAGATGAGCTTAGAATTCAATTTCAAGTTAAAAAATCTACCCCGACAAAATACCAATTTGAGACATGTAGTCACATATTTCTACTCAATTTGACTTTAAAAGTCAGTTTTCTTCATCTATCCATTCTGACATAACACCAGACTGACACAACAGGTCACATATCACCCTAATTACACGATTTATCAAATTGAGAAATTAGGGAGCAGGCATGGTGGTGTAAAATAAAGATCTAAAAAAGAGTGTATGAAACAGTGCCAGGTCTGAGGTTCGATCCCCACTCGAAGAAAACTGATCTTTTGAGATGATCTTTTTTTTTTCCTTGCTTTTTTCGTTCTTGATTTATCTAACACTGTTTCCTATGCATTTTTTCAGATATTTATCTAACACGATTTATCAGTATAGAGCAGTAAAGTTAGGTGCCCCAAACGTAAACAACAACAAGTTGATAGTGATTTCCGTTAGGGACCGGAATAATTTACGCACAATATAGGTCTCCCAATTTTGTAGTGTGAGTTGTAGGCAATACACTTTCAGTATTGAAAATATGTTTACATAAAATCTAACAGTTGCAGAAATAATAATATAAGGCTAAATTATTATGAAAATCAGGCTCCGAATAATTCTCGTTTTGTTCACACCAGCGCAATAATTTGCTCTGGTCTAAAAATAGATAGACTGTAACTTTTGATAAATTTGAGAAAATTTTACCTTTTGTTCCATAAAATATCCATATCTAGACATTATCTGATGCATGATCGAGTATTTATGAATATGTGTTTCTTTTGCCACCTAACAGCCAAATTTTAAAGGTTATTTTTTTCTATTATTTACATTGGAACGTGAGCTGTCAAGACAGGAACATGTGGTTTGCCACGTGCTTCTCGACCTTTGTTTACGTTTGGGGCACCTAACTTTACTGCTCTATTTTCCTCAATTTCAGTCACCGAATTCCCACATAAGGTATCAATAATTGTATAATAAATCTCAACCGGACAACACAGAAACCACCGTTTGTTTTGACGATACCACGCTGTGTAAGGCCAAACAGATAGTAATAATATACGGATTATCTCCCAATGCAAAACCCCTTGTCCTTAATTCTTTATGACCCTTGATCGTCCTCGTCCCTTCATAATATCCTTTTCTTTTTGTTTTGTTACTGGAAACGCTGGCCGAGCGGTACGGTGGTGTCTCGACTCGTAACAATGTCAGGCTATTTTAAGCGTGGTCACTACGAGGATGGGTCATAATGATTGTAAATGTCTGGCATTGGCCATTAAAAAACACAACAAAAACGTGAGCTCTTATATAGCGCAATATCCACTGAATGTGCCTAGAGCGCTTCACAAGAGCGCTTTGGTCCCTGGCCAACAAAATACGTTACATGTAGGTCGAGACATGATGCCTGTTAGGCGATATTACCCAGTCGTATTAAAACGGCCTATTATTCATCATTTTTTTCACTAGTACTGTGCAAATATTCTACAGCTTGCTATATTCTATTTCATAGAAAGAGGAACTAATAAATGTGGCCCATCGAGTAGGAGGCGAATGATGATGATGATTATGATTATGATGATGATGATTATGATGATGATGATGATGATGATGATGATGATGATGATGATGATGATGATGATGATGATGATGATGATGGTGATGTTGATGACTGAGGAGAAGGTGGAGGAGAAGGAATTAAGAAGAAGTAGAAGAAGAAGAAGAAGAAGAAGAAGAAGAAGAAGAAGAAGAAGAAGAAGAAGAAGAAGAAGAAGAAGAAGAGTAAGAAGAAGGAGGAGGAGGTTAAAAAGTAGATGAATGAAGTCTTCAGAGTTCATTGATTCGCTTGGAAAAACACTATTCAAAGTAGTTTAATGATTGATCATACACATGTAACCTTCACCTTTCTTTCATTTCCCAAATTTGTGTTGAGATCGTGACTCAGAAAATGACACGATCACAAAACCTTAATTAGATGGTAAAATTACCCTTTTGTTGATTCTGTTTACGTGGCATCAAATTCCATCAGGAGACCGCGTTTAAAAAACCCAAATAATAACATAACATCGTTTTATTTATTTGTTTAAAATGTTATAATCATTATTTTTATCCCTCTCGTTTTGGCCAGAGATGTTTTACTTTAACTAGTAAAATTGTAAAACATTCTTAAAATCTTAAAATAGAGTCTTCTCTCATATCAAAGAATTCCTCACAAGATTAGGTCAAATGAAATTTTAATGACAAGTTGAAATCTCATTAATGCATTCAGTATTTAAAAAAAAAATAATTCTCGCCAAATGGTAAACACGTCCTAGCTCAGTGTCCAGCTCGCATATAATTTTCTTCCTCCCACTCTTACCTCAACAATTAAAACACTTAATTAATTCATTGACAAGTTTAGCATAAAATCGTATTTACAACAGTCGATATTTAATGTAACAAAAATTCTGGCCAAATACAAGAATTCCGGCCAACGTTTGTTTAAAAAATAAGTATTTTGCCAATGTAATTCAGAATATGTCCGTCCTCTCACTCTTGCTTAAGAACAACAGCAAAAACACTTATGCATTCACATGTATGCCAGTAGATAATAATATTTATATCACTCGGACCGGAGCATCGTCCGGCGTCATGTCCGTTTCCACGCTCCGGTGCTGATTGGATTCGACAAGATAAACAATCGATCTGATTACTCGGTATCGGTTACCTCATTGTCAGACAGTAGTTGAACCTGTCACGGTGCCGTCTTCGATCAGAGGCGACCACTCCTCCGTAACGATGTCAATCACATTTGATTTATTTTCCTGCCGACGAAAATTATTACGTCATAATATACGGCGACGACCACCAAAGGAAAGTGAACTGAGAGTTGTACAGTAGTAGTAGTAGTAGTAGTCTTTCTGTGCCATTCGGTCCATGGAGCCGGGATTTATCCCGGTTTTTATAGTGTGAAACAGACAATAGCAATTGCTTGCTACGCTTTGGATAGGACGCTAGTCTATCGCAAAGGACTTTCCGTCAGATCTAAGAGACCCAGCTACCCAATCACAGCTGGGTAGAGTGGGAGGGGGGGGGGAGGGGAGTCAGAAAAAAAAATATCGACTGCACTCAGGATCGATCTCAGTCCCTTTGCATGTGAAGCTAGTGCTTTACCAACTGAGCTATCGGGACCCACAGTGTGAGCTGTATTGTAACCTTCGTAAACTCAAAGCCTGATGGTCGTCTTTGTAAAGTCATAGCCTGACTGTAGCCTTTGTAACTCACAGTTTGAGCGAGCAAACTCAAAGACTGGCCTTCGCAAACTCATGGACTGTCTATAGATAGCATGAAGTTGACCTCATTCGGGTCTTTGTCATTGTTTTTTTGTGATCCACATTTGAAATCGCATTCCCTTTACATTTCCAATCCATCCCCTTTTCCTGTATTTTCATAGTACAGAGCATACGCTATCTTCCCCAATCTACAGTTACCACAACATTGTCATGTGACGACCATGTGACTCGGCTGCACAGACTTCAGTCTTCAGTCTTCTTAATCCAACTCGTAATCCGCCAATGATATCAATGCAATATCAACGCTAGAATCAGTATTGAAAGCATATCTCTTCTGTAAACAGTTGCTTTGATTATTCCAATAACCACAATAGTATGATAATTTATACTCAAAAAAGAGAAGATTAAATCTGGGTGTCTCTGCATGTGTCGTCTACAGAAAAAAAACCCAGACTACTGCCCACTGCCTGCTAATGAAACTTGGTCAATGCGTTAAGATTCTATCAGTTTGATACAAGACATCAAGATTTTTTGCCACTAAGATCGATTTTTACAATTACAATATAAAATCTCCATACAGATTTATTTATTAGTCCTTTTCAATCCTAAAATTTACGATACCACTTTAAACATGAAGCGTGGAAGCGGGTACACTACCCAGATTCATAACAAATAATCACAATACACACATACATTCTCCAAAGGTTAAAGCACATCTATGTTTGACTGATTAAAATACGGGATTAGTTTGCTCAGACAAACATAGTTCCTTGTAAGAAAATGAATGAAGTTATTGTTATTATTTCTGTTTATGTTTTTATACAGATTTAGTAGCTGTTTGCGAAGCTAACATGCATGACAGTTGTTAGTCTTACATCGAAAATGTAGCGGGTCTGATAGTAATAAGCTTGTCTACCCTCCCTACTTCACAACTTTTCACGCATTGTTATTATTTGTGGCTCATCGGGTCAATCTGGCATTATTTTGGAATGACCAAAAAAAAAAATAATTTAAAAAACTCCTAGCAAAAAGCAATCACAGACAGAAATAAAACCTTAATTAATTTTTAAGCCAAAATAATCAAAATTTGGAAATTTAGATCTTTAGAAATTTGCAACCCACGTCTCAGTCTTGTATTACGTCAGAGTTGACCAGTTGATGACAACGTAAAGTAAATCTAAAGCTAACGTGATAAGAGAGACTACATTTAATTTTACTATCTTTATTTGCTTACCTTCTAGATACAAACACAAACAGTTTTGGGCAAGTCACATATATTGCGCTATAAATTCAATTTTCACTTCTTGAACTATTACCATTTAGAGGCGATCAGTCACATTTAAGAAATGAAACTATTCTCTCTCCAATGAGGTATTTAGTTTTTACTAAATTTTATGGCAAAGAGTCACATTTTCTCTTAAAGATTACCCGATATTAAGGGTCAAAGGTCATGACCCTATAGTGAGACAACCTCAGACAAGTCGTGACCTCAGAATAACATCCGTTCTGTTTTCATTATACATGTTTTTCTTTTTATTTCCGCAATCTGATGCTACTCTGGAATGACGCATTCTTTTGCGATAAATCACGAAACGACGTTTAAAAAATAGATCTTTTGTAATCTATCCAACGGCGCGTGCATGTGACAAAGTATATTTGACACAAAACCACACAAGAATCATTTTTGACATGCTTACATCACGTTTTCATGGAGCGGAAAAGACGTCCTTCATTCAGGAAGTGGATAAATATGTGACCCATCGTCTCAAAACGGCATTATGTAATTATTAGTCATCAAAATTTCGAGCTTTGAATGAAGTTTATATGTTTTATTAAAGACAATATATGCCCTTGCCAAGAAGTTTATGGTGAAGGGTTGGAAAAGAATTCTTTTTATCAGGCTTTTTGCTTCAGAAAATCAAATGATGATCTGATCCTTTTGCGACGCTCTCCTGCGGGACGCGTCGAGTTTCTCCGGGATCCTATCCTTTTTATCTTCGCCCTTGAGACGACCGTCTGAAATTGTCCCTGCGTTCTGCCAAAGAGTTGTCGGAGGAATGGCTTTAACTTTAAAATCACTTTTTGACATGTGGGTCAAAATCACGCGATATAATATCGTTTTGAAGCATTGTGTCAACAGGTCGTGTACATAACGTAACGTGTCGACACGAAAAGTCGTCATTATTTATAAATTATTAAAATAAATTATGGACAAATGTAGTTTTCTTCCTTTGTATCGTGGTTGAATTTTAATAAATCCAAAGCCTGGATGTCTGGCACCAAAGTAATAGCGGAATAGCTACAAAATAGTTTTAAAAGTGTGGACAAAATGTCAGATTCATGCTAATTTTTAATGTCACATTACATTTAGAAACTATTCCTGATATTATTCTTATACTAGACTTTAAAATGTTGGTTCAATTGTCATAATTTAACTCAGACATATTAATAAACACTCGAGAGTTGAATTCTTTAAATAACGAGGTTTTGATGTCTTTTCGTATCAACCCGTTACAAAAGCGACCTGCTTTGCACAGCATCACGTGCAAATTTATATCGCAGATTTGCACGATTTTATGCTAACAGTGTATGCATTATTCCACAGTATGCTATACGCAACCTGGACTCTTCTAATTCTGTCTTAATTCTGCAGTCAGGGTCTTATTGCTAAGGAAACATCTGTCGTAAACAATGTGGGAGCCATATGGCTTGAAGCTTTACATCTTTGCTTCGAAAGAGAAATGCAACGAGAACGAATTAGACAAGAAATCTGTCGATGTCGCTATTAGCTTTCAAATATTGTTTAAAATTATATAATCGAAAGTACATATTTTGTTCTCCTGGATGCTTGGAGTTTCATTCATGACCCAACCATTTTGGAGTATACACGGTAATATTCTCACGACATTTGATTTTTTATGTTTTCAATGCTCCTTTACTTACGGTGTTGTTGACGAATGATTTGCACCAGCAAGGTCCATTGCTTGTACGTTTTTATCCAAAGCCCTTCCATTTTTACCATTTTTTAAAGATATGCACAAAACAAAGGTTCAGGGTTTTGCGACTATTGGAACGCATTCAGTCAATGAGAACTATAAACATCATTTGGCTTTGCTACAAGACAAAGCACCATTCAGCGTCATTCAGCTATTTACTGCGAGAGTTATTACTAACAGGATGACATCATTTTGATGCTGCTGTCGTTTTATTCTTTTAATAAGATCAATAGATTATAAAATGTAGACATTATGGAAACTTTGCATCTACCATCAAACTTATAGAACGAGGTAAGAGAGATATATGTGTATTGAGTCAGATGATGGTAATGATGATGAATATGATGATGATGATGATGATGATGATGATGATGATAATGATGATGAATATGATGATGATGATGATGATGATGATAATGATTATGATGATGATGATGATGATAATGATGATGATGATGATGATGATAGTGATAATGATGATGATGATGATGATGATGATGATGATGATGATGATGATGATGATGAATATGATGATGATGATGATGATGATGATGATGATGATGATGATGATGATGATGATGATGATGATGATAGTGATAATGATGATGATGATGATGATGATGATGATGATGATGATAACGATTATGATGATAATATTGTAAACAATCATTACTTACCACAACAGTTTCGCCATCCTCATCCAAATCCACCAACACATAGCATTCCTTTTTTCCATCCCCAGCCTTATTCCCTTTGCTGTGCTTTACTTTTAGGATTGGAAGAGAATTCTTCTTATCAGCCTTTTGCATCAGGAGATCAACCTGAGATGCCCTGAGCATGATATCAGCTTGCGATGCTCTCCTGCGGGACGCTTTGACTTTCTCCAGAATCTTATCCTCTTCATCTTTGTCATCAGATTCTAAAGCAATATCCCCTTGTGATGACCGTCTAAAATTTTCCTTGAGCTCTACCAAAGAGTTGCTCGAAGGAGAGCTGGGCAGGAAGAACAATGGAGCTTGAGTTGATGCCCGTCTCGGGCCAATGGTGGAGTAGAAAAGGGAGGGAGATGGAGATGAAGTGATTGAGGAAGAAGCTGAGGAAGAAGAAGAATTCTTCCATGATGAATTAGCAGTTGCGTCAAGAGATAAGCGTCGGTGTTTTGAATTGCCTGTGGCTGATGTAGGAAACTTTGCGGAGGGCGTTGGAAGATTCGGGATTTGTCGAGCTGGTGTTGCAGATAATATGTGAACATTAGAAGCTGTCGTCGTGGACTTTTTGAAAGGTGAGGATGATCTTTTTGAATTGGACTTTGGAGGTGAAGATGAGGGATTTGAGTTCTTCTTGAAGGGCGATGATGATCGGTTTGATTTTTTTTTCGAAGGTGAAGATGATCGACTTGAGCTCTTCAAGAAAGGGGAGGTTGGTCGGAGTGTTGCGGGGTTGGTTGCAGCATTTGTTGGTGTTGGCGGTCTTGGACTTATGTCTAGCTGAGTTGGTGTTGAGGATCGTTTTGGCGCTGATGCAATGGCGGATTCATCCATTGTTAGATACATCTATGGTTGTGTCATAGGTACATCTTGATCTGTGAATAGAGTATAACTGTGTAAATAGTGATCATAAGTTAAAAATATAAAAGTATAACCAAGTTTATTTATATACTGCTAACTTTTATCCCGCCCCAATGGTTCAGTTGGTAGAGCACCCGCTTCACACGCAAAGAGATTAAGACCGATCCCATTTGCAATCGAGATTTTTTTTTTCTGACTCCTCTGTCCACCCAACAGTGAAAGGGTAGCTGGGTCTGTTTGATCTGGTGGAAAGTATATTGCGATAGTCTAGCGTAATATGAATGACTACTCACTTGTGTCTAAAAGACAAAGCGCTCTAAACAACTCACTGACGACCACTCAGAAATTCATTTCAAATATTTAAAAAGTCTTTGATCATTGAACTTAAATTTTGGATTTAGATTGTAGAAAAACCGGATATAGAAATGGATTATAAATGTCAGAACTTTAAATGCCCGTTTAGGAAGGGAAAGGAAACAAACAAAAAAACGGCACATATTTTTCCCTTGAAGAATTCTGTACGTTTTGTATTCCCCCGCTCCCCCTCCCCCTCCCCCCGACAATGAACAGACTGAATTTAAATAAGGAATAAAATAGCAAACACCTTTAAAGCTTCAATGCGGGTATAAAGCCACAAACAAATACAACCACTAACATCTTTAAAATTCGGAAAGGTTTGTATAAAATAATTTAAAACAAAGAAGAGAGAAAACTACAAGAGAAAAGAATCGCCTAAAAATCAGTTTGTCTCGACTGGGTTTCAAACCTCAGACTTTCTGATCATCGGTCACGTGCTATCAAACACACACGAGGTTCCCCGAATCAATGCAGATATTCCTCACACGAGTACACATTTCTGCTGTTAGGTTGTCTCCGCAACATAATAAAAAATTGTTAAAAACGAAAGGACGAGGTCGAAGATATGAAAATGATATTATGCTCCATTTTGCATTTATAATTTGAATTAAATAAGAATAAACAAATCATTCACGATCATCACTGTGATAAACATTTCTATATAAAACACATAATTCGTGAAACACCAGAGTGTTTCCAATTCACCGTTTAGTAACTGGGCAAAGCTCGACCATTCAGAGTGTAATAAGTTGATCACAATGTTAAAATTTCAATATAGGGGAGGTGACCCGATATAATCCTTCACGGCAATTGTAAAAACGCAGTTGTTTCCTTTAGTTTTGCTGCCAATTCTTATAGTGTGCGTTGGCTAAGAAGCTCACAACTTTGCCATCCGGGAATATAACGTGACCAACACACAAAACTATGTGTAACCTTAAACGTTTATAGTCTGGTTAATACAGTTTAGCGATAATTACTCATAAACGCGGATGGCAAAAAAAAAAAAAAAAAAAAACAATAACAAAGACCTGTGTGACGTCAACTTCATACTATTTATAAAATGAATGAATTTGACGTCACTTATCTCTTAGGAATTTTTTTTTTTGAACCGCCAGTTGTGTGATTAGTACTCTAAAAGCTATAAACGTTAAAGGTTGCACATATTATCTTTGCGTGTTGGTACGATTCAGCTGGCGGGCAGGTCAAGTGAGTGTTTTGTCTCAACACAGAGCATCAAAAAGCCATATTCGTGTCTAAAGAATCATGGGGTCGAGATGGATGAGTAAGTAATGCATTCATAGATCACGGATAACTTAATCGAATTTCATCTTTTCATTAGACAAGAAATGTAGTCTCAAATGTAGTCTCTTATTGTACATCTGTGCCCTGACGCCGATGGGTGTGTCTATCCGTGTCTGACGCCATCGTCACGACCAGAATGACAATTTTATGCTTTGGACCTATCAATTTAATCTATCTACCTACCTATCTACCCATCTACCCATCTATCTATTTATCTATCTATCTATCTATCTACCAATCTATCTATCTATCTATCTATATATCAATCTATCTTTCTATCTATCTATCTATCTATCTATCTATCTATCTATCTATCTATCTATCTATTTATCTATCTATCTATCTATCTATATATCAATCTATCTTTCTATCTATCTATCTATCTATCTATCTACCTACCTATCTACCCATCTACCCATCTATCTATCTATCTATCTATCTGTCTACCAATCTATCTATCTATCTATCTATATATCAATCTATCTATCTATCTATCTATCTATCTATCTATCTATCTATCTACCTACCTATCTACCCATCAACCCATCTATCTATCTATCTATCTATCTATCTATCTATCTATCTATCTATCTATCTATCTACCAATCTATCTATCTATCTATCTATCTATCTATCTATCTATCTATCTATCTATCTATCTATCTATCTATCTATCTATCTATCTATCTATCTATCTATCTATCTATCTATATGTCTATCTATCTATCTATCTATCTATCTATCTATCTATCTATCTATCTATCTATCTATCTATCTATCTATCGATCTATCTATCTATCTATCTGTCCACCTATTCTATTCATTTATTTCTCTCTCTCTCTCTCTCTCTCTCTCTCTCTCTCTATATATATATATATATATATATATATATATTAAATATATATATATATATATATATATATATATATATATATATATATATATTATATATATATATATATATTGTTCGACAAATGGATGATGCCAAGTCTGCAAAGATAGATCATCATCAAGCCCTACTGCAACCTCCTCGTGGTGTCGAACGGTAACAGGTCAAGCTGGCCAACTGCAGAGGGCGACAAGAATAGGCAATGGCAAACCATTCTTGTAACTTTGCCGAGTTAACTGCATGAATAAGTCCAAAAAGTTAAACGGTGACAGCGTAAAGGGGAGCATGTTTTCACGGAAGACTGCTGCCTCGCTCGGTTGGGAGCGTGATGGTCGTCAGGTCACACCGAACCGTCAGCCAGTTACTAGGCGAAATAAATTTAACAAATGTGACAAAACCAACATTGGGACATGGAATGTCAGGACCTGTGCCCAAAAAGGAAAACTAAACAACATTCTAAAAGAAATGAAACGGCTCCAAATAAATATTCTTGGCCTGGCAGAGATGAGATGGAAAGAGCAGGGAACCATGTCAAAACAAGAAAACAACATGACATATAAGATCATATGGAGTGGTGGAACCTCTTTCCAAAAAGGAGTAGGGATGATCTTAGACCAAAAATCAACCAAATTTTACAAAGGGCACGTAGCAATCTCAGACAGAGTTTTGCTGGTTAAGCTAAGAGGACCTGTAGTTGACACCAATATTATTCAAGTTTATGCACCAACAGAAGAGGCGACAGATGCAGATATGACAGAGTTTTACCATTCACTAGACAAAGCAAAACGAATGTGTAAATCACAAGAAGTCCTTATGGTAATGGGGGACCTAAATGCTAAGATTGGCAGAGGCAGAGATGGTGACATAATCGGACCACATGGACTCGGAGACAGAAATGAACGAGGAAACATCTGGGCAGATTGGTGTAGAACAAATAAATTAATGATTTCAAACACCTGGTTTCAACAACACCCAAGAAGAACCTGGACATGGCAATCACCAGGGGACAGAGCAAGGAACCAGATAGACTTTATAGCAGTATCATCAAGATTCAGAAATGGCATATTAAATTGCAAAACCTACCCAGGCGCCGATGCAGACAGTGACCATGCCCCAGTTGTTTGTACAGTAAGGATAAAGTTTAAAGCTATTCAGAGAACAGCTGGTAGAATAAAGAGGGATTACAGGTTATGCAAAGACAATGGCATACAAACAAAAATGAGAGAAGAATTTGAAAATGCACTCATGATACAAAGCCAAAGTGAACCTGATAACGAAAAATGTGAAAAACAATTTGATATATTCCAAAAGTGTGTCAAAGCAACTACAGAAAAGCATTTACCAATAGCTCAAACAAACAGCAAAAAGGAATGGATGACAAATGAAATTCTAAACCTATTTGAAGAAAGACGAAAATGCAACAGAGGGTCTGCAGAATACCAAACATTGAACAACCACATTAAATCCAAATGCTTCGAGGCACACGAGAACTATCTAGACTGGAAATGCTGCGAAATCGAAAGAGAATACAAACCCAACCCCCAACAAGCTCACCAAAGAATAAAAGAACTATCAGGGAAAAGGAAAAGCAAAGCAGCAGGAAGTTGTATCCAAAACAAACAAGGGGAACTGCTATTTGAAGAACAACATATAGAAAGCCGATGGGTAGAATACATAGGCGAACTGTACAATGATCCAAATAGAAATGAACCACCACTGAAATTCAAAGAACCATTAAGCGGACCAAACATCACCAAAAGTGAAATTGAACATGCCATGGAACGAATGAAGGATGGTAAAGCAACAGGCCCTGATGAAATATCTGTAGAGGTATTAAAAAGCCTAGGAGATCTAGCAATTGATGAACTTCACATATTATTCAACAATATATACAATACTGGGAAAATTCCAGAAGATCTCTATAACTCTATTTTCATAGCAATACCAAAGAAAGCAGGTGCAGTCAGATGCGAAAATTTTAGAACTATAAGTTTAATAAGTCACATCAACAAAATACTGTTGCGTATAATTATCAACAGGCTAAGGAATAAGATTAACCCCGAAATCGCAGAAGAACAATATGGATTCCAACCTGACAGAGGGACAAGGAACGCAATATACCTCCTCCGTGTTTTAAGTGAAAGAGCTATACAGGTTCAGACCCCACTATACCTCTGTTTTGTCGACTACAAAAAAGCTTTTGATAGAGTACGCCACGAAGAAATACTAAAACAACTGCACTCCATTGGCGCTGATGAGAAAGACCTCAGACTCATGCAAGCATTATACTACACCCAGCAGGCATCTATCAAAATCGGAAACTCTACAGGAAATTCCATTCCTATTAAGAAAGGAGTCCGTCAAGGGTGTGTTGCCTCACCAGATCTGTTTAATCTATACCAAGAAACAATCATGAGGGGCATAAATAATATGGAGGGAATAAAAGTAGGAGGTCACAACATAAATAATATAAGATACGCAGACGATACGGTACTCATTGCAACATCAGAAATCCAACTTCAAAAGATTGTTGACAAAGTGGTAGTAGATAGTGAAGCCAAGGGAATGGAAGTGAATATCACCAAAACAGAATGCATGGTAATACAGAAAAACCCCGAAAACAACAACACCTGCAATATAACGATTCACGGCGAGCAGCTTACCAACGTAGAAAGTTTTAAATACCTAGGTTCAATGGTGACAACAGATGGAAGATGTAACCGAGACATACGAGCAAGAATAACTCAAGCCAAACAGGCCTTCATGGACCTGGGAAACATTTTGAAAAACAAACAGATGTCGTTCGGGATTAGATTCCGAGTCTTGAAGTGCTATGTGTGGCCAATCTTGTTCTACGGATGCGAAAGCTGGACTACAAATGCAGAAAACAAAAGAACATTGAAGCTTTTGAAATGTGGTGCTTGAGAAGGATGCAGAGAATATCGTATACCGCACACAAAACGAACGAAGAAGTGCTAAAACAAACATACCAACAAAGGAAACTAATGCCCTTAATAGTGGATCGACAACTATCCTTTTTCGGACACATAGTAAGGAAAGATAAGAATGAATACCTGGCAAGTTGTGGAAAAATACCTGGTAAACGCGCCCGGGGGAGACAAAGAAAAACACTCATAGACCAACTGAAGGGCTTCACCAACCTAACAATCCAAGAGCTGTTTGAAAAAGCAAGAGACAGGGAGGAATGGAGAGAGATAATTCATGCAGTATCCGAAGCCTGGACCAGGCATGGAACCTAGAAGAAGAAGAAGATATATATATATATATATATATA
Source organism: Berghia stephanieae (assembly GCF_034508935.2). NCBI lineage: Eukaryota > Metazoa > Mollusca > Gastropoda > Nudibranchia > Aeolidiidae > Berghia > Berghia stephanieae. The sequence continues at coordinate 82,579,923 of NC_088362.1, forward strand.
TATATATATATATATATATATATATTTTTTGCATCATAACATGATAATATATAGGGAGACAGAATGAGAGAAAGAAAGATATAAAGAAAGAGAGGGGGGTGTAAGAGAAAGAACAAAAATACACATACAGACACAGAAGAGAGAGAGAGAGAGAGAGAGAGAGAGAGAGAGAGAGAGAGAGAGAGAGAGAGAGAGAGAGAGAGAGGAGAGGGAGGAGGGGCGGGGGGGGGGGGGGGGGGGGGGGGGGGGGACAGACGAGTGGCAGAAAATAGAAGAAGAAAAAGGACAGATAAAAGGATGTGAGATGACAAAAAAAAAAAAAAAGACGAAAAATAAAACGTCTTTAAGGAAACAAAAATCTCATTCTTGAGAGCTTTACTGTTAATAAGAGGCTAAAATGGAGAATATTAACCGACACCGTGACAAAGCCCTTATGACAGTGACAAAAACCCTCCTATTTAGGGATTATAAGGGGAAAATGATGCCATCCTCCCTCCCCCCCCCACCCCCGCCCCCCTCCCCCCCTCCCCCCACCCTTCTTCTCTCCTTCAGTCCCTCTCTGTCCTTAAGCTGTTTTTCATTATCATGAATTTGGTCGATAACAATGAGATGACCCCGAAACGCCGGTGAGAAAATATAAAATTTCATGTCATCATTATAATCATTTATTCATTCATTCGTTAGCTTCAACCGTGGTATCATTCAGTTGTTTGAGAATTTTTGGCTAAAAAATTCTCTTAACTTAAAAAAAAAATCTGTATAGTTATATGGTCATTTTCTTCATTAATTTATTATCCAGAAGACAAGTGAACAACTGTCCATATCATATAGTTCTGGTCGTTTGTAAATCGCTTTTATGGTACTAAAACTCTTACAGTCTCTAACAAAATATTACTATCTTTACCCTGTAACTCTACAAAAGGAACGAATTTGTTATTGTTTTTAGACAGCCATGTTGGTGATTAGTTCTCACTATCATATCATGCAGGCTATAAATTCTCAAAGTTGCACACAGTTTGGTGTGTTGGTACGTAAATCCGGCTGGCGGATGTTGTGAGTAGTTCACCTAAACGCATAGCATGAATACTGCCGTACCCTGGAGGTTAAAAAAACAACACATAAATTGAATTTTTTTTTCTTAGAAAAAACCCCTCCTACACATATCGATCGATAAAAATGACCTTCATCTTGTCAAAAATTCTCAAACCTGGGACATCCGCGACATTAAATACGTTTGATTATTTACTTTTATTTATCTATTCTTTACTTAGTATATTTTATAAAGAATCAGCTATATTTCACCTATCTAAAATAAACAAGTTAGGCATTATTTCGACGCGTGTAGATGTAAGCATCTTTATTGTAAGTCTAGCTTGTTGAATACAAATAATGATGGATCTTCCCCAACGTGAGGGCGTATAATAATAGGATAGACAATCCGCGAAGATAATTATCATCCACATCAATTCAACAATTACTTGATGTGTACCCGTTACCCGCCTTCTCAATCGATTATTATGTAGGAGTCAACTCGATCTTGAAAATCGACTTCTGCATCTAAATTATTAAACGATAATTTAATTTGAATTCATCTACCCCATTCAAAGGAAAGCATGTTGTTTACCAAACTACTTCAAAGCGGCTATGGGGTCTTGTGGTATGACACTCGCCTTCGGATCGGAAGGTCTTAGTTTCGGATACCGCTCTGGGCGGCGCATAATGGGCATGATCTATATTAACTTTCCATGTGCTCGAGGTCATTGGTCACATGCAAAATGTGCTAAAAGTGACCCACATAGTGAAAAGTATTCACAGCTTTTGAAATATCTAACTTCACGATTGGTCATTTTAACAGCTTGAAACATGCGTATGTTTACAACTTTCATAAACAAAGCATCGTGTTTACATGTGTTAAGTTATATCCAATCGTTGCACAGCAACAAATCATGTGATTGATGACCTGGTTGGACGAAAACATGAATATAGATCGCTCCCATTGAGTCCTCGGAAAAGGCTCTTTACTCACATTCTCTCACGTACTCTGATGTAAATTGAGTACCTGGTCATCAACAGCTTTATTTCTGTCGGAGAAAAATTGTAATATCATCTTATAGGGGCCAAGTCGTGTCTCGTATTATATGTAAAGTGTTGCTATTAGCCAGGGACCTCTTGTACAGCGCTTTGAGTAAGTTTAGTGGATATTGCGCTATATTAAATCTCAGGTTTTATGTCTCAATTTTTGGTTATATCCATCTTTCGATATTGATTCAACTCTACTTTCTCCCAACCAACCAATTTCACGATTTTTATCAAACAATTCCTACCATCCAATACAACGATTTTTGTGTGTGCTCAATATTAAGAGCAAAAACGTTATATAACATTTTGTTCCGAAATTTAAATAAACAAACAAACGCAATCTTTACAATAAAGTACAATGTTCTGATAGTTATAAGAAGTCAAATTGAAATATCTTGATGATGTAAGAAAAGTTCTCAGTAAAAAAAAAAACCAACAAAAAACAAAACAAAACAAAAACAAAAACAAACAAAAAACCCAACACACACACACACACACACACACACACACATATATATATATATATATATATATATATAATGGCATTTATATTGTGCTTTACCCTGTTTTCACAGGCTCTTAGGCTTTACCGTGATATAAAACAAAACATATTAGAGTAAGACAAATTTGATGGAAAAGTGATACGAATTCAATTTAACAATAACAGAATATTATAATAATAGACGTCCAGTATTGTCTCATTATGACGTAAAAAGATAAAACTTTAAGCGAGACTTGAAAGTTTTCAACGAATCCGAGCATCTCACGTGTGATGGGAGAGAGTTCCAATATATATATATATATTGGTTGTTTCGTAACAAATGTGACGCTTTCCTTCTGATGATTTCCTGCTGTTGGTAAGTTGGGGGGTTAAAATTAAATGTTCAGAATATGGTTCATTCTTGCATAACACCGTTTTGGGGTAGTGGGCAACATCTATGTCAAGATGAAAACTGATTTGGTTTGAATCAGTATTTGTACACACAACAATCGTCAATGAATGGAAAGCGCTTGACAAAATTATAGACAATTAAATTAAAGTCTTTTGCTAATGTTACTCAAGTCATAGAAATTTAGTTGTGTGAAAATAGGTGTTAAAGTTGAGATTCAGCTATGGTAGTCCATCTGAGCTATGAGGCCCATGGAGCTGGAGTTCATGCGGTTTCTTTAGTGTGATAGGGCAATAAAAATTGCTTGCTACACTTGCTACCCTTAGGACAGGACGCCAGATATAAGAGCCCTAGCTAACCAATCATTTCTGAGTGTGCAGGGGAGAAGGGTGTCAGGAAAAAAAAATCTGACTTCAGCTGGGATCGAACTCGGCCCCTTTGTGTGTGAAGCGAGTGCTCTACAAACTAAGCTATTAAGAACCTTCAACTGTTGAGAGTGCACAAAAATTAAATTGTAGTAATGGTGACGCAAATTATGTTTATAAGGAAGATGTAGAGAGAAGAAAAAGTTTATCGACGGCTGCATTGAATAAATTACTACATATATGGATTAGAAAAGATAAAATTAAATTAAATACTAAAATCAAATTATACACAATCCTTGTAAAATCCGTGCTTATATACAACTGCGGAACATGGGCACTGACTGGAGCCCTAGCAAAGAGCAAAGATTAGACAGATTCCATAGAAAACAACTGAGAAGAGTCCTGAATATACGATACCCCACAAAAATAAGCAATAAAATACTGTATGAAAAATGTAATGAAAGACCCTTATCCATTCAAATCCTGGAGGCAAGATGGCGGCTTCTTGGGCATATACTCAGAAGAGATGAAAATATACCAGCTAATAAAGCCATGAATACGTTTTTCACCCCATCTGGACACAAGAAATATCAAGGTAGACCACCCACGTCAATTATAATGTCCTCAATCGAGACCTAAAACGCCTTCAAAATAACAAAGAATTAAAATCAAAGGAAGACCTTATGAACTTAGCATCCACAGCAAAAGACCGTGAACTGTGGAAGGAAATGACACAGATGATTAGAGAGGCAGCCGACGCGTCCCGATCGTATGATTAGGAAGCGAAAGGCCTTAAGTCAGTAAGTAAGTCATAAAATAATTGTTGAGTGAAGTAAGCTGATTAATCATCAATGAACTGAAAAACCATAGAAATGTGACTTAAGTTCTTTTAGAACTGAGCGGGTCTTTAATAAATATCAATGATAATGAAACATGCAGGAGCATGAAAATATAGGATCAAAAGGTATTTTCTTTTCTAGGTCATTTATTCTGTAAACCCTGTAATTTGAAAGAAATGAATGAAATGTGTTAATGCATTTCCCCATCAAACTAAGCACACATTCATGCTGGGCAGAAGAATAGAAAACACAATGTCAAATTAGCAATTATACGCACGCATGGATGTGTAAATAATCAATATAAAGCTTTACAGTGCTAAAGTAATGGAATTTAATGGATCGCGGAATAGGGATCTGAGGAGGAGCAAACAAACAAAATTTATTCGGTCGTCATACTAGAGTAAACAGAACTAATATTAGATCCCTTTCATTGGGATCGCAAGAATAACATCAACAATAAAAGAAAAGCATACCCCCCCCAAAAA
>NC_088362.1:82589580-82612080 GCF_034508935.2 Berghia stephanieae
TGGAACCTTACTGAGCTGATTGTATTCAAAAAGACAGGAAAGGATATACTCATTGACCAACTGTCCTTCGGCGATTCTGTTATTAAAAATTCCAATATCGTTCGATTTGACACTCGCCTAGACATGCGCGCACACATAACAAAGTTATTTTATGTTTGTTTTTGTTTTTAAGGGTTTTACAGATCTTGCAACACATTTAGGTTATATCAGCGCCAGTAAAAAGGAAGAAAATGGGTTAGTAAAAAGTTATAGAATTACAAATAAAGCACCCAAGAAAAAGTAAGACGTATGGGAACTGGAAACAAATTGGGATCAGATGTAGATTCCAAGAGCACACTATCAACGTACTTAGTTTGAGACCACCTATAAGTCTCATCCGGACACAAGCACAAAATCCAACAAAGGGGAATGCACTCAAATGCTTACATTATAAATTCAAAATAATAAATATAATAATACATAACAGAGAGATGATTTACAAGGAAAATAATATCATCTCCCAAAACAATAACTATGCATTTGACTGTTTCCTTCCCAGTCAGTACCGGCCGGGGCCAAGACAAAACCAAGTAATCTCATTCCAAGACACGGACAGAAAGCAAATTGGAAAACAGATATACAGGGATAGAAGACACAGTAAGTGCCACCCTGCCCACTATGGGAGGCCAGGAACCCCACCCAGGAGTTATTTTATTGATGATGAAACATGCAAAACACCCATCCATGCCCTTGTTTCCAGCCACTATGTTATTGTAACTCTGCTGTACAGCCTACTAAAAACAAAGCTGCTCGTATAGTTACAAAGGATTGGGATCATATTATAACACCGGTCCTTAAGTCACTACACTGGCTCCCAATAGAGAAAATAATAATATACAAAATCGCATGTTTTGTTTACAATAATTGCCTTCACCATACATCCGCTGAATACCTTGAATGCCTTGTAGGGGAATGTAGACCAACTCGATCCTTGCTATCCGCCAGTTCTTTGCTCATGGTGAAAAACATCCCAAGTTTGCTGAGCGTGGTTTTGCAGTTTCGACTCCAGTCATATGGAATTCTTTAACGCCTAAAACCCGACAATGTGAACGTTTACCAGTCTTCAAACGGCATTTAAAATCCAATCTTTTCACTCTGCTTTTCGTGATACTATGTGAACTTCGAACAAGATAAAGACGTCTATGTGAGTGACTGTTGTGATTTTGTAGTCGAATGAATGAACTTGTGTGATACCAAAAAGCTATTGTAAAACACATCTGAGGACTATTTGTGGATACTGGCTCTATATCAAATAATAATTAGTATAATAATAATAAGAGCTATTCTTGACGGCGTCAGATTGGAGTAAAATTTGTATATGGCTGTGATTGTTTATAATATATATATATATATATATATATATATATATATATATATATATATATATATACTGTGATTGTTTATATATATATATATATATATATATATATATATATATATATATTATATATATATATATATATATATATATATATATATATATATATGTTTGTTTTATGTTTTTAAGGGTTTTACGGCGCTTACAACACATTAAGGTCATATCAGCGCCAGTAAAAAGGAAGAAAATGGGATAGTAAAAAGTTATAGAATTACAACTAAAGCACCCAAGAGAAAGTAAGACAAAGGGAAACTGGGAACAAATAGGGATCAGATGTAGAATCCAAAAGCATACCATCAATATACTTAGTTGAGATCACCTATAAGTCTCATCCAGACACAAGCACAAGATCCAGCAAAGAGGAATACACTCAAATGCTTACATTATACATTCAAAACAAATACAATAATACATAGCAGAGAGATGATTTACAAGGGAAAAAATATCATCTCCCAAAACAATTACTATGCATTTGACTGTTTCCCTCTCAGCCAGGACTCCCGCCAGGGCCAGGACAACAATTAATCTCATTCCAAGACAAAGACAGAAAGCATGTTGGAAAATAGATATAGGGGAATAGAGGACACAGTATGTACCTCCCTGCCCACTATGGGATATATATATATATAGGCCTATATATATATATATATATATATATATATATATAGGCCTATATATGTCTATATATATATATTATAAGCCAAACAAAAATTTCAAAATTATATCCTGTAATCAGACTGTGAAAATATCTTCGCGTAGGCCAACATATTTGATAATGTCATACTTTTTTCAGCAAAAATCTGAAAGAGGTCATTTGAAATGGATAATTGCATATTTTCCAATCTTTATGTTATCAATCCTCTCAATCGTTATCGTAAATATGTCTAGAAATCAGTTTTTATTCAATTTGAACAGGTCAAACGTTATAAGAAACTAGATATGCTTGCATATCAGTGCAATGAGTAAAGCATGTTATATTGCTTAGTCATTGATTAACTCAATACAGACGCAATTGGATTTTACTATAATTTGACATCATAAATAATGTCTTCAGAACCACGAGGCTCATAAAGCTTGATTTTTATCCCCTTTTCTTTAGTGTTAAATAAACATTAGCACTTGCTTGCTATCCTTTGGATAGTACGGTAGTAGTCTATTGCAAAGTATTTTCAGCCATATCTAACAGACCTCCTGCTTGGTGGACAGGAGTGTCAGACTGCATCATCATCATCATCATCATCATCATCATCATCATCATCATCATCATCATCATCATCATCATCATCATCATCATCGTCGTCACCGTCGCCGTCGTTCTGTAGTAGAGCTAGCTCATTCCGACATAGTTATATTGACACGGTGGGCCATGATCATAAAAAAACTTATGTCTAGCCTTAAAGGGTTTAATGAAGAAAATAGAAATATGCAAGCCTATCATTGCTATGAGTAAAAGGAAAACTTATGAGTCATTGCATTAAATGAAATCAGCAAATTACAGTTTTATTGCCCTTTGGACGACTTAGGGGGTCACCTGGGTTAGGGTGGCACACGGAAAATCCGGTTGATTTATCAAAAAACACAAAAGTGCAAAAGATCATGTGACACTTCCATATAAAATATGTTCAGAAATTACTTCCCCGTGCTTGCCAATTTTATAGTCCCATGCAGCTGGCGTTTATCCCAGTTTCCAAATCGCTAAACGGACAAATAACACAGCAATTCCTCTGCCACCTTCGTGACATGACGCTATGGTCTATCGCAAAATATTTTCTGCCACCAATCCGCCGGAGGAAAATAAAAAGGATCGTATTATTACTGCCAAACATATGCAAAATCCATGTTCAACTTAGAAATAATAATAAGACATTACTTGCTTGGAGAGGAAATTCAAGATGTTCCCGAACGCAATTATATTATCATTGTGTTGTGTTTGGGACTCATAAAAAAGAAACCAATATTTCTTTTTTTTTATGCAGATAAGAAAGAAATAAAATAATCGAAATTAATGAATATAATGTAAAAGATAATGTAAGTAAAGAGCCTCTTTAAAGACACAATATCGCGCCGCCATAGAGGGACTCAACCAATGGCTATACGTCTCAAGCCGTGCCACAAAGTCACAAAGCCTCACAGAGTAGACCATAATGAAAGTTAGAATAGAATTAAAATATACATGAACCGTTTACACAGAACATTTTCACAGATTTATGGAGCTCAAAATGCTTTGCTTCATAATGTTTTATTTAATCCCCCTGCAGTACCAATAACCTGTTAGGCGTCATTTTTGGTCTAACATTCTCACCATATCCCTCACAGCCTATAACTGGGGTACTCGTTGACACCCGAGTCGAATCGCACTAAAAACGTGAACAATCCTCTTTCACTAATAGAAACTTTCCACCCTCCTTACCCCCACCCCTCTCAGGAAGAAGGGTATATTCCCTCTATAATGGCATTTTACACCTTATTAATGGTGTCTGACCTGCAGTGCTATGACAGAGCAGTAAATGCTATGAGAGTAATCAATATACGCGCCAAGGAATGTATAAATGATATGGTAAATAACACCGAGCCCTTGGGTTGGGGGGGGGGGGGGGTATGGAAGCAATAATGACTGGATATGATATTATTCTTACGGGGCTTTAGCAGATAGAAAAAGGAAAGGAAAACACGTAGAAAAAGAAAGAGACAGTTAGATAAAGTATATATATATATATATATATATATATATATATATATATATATATATATATAAGAGAGAGAGAGAGAGAGAGAGAGAGAAAAAGAGAGAGAGTGAAAGAAAAACAGAAGGAGACAGTCAGAGAGAGAGAGAGAGAGAGAGAGAGAGAGAGCTAGAGAGAGCGAGAAAGATAGAGAGTGAGTGTATGTGTGTGAATGTGTGTGTGTGTGTGAGAGAGAGAGAGAGAGAGAGAGAGAGAGAGAGAGAGAGAGAGAGAGAGAGAGAGAGAGAGAGTGCATATATGTGAGTGTACATGTGTGTATGTGTGTGTGTTTGTGTGTCTATTTACCTGTGTGAAAGAGATCATTAAAAACAATTCAAGTGTGATAATTTCATCTGTTTGAAGTTTATACATATGAATTGTCAATGTTGTTTTTATATCAAATTCCATACCTGTCTCAGAAAGGCAACAATAGCTGTAGAAATAGATAAAATATATTGGAACATAACTCAATGAATATAATCCTTTTCTTAATAATCCACGGTTAAGAGAACACATTTTCATCTCTGCTGCATTGAAAAATATTGTATCACTAGGGAACAGTATCTGTTTTAAGCATGTCACCTTAAAAAAAATTCTAGGTCATTGAACAAATATTTATTGTTATCTCTTTTTTCCTCTAAGATTAAGAACTTAAAATAATTTGTTATTAAAAGTCATTAAAGTAACAGTTCTTAGTTGTTTTGTTTTCTTTTCCTAATATTAAATCCTTAATATAGTCATTGAAGAAACAATAACTTTTTTAAAAAAACGTCCTTGAATTAAAGCTCTGTCCCATTATCGCCTAATCAGAAATCATACGATAAACGTTAGACGTTCGATATTTAGTCCGTCCCACATGTCTGGTGTCCACGGTGTTATGGCTGTGGTGGACGCGACGAGGAATGGATAAGACAAGATAACGTTTAGACAGGTAATATTATCCAGACATTCACTTTCAAAATACCTTTCTTCGTTTTGGCAGGAAACCTTTTACTTCATGAATCGATTGATTCAAATTGTCTCCCAACTGATTTAAAAATATCAAACCTGACGTCTCTATATTATACTCTTAATATGATTTCCAAAAAGAAAAGGTAGTCCGCCAGAGCCAATAGAGATAGAGTTAATTCCCAGTTTCTATGGCTTTAAATGGAAAATAGCATAAACTTGCTACCACTTGGATGGAACTCTAGTCTTTTGCAAGGACCTTCCGCTAGATCTAAAAGACCCAGCTGTCCAATCACTGCTGGGTGGACAGTTAGTTGGGGGGATCAAGAGGAAAAAAACCCCAACAAAACTCCGCTGCAATTGCGATTGATACCGATCCCATTGCATGCGAAGCAAAGTGCGCTATCTGCTGAGCTATCGTGACCCTCAAGGGAGAAGACTTCTAAGCAGTTAAACTTTTTTATTTTTAACTTAATCAATTCATACACTCGTATAAAGCTATTACTGTTTTCTGGCCAAAATGAATATAAAGCTTTTTGTCAGTTTCTGACATGATTTATCTTGAAGATAATGTAGATATTAGATTGATTGACATTAAGTCCTGTGATAACATTTTAGAAATCATGTTTAAACTCCCAGGCTGGTGTTAACAATGGTGGTAGATGAGCTTTGACTATGGTGAAATGTTTATACTTTTATTTCCAATCTATGTTGTGGAAATTAATTTTTTTTCCAGCTATTTCTTTAAATGGCATTTTAAAAAATCCAAGTCTGTAAAAGAGGCTTCAATATGGCGAATGCTTATAATTTATATTTTCATTCTACATTATGAATATCATTATTTTTTTAATCACGTCAAGCCATTTTACTATATTTAATTTAACAGGCTAGAAAATCAACCTGTGATAACATTTAATGTAATGTTTAAAATCCCAGGCTGATGTTAACAATGGCAGTAGATGATCTTTGACTATGATGAAGATCATTTTTTAAAATATTTAAATGTATTTCTTTAAACTGTACTTTTTTAGTCACCTGGTCCTCCAGGTTGGGGGTTGTCGAAGGATTAATACCCCTTCCGTAAAACTCAAACTGTTGCAGAAATGCAGACGGATAAATCAAATCCTTTTTTTTTTTTTTTTAGCTTGAGCGACCGAAGAGTTTCTGCAATGACAGAATTTATGAAGGATAACAGACAAAGCCGAAAGGACTCTGTTGACCCGATGACGTCTTCGCCAAACAAGCAGCTTCGAATTGTGTCGTGGAACGATCACACCAAATATGAAGCAGGAACAAAGAAAGTATTGGCCTGAAACCCTCAGGGCAGAAGAGCAAGGGGAAGGCCACAAAGAACTCGGAGAAGAATTAAAGACATGGAACGAGATAAAAAAGTTATCTCGGGATAGAAAAGGATGGAAACTTTTTGTTTGTGGCCTATACCCGGGTGAAAAAGGCAATGAATGATGATGACTGGACAGGACAATCTACCTGTTATGATATTTAGAATTCATGTTAAAATCTCAGTCGGAATTAATTGAGCCATTCTATGTTGTGATATTTTTTTCCAGCTCTTTCTTTAAATTTCATTTCCTGTGATAACATTTAACGGTCATGTATAAATCCAAGTCTTAGAAGAGTCTTCTAAATATCTATAAGTTAATTTATTACATTTATAGTATAAAAATCATTTCTCTCGCTCTCACCAATTTCTTTAAATTGCACTATTAGATAAGACAATTTACCTGTAATAACGTTTAAGAATCCTGGCTGATGTTAACAATATCAGTAAATAGATGAGTCTTCACAATGGCTAAATGTTTATATTTTTCATTTTCATTTAGATCAGGAAAATAATTTTTCATTGCCGTCGACTTCGTTAAATTTTATCTATCTGTCTATGTGTTTCCTATCTACATATCTACCTTTCCCTGCGGATAAATATATTTGTTTTGTTTGTTTAGTTTTTAAGGGGTTTACGGCGCTTGCAACACATTAAAGTCATATCAGCACCAGTATAAAGCGATGGGAGAGGAAGAAGTTCTAGAATTACAATTACAGCCCCCAAGAAAAGGTAAGAGAATGGGGAATGGGTCAAACAGGAAACAGATGTAGATTCCAAGAGCACACTATAGTGTACTTAGTTTAAGATCACCTAAAAGTCTCATCCAGGCACAAGCATAGGTCCCCATTAAGAGAAAAACACTCAAATGTTTACACATTATGCAATACAGTGCACAATAGGGCGATGCTTTACAAAACAAAAAAATATCATCTCCCAAAACCCGAACTATACATTTGACTGTTTCCCTCCCTGTTAGGGAATTCGGCCAGGGCCAGGACAAAACAGAGTAATTTCATCCCAAGACAAAGACGGAACGCATGTTGGAAAACAGATGTATGGAGATAGAAGACCCAGTAAGTGTCTCCCTGCCCACTATGGAAGGTCAGGAACCATATATATATATATATATATATATATATATATATATATATATATATATATATATATCACACACACACAATATATATATATATATATATATATATATATATATATATGTGTGTGTGTGTGTATTTGTATGTTTGAGGGTGTTTGTGTTGTATGCTTGTGTGCGTGTGCGAGTGTGTTTGTTTGGATGTGTGAATGTGACTATAATGGAAAATGGTAAGTAGTGGAAACGATTGTTTGAAATCTTACCACAAGTCAATGACTACATGCTATTACTATCTCGATATAGTAACTTGAGATGACTCCAATTCAACACTGACACACAGCGGTGACAATAGGATTTGTTTATTTTAAACCATGAAAATAGATAGTTTATATTTCAATCAAGGGAAGTGTCATTACAATAGAATCTTCTTAACTGGTGTTCTCATTATTCGCTATCTATCTATCTATCTATCTATCTATCTATCTGTCTATCTATCTATCTCTCTATCCATCTATCAATCTGTCTATCTGTCTGTCTGTCTATCTATTATCTATATATAATATGTCTATCTATCTATCTATCTATCTATCTATCTATCTATCTATCTATCTATCTATCTATCTATCTATCTATCTATCTATCTCTCTATCCATCTATCAATCTGTCTATCTATCTATCCATCTAATAAACGTCTCGATAGCGTTCGGCTGGCACTCATCAAAGAGGCCTGAAGCATCGATGTAGACTGAAAAACTTTAATAATAATAATAATAATAATAATAATAATAATAATAATAATAATAATAATAATAATAATAATAATAATAATAATAAATGGCATTTATATAGAGCTTTACCCCGTTGTCACAGGCTCTAAGCGCTTTATAGTGATATAAACAAAACGTATTACGGTAAATTCTTAATGCTTTGCTCCATTGTTATAGTTAACAATTGAGGACTCGAATAAGTATTATACTTCAATTAAATGATTAATTGTCTATCAATCTATCTATCTAGCTGTCTGTCCATATCTATCTATCTATCTATCTATCTATCTATCTATCTATCTATCTATCTATCTATCTATCTATCTATCTATCTATCTATCTATCTATCTATCTACCTATTTATTTATATCTCTATCTATCTATCTATAATGCTATATATATACTCGTCTTTCTACATGGGCACGCGAGTATGTAAGTTGTTGGCTTTTATAAAACTGCATTAAATCACATGGAATGAAATACAATTAATTTCAAAGATGACAAGATCTAGGTAGTATATCAAAGCCATAAGACCTATGCGGCAGGAGAGTATCCCGTTTTCTGTAGCGCTAAATAGAAAGTAAAAATTACTTATTACTCTTTCGATAGGACGCTAAGAACTTTCCGCTAGATCTAACGGACTAAGACACCTAGTAAGTGTTGGATACTAAAAGGGGGTTCACAGAATCATTACAAAGAAGTTTCCAACAATCTGGTATTAAGTTTAGAATGAAATAGATGTCGACATATAATTTTAAAATCAAAACTATCTGAAACGAGGTAACTTGAGTTCTAGCATTTTAAAACTATGCATACATTTTTCTCTCACAAAAGATGTTATCTTAACCAGAGCGTCGTGTTTTAGACAGCAAAGAACAGTTTTCAAGAAAATTCTGAGTTGAGTGAGAAATTTGATGGTTTATACTTGGACTCCGTAGACAAAGAATCAATTAAAAATAAAACTAATACTAAATGATAAACGTGTGGCGTCCCATTTCAATCGGAATCAACTAGATGAAGAAAATTCAATTCAGAACCGAATTGATTAGAAATAGGAAATTAAAATTTTAGAAGCTGAAGAATAAAGAACGCACTCACCCCATATAAGTTATTTATTTTATAAGAGCTAAAATTGAATACGACAGGTCCTAAACACACCCATGTACATGCAGACATGCATTGAAACATTTGGTTCCTAACTATTCAATAATGCGATTTCAATGTTGTAATGCCTCCAATTTGATTATTTTAGACTATTAAATTAAGATTGCAATCATCAGTTTCACTCCTAAATAAGTTTTAAGACTACAAGTAACATTTATATATTTCTATTTTTTTATGGTCCACACTTTTTCACTTTAACACAATCAAACAAATCCAAGTGAATATAATTACGATATAATCTTGAGAAGGAGATGTTTTAAGGAAATTGTTGAGCTCAGTGAGGAGTTGAATGGTTCGCAATGTCTCTGGTTTGAGCGTTTTTGCCAAGATGAGGGTCATTAAAATCAATCGATAATTTCAAGGACGAGTTTTCTGGCAAATTTTTAAAACACCCATTTTTTCCAATGTACGACAGTTAACTGGTTAAGATTAAAATCTAATTATAAGCATCAGCTTAACTCAGATATAACACCGTTATTATTAGATGACTGGTCACATCTTACAGAATTCTATCAATCGATAATTTCAAGGACGAGTTTTCTGGCAAATTTTTAAAACACCCATTTTTCCAATGTACGACAGTTAACTGGTTAAGATTAAAATCTAATTATAAGCATCAGCTTAACTCAGATATAACACCGTTATTATTAGATGACTGGTCACATCTTACAGAATTCTATCTTCCACAAATGCCCATTTCACAATCTGCCACTTTCACAAGTTTAGGTATATCCAAATGACGATTTGATATGGTCGAGAGAAAGAACAGTTTTTCAATGAAATGCTGAGCTGAGTGGAGAATTGTTTGTTTTATATTTGAACTCCGTGGGCAAGGAATTGAAATAAAAACCAACACTGAATAGCAAACATGTGAGTAATACTCGTAGATTGGATGGTCTAAGGCTATGATGACTAATGTTTGAAATGAATGTTGTTAATGAGTCATGCGTTGATAGTATAGACCACAAAAACATGCATCTCGTGGAAGTTGACAAAATGAATTTGCAAATCGAATGGAATAAAGTCTTTTCTTATGTGGGTGGACACGAGCTTAATAACAAAGACAACACGGTGTGGAGGACAAAGAATGACCAAAGACATAGCAATGAAGAACATCAAGGTATATAGTTAGCATTGTTAATATGGGAATGACAAGAGTGCCACCAAGTTCTATAACTATTTTTAAGAACCGGAAAGAATAAAGAAAACAAAAGAAGACGCGGAATCAGAAATAATTCAATACTCTAAGCGAATTTTTTCTTCTTACTGTCTATTGGACAAAACTGACGTACTCTCAAAAAAAAAACAAAAAAAAAAACAAAAAAAAACAAAAAAAAAAACAAAAAAAAAACACACATTTTTAAAATAATTGGCCAAAAACTCGTCCTTCAAATATCAATCGCTCGATTAAAATAAAATCCTTATTTTGTCAACAATTCTCATTGGCCAGACATACATTTCGCAAAAATCGAGAGTCATTTTAATCGGTTAATATACAAGTTTGTTATTTTGTATTTTTAAGCCAAAGTTTTAAAAACGTGTTTTTTTTTTCAGAGCACGACAGAAAATTGTACATGGCCATAGAGAGTAGTAGACAACACTAACTCAGGATGGTCATCGTATTTTAAATCCCTTTTGTCATGCTGCAAGTATTTTAGATACATATTTTAGCTGTTTCGCCGTATTATAAGATAATGGGTTTATCCAATGGATTTCTTCAAAGCACGTCGACGCATTGTCTGGGCATTGGCTTATCCTTGCTGTTGTCGGGAACCAGGGATTAACGACAAAGTGCAATCAGGTATATATTGTGACAGGTAGGACAATCACCTGGGGAATCGTAGACAGGTAAGTCTTTTGTCTGTCATCTCTCTCTCTCAATCTCTCTCTCTCTCTCTCTCTCTCTCTCTCTCTCTCTCTCTCTCTCTCTCTCTCTCTCTCTCTCTGTTTGTATGTGTGTGTCTCACTCTCTCTTACAATATATATATATATATATATATATATATATATATATATATATATATATATATATATATATATATATCATATGTGGTCTTGGGGTATGGCACTCGATTTTGGATCAGAAGGTTCTGGGTTCAAGCTTCGCTTGGCGCATAGTTGAGTCCTTGACTCTTTACTCACATTCTCTCACCGTACTCAGGTGTCCTGGCCGTTAACAGCGTTTTCCCTGTCGAAAAAAAATTTGTAATATCTCCTAACAGGCGTAATGTGTCGTTCTTCCTGTTACGTGTTGCTGTTGGCCAGGGCCCCTTTGTAAAGCGCTTTGAGCACATTTAGTGGATATTGCGCTATATAAATGCTCACGTCTATATATGGATTGTAGACAAGAAGACAAAAAAGTGTTGTCTGTCATCTGTCTCACTCTCAATCTCCCTCTTTCTCTCTATCTCTCTCAAATGCATACACACTTTTTACGTCTCTGTCTTTCTCTCACTCACTCACTCTCTCGTTCTCTCTCTCTCTCTCTCTCTCTCTCTCTCTCTTTCTCTTTCTTTCTCTTTCTCTCTCTCTCTCCTACCCCCCCCCCACACTTTTAATCTCTCTCTTTCTTTCCCTCACTCAATCTATCTATCTATCTCTCTCCAAGCTTCTCTCTCTCTCTATCTCTCTCTCTCTCTCTCTCTCTCTCTCTCTCTCTCCCTCAAAGATGACAACTTACTGGTGTCACGGACTGACACTGTCAATACATAGACCTGGAAGAAATAATAGAATGAAAAAAGGGCTTGAAGCCATGTTGATGTTGGTGATTGCAATCAGGGTTGTCCGATTCCTTTTCTTAAAAAGATGCCAAACAAGTCGAAAAAGAAAATGCCAACTGATTTGGAATAAACCTCCGCTAAATCATTTCAAGAATCATATTTATTTTTTAAAGCGAAATTGCACAAAAAAATATAACATCTCAACTGTCTTATCTCGCTCCTATGAGAAAGAGTCGTTATTTAATATTTTGAAAAATCATACAACCATTCTAGGAGAATACGCTTCAACAGTCGCAACGTCTCTTCCCTCGTAATGACGCATCGTAACTTAGTAACTGGCTCTAAACTATAGGAACAATGGCGGACGCCCTTATGAAATATTTCTCTGACGAGCATAAAAGTGTAGCCAGAGGAGAAAAACATTATAAATCTGATCTTGTTATGACTTTCATACATTCTGATCACAAGACATAAGAAAAGTTCTAGCCAGTCAGAAGAATAAAAAGTACAGATTTTCTTTGTTTAGAACCACGATGGCCGTCGTTGCTGGGTGGCGTGACATCAGACTATTGAATCCAATCCCGATACTGCCAGAGCGGTAGGACTCAATGACTGGGATGGTCGAGTATGTATCAGTGAATTACTAGAATAAAATTATATATCAAGAAGATAGTAAAATAACTTACCGACAGTAGAGTTATAAGGTTAAACCGGGAATAGTGATTGAGATTAAACCGTTCAGAATTAACGAATTTTGTGTGTGTTAATTTGTCTGTTAGAGAGGCTAAATTATGTGATTTGAAAATCACAATGCTCTTCCCTCCAAAAAATGCGAAAGACGATTTTTTAATGCCAGTTATAATTAACTGCTTTTTAAAAAAAGCCGCCAATTTTGGATTTGGCATTAAAAATGCCAAATTGGGAACCCGCATTACACTGGGAGATAGCTCGACAGCCCAATGCCGGACATAGCTTGTCTTGCCCTGTGGGACGTGTCTCTATAGAGATGTCGTACGCCTGTCAAAACAGAATACGTTGCAATCTAGGCGGGCTGAGACAGGCCAGCCGAAGAGAAAAACCGCAAGGTGTGTTTAGGGCTCAACGTATAGTGTGTTCACACTTGTGGAGTGTGTAACTAAAATTCCAACAAAGTTGCCATATTGGTTTTTGTTAGACAAAGCAAATTAAGTTTGGTTACTGATTCTTTGTCAAAATATGATTCTAGGTTGAAATTCAGTTTAAGAGACACATCTTTTAATATTTAGTGTCTAAAAATTCAAAGATATTTTAGATAACAATGTATATTCAACAAACCCAGCAAATCGCACACAAAGACTTGATTCTTAATTGGCAAATATTTTTTGCTAATAAAACATCTCCTCTCTGACTATATACCGGTTTGGTACCGGCTTTGAATCTGTGATTAGCCCTATTTCACATTTCAGTCAGATTTACTGAAGCTCTAACTTTTAATTCCTTTTCAAATATTTATACATTTAAACTGTGTTTTTGGAGTTTTAAATTCTTTATTCATATTGTTCCATACAGTTATTGTTTTGTAAAATGGGTAGAAAGTGCTCTGTCTTCAATTGTAGAACTGGCTACAGAGATCAACCTGCTGATCTGAAAATAACTGTGTACAAATTTCCGAAGGAAATTCAGAAACGTAAACAGTGGATTTCATGCTTACCAAATAAGCTTAACTTTGAAGATGTTACGGAACATATGGGAGTTTGTGCTCTACATTGGCCTGATAATCCAAAAATGGTTCGTGTAGGACGATATTTTGTTCCAGTTGACCCACCTTCTGTTTTTCATAATGTACCCCAATCATGTGTACCAAGCTCGTCACAAACTCAACATCGGATTACTACAAAAGCCACTGCTGCCTCTCGAGCTGTTGATTTGGATGAGATGTCAGATTTCATGGAGTCTGATTTATTTCAATATGATTCTTTTCATGACAAATTTTGTTGTGAAGTTGGAAATTGTGGTGCCATTTTCACTCTTCCGTCAGGATCAGATGATTCATATATTTTATTGAGTAGTGAGAGGAAAGGTCAAATTCACAAGTTTGCAGTATATTTTAAATACAACACTGGAACTAAAAATCCCAGGGTGACGTATGAGATGTATCATTTGGGGAAACGTATTCGTCACCCATTCATCAGTGAGATTAAATGTTGGAGTCAGCTTGAAGAGTTTCTTCGATTTGTCAGAGCAGAAACACCATTTGAAGTTACTGATAAGAAAGTCAACTTTTGTATCAGAAATCTTCAGCTGATGAATTCGTCGAAAAACTCAAGGCTTTACTCTGCAGAGGACCTGTTTTTAGCGTTTTCATGGTATGAAAAATCCCGTACTTTGTATCTTGAACTTCGTAATCATTTACAATTACCATCTATTTCTACCATGAAAAGAATTACAAGTGTGGCAAATAACACCTCTGATGAAAATCTCTTTACGAATGTTTTTATCATCTTGAAGAAAGATCCAGAAATTGTATTTTGATTATTGATGAAGTTTATGTCAAGGCATCAGTTTCATACAGAGGAGGAACCATTTATGGATATTGGCTACTACGTTTTTATGTTTTATGGTAAAGTGCTTTTTTGGATCAAGAACATTTCTTGTCAAACTGTTACCCTGTCATGCCTTAACATCTGATTTTCAGTACAGTAACACTATAAATGTCATTTCTACAATTGAAAGATGTGGAGGAAAAGTAATTGCAATAATAAATGATAACAACAGATTGAATCAAGCTTTTTTCAAAAAATTTCCTAAAATAAATGAATCATCTCCTTGGATTACCATGTCCCCAGTTGATCCTACAAGATCCTTATTTTTACTGTATGATACTGTTCACCTGTTGAAAAATATCCGAAACAACTGGATCACTGAGAAAACAAAATGTCTGAATTTCTACCCTTGTCATTCATCTGAACCAGTAACTGCCCAGTGGTCTGATTTGGAAGAACTTCATAATTACGAGACAGGATTTCTTGTAAAACTTTCAACTCTTTCCAAAACAGCATTAAACCCCACAAGTATTGAAAAACAGAAAGTTTCCCTTGTATTTGAAGTATTTTCAGAGAAGACAAGCTCTGCATTGAAATCGTCATCAAAGTCTGTCAGTTCTTGGATCAACACTGCCTTATTTATAGATGAAGTTTTGAAGCTTTCGAAGGTTTTTAACACGAAGTCTCCCTTTCAAAGCACTCGTTTTCGTGACCCAGATCGATTATGTATTGAACTTTCAGAAGATGGTAGTCATCAATTGAATATCCTGGATCAATGGGCACTGCTTGCTGACCGGATGACTGCATCAAGTCCTGTTCTAAGGGAAAATCCTTCACAAGAGACACAGCAAATGCTTTAGCTTGAACCTGCAGATGCCTTATTGACTTATCAAAGTACCTCTTGACACAAAACAACTCTGTCCATCATCAATATGTTGCCATTGGTTTCTTCCAACAAGATGTCATAGAGAAGCATTTTGCTCATTTTAGGATGTCAGCTGGTTGTAATTTTTATATAACAGCTCAAGATCTTTTGAACTGTCATCATATAGACAGGGCCAAACTTTTTATTGAATTTGAGAAGGATATTGATTTTAACTCCTCTGGACATTCCTGTGATCTCTGTGGGAAAGAACTGACAGACTCGGAACTTCTCATCATTGACGACCTTCCTCTCACTACTAACACACTATCATCTGATGAGAAAATGATTCTTTATTATATCGGAGGCTATGTGACCCTAAAGGATGAAAAGTTGCGAGGAGCAGATGGAGACGTGTTCCCTGAAGATGTCAAAGTCTACACTGAGGAAATGGACAGAGGTGGTCTAAATTACCCTTCGACCGCAACTTTTCATCTTATTCTATACTGCTACACTTTTTTTAAAATGTCTGGAGAAATGCATTGTCGTTCAAGACTCGTAATAATTTTTCAAGATTTTCCAGCACTGTTTCATTTGGATGTTGTTCTCAGCAAAATTTCTACACGCAGAATTGTAAATATTTTATTGAAACGTTTCTGCACTCAAGCTGACAGTGACAATAAAATCCAACAACAGAGAAGGAAAATAGCCAAACTGTCATCTTTGTAGTTATAATGAATTATTTATACTCATTTTCCCACCCTCACAAGTCATATTTCATGCATCATTATACTGTTGAATCTTTTAATGGGCCATTGGCGGTCCCAAGCCCGCAGCTGAATGCATACCTTTTTATATGCGTTCAGTAACTCAGAGGGAAAGATTCTGTGTTTATTCTAATGGATATATATTAAATTGTGCAATTATCAAGGTAAGGCATGTTTTATATTTTAATACTTATTTTTCTTCTTTCATTCAATTTTTTTCTCTTTTTCTTTTATAAATTTTTGTGTTTGTTTTACTAATGTGATTTATCAAAAACAGAGCTTAAACTACAAAAATATATTTACTATTTGAAAAATTAAAAAAAAACATTTATTTTTCTCTTATTATTATATAAAAAATCGGTCTCAAAAATATTGTGAAAAGAAAACAAATTCCGACCAAGATAGCGCGAGTGCACTAACACTAACACAGCGACTCGCTCGTACCTTACGCTGAGCCCTAAACGAAATCGCTACACGGTGTGCTGAGCTGGCCTGGGTCGGGTCGCTTAGGTTGCAATGGACAAAGGTATTTTTATTTCTCATCACAATTATAGTTTTGAATAATATATATCCTCATTTGAATGGAATGTAACTTGAATACTATTCATATGCTTTTCATACCATGAGCTTTGTCAAGAAGTACTTCTATTCCTGTTTGAATATACAAAAGAAAATGTGTGTGTATATATATATATATATATATATATATATATATATATATATATATATATATATATATATATTATATATGTGTGTGTGTGTGTGTGTGTGTGTGCGAGCGCGTTTGTGTGCCTCGTCCTTATTGGTATGATTATGATGCTGAAAATACATAGGAATATGTGTTAAAATGAGGAAAGGTTAATATACTTAACCCTCTAATCTTTAAAATATAGAAGAAAGAGGGGTGACCTTATACAGTTATATAAATTTGTCCATAGATTTTATCACATAGACCACAATACACCTTTTAATAACCCCCACCTAAAATTTACACACGGAAGCAAATACTAAAATTTTTATCACACATTCTTCTACAATTATTCAGCAATTTTTTTTTTAATTGTAAGGATAGTTAATACATGAAACAGCTGAAAATGTAGAAGAAACGATTCCAAAAATACAAATAAATTCAAAAATGCCATTGATAGAGAGTCCATGACTTAAAATATGTATTTGATAAATACGTTATAGATCCATATTTGCTTGCTCATTATGCCAATGGTGATGGAATGTATGATAATACATATCAGGGAATTTCTTGCCTGAACCTTTTTTTTGTGTTTTCTTTCATCGTTTTTTTTTCCAAAGGGTATTTATACACATTTGACCCAAGCAACCCAATATTATGATATGTTATAGTATATCATGGTAGTTGTTTTTATTGGACAAACGAACCCTTTCCCTTCAAGATCAACATTACGCGCTTTTTCTGTCCAAATGGCAGCATGATATGATCCACTTCCTGTATTATCTGGTCTCATGTCGATATGAAACAAATGTGAAAAGGTGACTTTAATGTATGCATTGTATTCTTGTGGAAATGTCACTCGACATCAAATCTGCAGGTCCATTGTTCGAGTCCCACTCACACACACACACACACACACACACACACACACACACACACACACTTATAATATTATATTTGGCAAATTTTCTTTTTTATTAACACTAAGTCTCCGAAGCAACCGGACCAATCGTCACCAAATTTTGCATGGTGTTTACAACTGACACGAAGATGGTTTGAGTGTATTATGAGGTTGGTTAAAAATTGTGATGGTTTTGTATAACAATCAAATGTGATTCTCAATCCCACGAATACAGATGCCAGCATATTTAGCAAGTGGATTGTGTGTTAACCTTCCTGTTAGCGAGTATGACAATGAGGTGGGAGTGCTTGCATGAATCAATACCAGCTAGTGGTTCCTTTGATTATTTGAATATAATCAATTTCTTAAGATTTAAATAAATTATTTTCCACTCTTAACATCGGGAAAGAATTCTACGATCGGGAAGCGAAATGAATAAGATATTAAATGCAGAAAATATCTCTCCGTGGCCAAATAAAAGATCCGTTGAGTTTTCTTAAGGAGCCCAAAAATGTATTGTCTAGGATAGCAAAAAATAGGTTCAAATTATAATCAACACTTAAAGCATAAATTTTGTTTTGATCACGTTATCATCGCGTTCATTGAACAGATAATCATGCCTATACACACACACACACACACACACACACACAGACACACACACATATATATATATATATATATATATTTATAAAGTTTAAGCAAGGACTGGGTCTACTGGAATCATAAACATTTTTTTTTTTTTTTGCATTTTTATTCGGTTTAATTGATTTGCAAATCGGATTAATCATTAATTTACTCAATGTGCGCAAATAATAAAATCAATACATCCAGGGTAACGAATCAATACATTACATTTCATGTTAGACTAATTATGTCCAATCAACTCGAAATGGTATCATTTCGGGGTGGATCTAATGTTTTTGATTCAGTTTCAAGTATTTTAAAAATATAAAATTTGAGTTAGAATAAAGTCCTCAATGAGAAGAATTTGATTTTGATTCTAGAAATTAAAATAAGTCGAATCTCCTAATTCTGAACATTTTGAGTTTAACCAGTTGAATGCCGTATTCTGGAAAGACACGTATTTAAAAATTTGGCCAGAAAATTCGTCCTTCAAATATCTATTATTCTGATCAATTTTTAAAAAAATACGTGTCTTTCCAGAATACGTTACGACAGTTAACTGGTTAAACTCAATGTTGCTTTACTCTGTCCATGCCGACATATTACCAGATTGATATAAAAAAAAGTAGCCCTTGAAAGCCATTGGGCTCATGGAGCAGGAGTTATATCCCGGTGTATATAGCGTGAACTGGACAATAGCCAGGCCTGCAACTGCCCCCTGAAAAAATTGCCTGAAAATCCGCGAGACGTTGGGTCCGGGTCCAGGGCGGAGGGACGTCATGAGCAAAGATCCCCATTTCCCGGAATATTTTCTTAGAATTTTACCTATTCAATAGGCTGTGAAACAAAATGAAAAAGTTCTTAATTTTTTTTTCCCCGGCGGAGCGAAATTGCCGGAAATGCCGGCATTGCCGTATAATAGCAATCGGATTGGACGTTAGTCTATCGGAAAGTATTATTCACCTGATCTAACAGACCCAGCTACCCAAGCACTGCTGGTTGGACAGGAGGTCAGAAAAAAATCTCGACTGCGCCCGGGATCGATCTTGGTCCCTTTGCGTATGAAGAGTGTGCTCTACCAACTGAGCTATCGGGACCCTCACCAGTTTGATGCGATTGATAAAAGTTTGTTGTTGACAGGCGCTCATTGTAAACGTTTGCAATGTAATAATTAATGAAAACCCCGTCTTTTCTTTGTAACATCTTTATAATTTTTTACCACCATCGGACTTCAATAATTAACGTGCTTTGAATGCAATACACCTGCCTGGAGCGATTTTAGTTTTGTCATGTAAGCCATTCTAGAACCATCGTCTCTAAGTGGTATTATGTAGGAAAGAACTAGCCGCTAGAAATAGAATTGATAGTCATTTATTTGATTCCTGCGACTCATTTCTATTCGTTATGGTGGAGACTAAATATAATTTCAAATTTTGTACCGTATTTTGATCCTAATTAACTTTTCGGCGTCAGATTCATACCGCCACAATATCTTTTTGATATGGCGGAACACATCTATTTTGTCCTCTACGCCATCATTAAATATTAGATGTTTTGCCTAAGGGCAAACGTAAATTAATTGATTTACGACGAATACCTTAGATCTGAACTACACTGACAAAACAGTTTTATTCCATTTTGACCAGAAATCTTTTACTTAATTTGTCCATTAAATAAAATAGCTAAAAGGACCATCAACTCGTTGAAATTTTCATCAATTTGTGTGGCTTTGTAGTGTGTTTGTCTAGTGTTATGACACTTGCCATCGGAATGGTAGGTACCGAGTTCAAGACCCACTCTTAGCTTTACCGCTCTGTGCAAATTTAAGTCCCTGAGAAAGTCTCTTTACTTACAGTATATTAGTTGTAAGTGCCCGATCGTTACCAGCTTTGTCGTCCTATATTTTACGTGTTGCTGTCGCCTAACACCCCTTTTATAATGCATTAAGCACGTCTAGTCATATAAATTCTCAAGTTTGATTTTTTCTTAAAATTTGATTTTTCAAAATTTACGGGAAGTTCGGAGTCAATGGTAATCTATCGATATTTCAAGTGGCCAAAAGGTTGAATCTGTGTTTTGTCAGTGCAAGGTTTATTTATGACTTACAGTGAACGTATAAGTAGTAAAGGTGTCCTAAGGGGCAACAACTCTCCGTCCGTCCGTAAAATGAATGGTCAGTGTGTTACTTGTCAGCACAAGGTTAACTTTACCTTCGTGTGCATGACAACCATTTCCGCTTACTTATTATTTGATGTATTAATCTTCAACCATTTCCGTTAGATGCTATGTATATATATATATATATATATATATATATATATATATATATATATATATATATATATATATATATATAGTATGTAACGGAAATATACATACACACACACACACACACATACACCAGAGAGAGAGAGAGAGAGAGAGAGAGAGAGAGAGAGAGAGAGAGAGAGAGAGAGAGAGATCGTAATAAACATATCAATGGACTGATTTCTATAACTAGTTAATAGGCTTCCTAAGTCGTGACGTAATCCTGCGCAGCAACGCATGGCAACAAACCGGCTGGCTCTAAACAGTCGAGAAAAATGGCTGACACGAACTCTATTTCCATCACCGCCCTTATGAAATACTTCTCCAATGAGCATAAAAGTGTCTCGCGAGGTGAAAATCATCATCAGTCAGGTCATGTTTTGACTTTCACTTACTCAGATGGCTTGATGTTCGGCAAAGTTCAAGCCAGCATGAAGAATAAAGAGTATTCTGTGAAGGTAAGTCATTTCGTCTTCTCATTCTCACTCTCAAAATCTCACATCTCCGTAAAACTACTGTTGGACAATAATCAGTTTACTTTGAGTTTAGGCAGATTTAGTATATCCAATGGAAAGATTTAACTGTTTACGTTCGATTTTAGTTAGGGAGAGAGAGAGGGAGTCATTGAACTATTGTGTTTTTATCTTATGGACCACGGACTTTGAGTCTTTGAGGTCTTAGTCTTGCTTCGCTAATTTTCGTTGCTATTGACTATAGTCTACTACATACTATTTAGTATCGTGTTGTAACCTTTAATATAATACTCATATGAGCATCACAATCACCAATCACGCTAGACATTTTATCATACTTCATGTGGGGCAGCGTGGATCAGCGGTACGGTTTTTGCTTCGTACCCGAAAGGTACCGAGTTCGTTACACCCGCCGCTGCGCTGTGTGGCCTTGAGCAAGTCACCTCGCCCTAGCTCAATTTGCGGCGCTGCACCGCGGTTATTCCAGTCTTCCCTGGGAATAGACCCTAGAGATTAATTTCCTCTATGGGATGAATAAAGGATTTATTTAGACCAGTGTTAGTCACGGTAAACTAAATTTCCTATTGGGTTAAGGTGTAATGTAAATGTTGCTGCTTGAAACTCGAAGAAATCAATAACATTGTGAAATTGAATGTGAACTTCAATTAAATATACGAAAACAGATAAAATGGACGTTTCGGGTTTCCCCCTTATCAACAAAGCAAGATGAATGAAAGAATCACTTAATTTGTTTTTTTAATTGAGTTTTTATACAGCGTAATATCCACTAAATGTGCTCAAAGTGCTTTACAAGGGGTCCCTGGCCAACAGCAACATTTAACATGTAAGACGGGACATGATGCCTGTTGGGCGATATTACAATTTTTTCGGACAGAGACAACGCTGTTAACGGCCAGGTACTCATTTGACACCTGAGTACGGTGAGAGATTGTGAGTAAAGAGCCTTCTCCAAGGACTCAACTATGCGCCGAGCGAGGCCCAAACCCAGGACCTTCTGATCTGAAAGCGAGTGTCATACCACAAGACCACAACAGACGTTTTATTAGTTTGTTTGTTTTTTGCCTATTGAGCATGGTCGCAGCTCTAAATTTGAATCTTTTATTCTTTTACTTCCACAGATCTATCTTGATGATGCCTTGGGTTGATTCAGTCCAAAAC
>NC_088362.1:82619580-82629580 GCF_034508935.2 Berghia stephanieae
CAATTCGTTCCGACATAATACCAAACTGACACGATGGATCACGTCACAATTGATATTAACATTTACAAACTGTTCTAAGCCACGAAACGAAGTTCAGTTAATAAGTTACGCCTTTCTTTTCTAGAGAGTCAACTTTACGGTTATAAACGGTAAGAATAATAAAAAATGTGAATGATCCATTACAATTGTAAATTAAAAGGAGAAATGGCATACCTAACACCAGGAAAATATCTTTTACCTCTTCACGACGAGCCTATCGAAGGTCCTTTGAAAAAGACAACCAGACACCCATGGAAATACTTGAGGTTTGATACTCGTATACAAAATCTCTTCCAGAGTCATGGGGTACAAATAAAACAAACTATTTCTGCTGCTGCTGTAGTTATTATTTGTTGTTGCTGTTAATGTTGTTGTTACCTCAGCTATTACTCATGGACTGTGAGAAAAACAACTTGGTGCTGAAATTGTTTTTGGTTTTGTTACCATTCTATTACTATAGTTATTTTGTTTTTGTTTTCTTTGGTTTATTATTGCTTTTACCTGTTTTGATTTGTTTATTTGAAGTTCTATATTAATGTATGAGTAATATTGACAATTGCCAAAAAACAAACATTTGAAATTTGAACTTGTTATGTATTTTATTGATGAATAAAACGTCTACATATTTATGACAGACTTGTACTGGGATATACGAGTATTATACGACAAAGACTCAAGAACAAAGCAAAAAGCTGTATTAAATTTTACAATGTGTTAAATAGTGTTAGCTGCTCAGAAATAAGTCCATATAATATATAAAGACACATTCTTTGTTGTTGTATTTCATTCACAAAACTCATTTTGACGTTAACCGCTCTTAATACGTTCTGCAGTACTCTGGAAAAACTCATATTTTCAAATTTGGCCAGAAAACTTGTCCGTTATGGATCGATCGATTTAAATGACCGTCCTCTTGGCAAAAATAACTCTCAAACCTGGGACTTCTCGAAGTACTGTTTGATGTAATCTCTGGATAGGCGTGAGAAAAGTTCTCGGTACTTCCAATTGTGATAAAGTATGGCAGAAATATATGAACATTCATTTTACGCATCTCAACGGATTAGCCATGCTAAATGCGCTTCACAATGTTTCTTTTAAACCCCCAGCACCATATGGAACCACACCTACATTTCAGAGAATACCAGTTGCCTGTTAGGCGTCCTTTTTGTAACAACACTCTTACAATATCCGTCACAGTCAGTAGCCAAGTACTCATTCACATCTAAGTTGAGAAAGTTTTTATATTGTGCATTTCATTTAATGTTTATGCAGGCCACAACTTTTGGAGGCTTAGTATTCCCTGTGATTTGAGTTCATCACCAGGTGCAAATTCACATCAGCGTCGAATGTGATTGAATCAGAAATCCTTCATGAGTTTTTCCTACAAACCTTTGTGATGAAGGTGAACTAGCAACTGTGCTGCCTAGTAGTCTTATGGTATGGCACTCGCTTTCGAATCGGACGATCTCGGTTCGAGCCTCGCTCGGCGCAGAGTTAAGTCCTTGGAAAAGTCTCTTTTTTCTCACATTTTCTCACCATACCCAGGTGTAAAATGAATACCTGATCGTTAACAGCGTTGTCTCTGTCGGGGAAAAATTGTAATATAGCTTAAACAGGCGTCATGTCTCGTTCTACATGTTACGTGTTGTTGTTTGCCAGAGACCCGTTGTAAAGCGCTTTGAGCAGGTTTAGTGGATATTGCTCTATATAAAAAAGCTCAAGTTATTCAAAGCCTTGACATCACAGAAGACAAAGGCCAGGGAAAAGCAAACAAACATTTTGTTACCACGTAAAAGATAAAAATGAAAGTATGGAACAGAACAAAGGTGGCCTTGTGTCACACGCACGGTTGCCAAATGCTTTTTGTAAAAAATGTCAAACGAATCAAAGAAAACTGTTGCCTGTTTGGAAACATACTTACTGAAATATAATCTTTATTTGTGTTCAAATGGAGATTAAGTAGAACAAGTTTATATTTTATCCCATTTACATATTGATTAATACTGTAGCACACACACACACACACACACACACACACACACACACACACAATGTTTTTCCTAAGTGACAAGAAAGCTTCAACTTTTGATAGCATAAAAAAAACTTCAAATCTAAATTAACATTCTAAGAAAATTGTTGACTGTTTTGAAAAATCTTACACTCAATCAATTAAAACCTTTATTCATGTTAAAATGCGCTGAAATCACAATGGCTTTATATATTTCTCATCCTGTAAAATCCTTGATTAACTTTGTAATTTATTAAGTGGCTAGAAATCTTTAAATTTTGTTAGCTTAAGAAAACTCCAAGTGTAAAAAAAAAACCGAGAATGTTTCTTTTCTTACAAATTCATGCTATCCTTTTTGGTTCTTGTAGGAAATAAATACAATTCATGTTGTATTGAGTGTCACTTATTGTAACAAACAGTTGCGAATGCTTTTTTAAAGATATAGAAAAGAAGGAGAATTTTTAAAAAATAAAAAAATGATAGGGATATAAGGGGAAAAGAAGAAAGGGTGGAAGAGAAAGAAAGAAAGAGAGAGAGAGAGAGAGAGAGAGAGAGAGAGAGAGAGAGAGAGAGAGAGAGAGAGAGAGAGTGTGTGTGTGTGTGTGTGTGTAAGAAAGAGTAAATAGAAAAAGAAAAGAAAAAAAAAAGAATAAAAAAGGAAATTAGCGCCAAATAAAAGAAATCTCATGCCAAACGACTTGAAACCACATACACACAAAATGAAATAAAATAAAAATAAATCAGTTCAAAAAGAAATTTTGAAATTCTCAACTTCTGAATTTGGCATCAAAATGTCAAACTGGCATTCCTTGTCACAAGTGCTAAATAAAAAGGTAAAAACTAGACATTTATTGTTGAAGTTTACGTTAAGCACCGCGGAATATTTACAGGCACTTGTACAAATGTTGCCCTTTACCGATTGTTACAGGGAAAAAGCTTCGAGTTCATATAGTACTCGTATACAAACTTCATAAAGGCCAGAAAAAAAAAGTATAAACTGCCATTTAAAGAATAAATTAAAATTAACATAGTGAGGCAGTTTTCCGATGTCAATTTTATTGATTAAATTTACTTAATTTAAAATGAACACAATTTAAAAGTGAAAACAAGCTGATTTTAATACCCATAAGGTCATAGAACCAAAACTACCTCACTCCCCCCCTCCCCACCCTTCCAACCCCTCATCAAAAGGCATTCTTCCTCATGAGGCTGTGTGGTCTTATGCTCCCCTTGTAATCTGAAGGTTCCAAATTTGAGACTCACCATGGGTGAAGCAACGAAAATACTTTTACTTCACTCATATGCTCTAACCACACGCGACCCAGGTGTAAAATGAGTACTTTGTCCCTAAAATTAACAAAATAAAAATTTCAATGGTGAAATACAAGTGTCATATCTCTTCCTAAATGTTCAGGTTACATATTGTTTGGGACCCTTTGTAAAGCACCTTGGAAATAGTTTGCAAAACACTTATGGACCCTTTATAGAACACCCAGGGACCCTATGTAAAACACTAGGAGACCCTTTGTAAAACACATAAGAACCCTTTGCAAACCATTCAGGGACCCTTTGTAAAACACTTAGAGTAGGTGATTTTCAAAACCCGTTAAGT
Source organism: Berghia stephanieae (assembly GCF_034508935.2). NCBI lineage: Eukaryota > Metazoa > Mollusca > Gastropoda > Nudibranchia > Aeolidiidae > Berghia > Berghia stephanieae. Next base: position 82,623,240 of record NC_088362.1, read on the forward strand.
CACACCCAGGCTGTAGAAAACAAGTTAACACTCTCAATAAATATATTGGACTCCCAAGAATCATCACAGAAAACTGAAACTTTCTAAATTCTCAGAGTAGTGTTCTTTTTAGCGAACAAGGCAATTACATTAGAATCCTTATAAAGTCAACACTTTTAATGTCAACTTCTGCATAAAGTCAACCCCCATCGTTGTCTCAAATTTACTATTCATTATCTGACTGTGTTCCGTTGATTATAGATAAAGTCAACCAATGTTTCTGGTCCGACAGGGTTGGCTTTATCAGCATTCCATTGTATTTTTCTCTTTTCAAGTCTCTCAATAAATGACCGAAAGATTGCAGTTTTCTCGGAAGATGAAAAAGCGACTTAGCATTTTTTGGAAGTCGATTTCTCATTTAGTGAATACTGCATTGTAGAAAAGATTTTGAATTATATATATATATATATATATATATATATATATATATATATATATATATATATATATATAAATTCAAAATCTATCATTTAAATCACCCTGACAGAATAATACTGTACTAAGATGGTAGGTCACGTTTTACATAATATTCTAAATAGTAGACAATCAAAATGATTAATTGAAAGATAAAAACAAGAAATTCTTTTTAAAGAAATCAAATTTAAAATCCATTCATTCCCAGACAGAGGAATGGGTTTGAACAGATTTGTATAAAGATCAACAACGCTTCAATTGAACGCCACACCTCCTTGATCTGAGATTGAGTGGAGATAAATGATTCTGACACTCGGTTTTCATTCAAACGCTATCAAGATATGTAGATCTATGTGCAGTTCTGTCATGAAAAGTATTGAGAATCTGAGACAGAATCAATGCATAATACCTACAATATTTATTATCGTTCCTTCCCATCTTGGTGAATATGATGTACAACCGGTACAGAGAAAAGCTTTTGTTATTTCATTTAGTGAACATAGACGGGATGTATAGGAAGGAAGATTGAGATGGGATTATGCGGGCAAGGTGGAAATAGGATAAGAAAGAGAATTGTATTGAAGTGTCTGTTTAATCTTTTTTTTTTTTGTCGTGACTGCAGATTTGAATGTTTAAATTGCTCAAAGCGCTTTTATCGTAATATAAAATAATGAGACATAAAGAGAATAAAGAAGTGAGAGAGAGAGAGAGAGAGAGAAAGAGAGAGAGAGAGAGAGAGAGAGAGAGAGAGAGAGAGAGAGAGAGAGAGATGTGCTCAAAGCGCGTTATTTATAAGAGATCTCTCAAGACAACAACAACACAAAACATGTTTGATCAGTAAATAGATATTTTACCGGGTTTTTTTTTTTTTCTACGAAGGCAATGATGTTACCCAGCTTTATACTTATTTTATACCAGAATACAGTGAGCAAAGAGCATTCTCGAACGGACTCAACACTGCATCGCCCGTAACAAGATTCGAACCAGGGGCCCTCAGGTACGAGGAGGAATGTCATACAACTGAGACTACAGTACGCCATCGCGTACTAATCTTTACTAATAAAGAAAACGTCGGCTAACCCGCCTAAATAAAAATCAACAACAACTACAACAACTAAAAAAATAAGAAAATAAATAAATAAATAAATAAATCAAAATAAAAATACGCGAAGAATTTATGTCCACATTCTGATAAAATAATTTGTCGTTGTAAATAAATGGGATATTGCTTATGAAAAAAACAAACAATTATAATTCTTTTAAAAAAACAACCTATTTCGCACTTATATGAAATACTATGCAAAATACTTATTTTCATCTCTTTGTCTTGTCAATTAAATAAAATAAATGTTCAATGGATAACACCACGGAAATATGATACGTGCGTTCATAATAGAATAATTCAATAACGCTGACGTGTTCCTTTATCGTTATCCAAGGGGATTCCATTTATCCAATGTTTATCTTACAATTAATATTTCCAACTGGCGTTTATCTATTTTTATCATAATTTGCCATGTGACCAACCATGTCAAAAAGGTGTTATAAGGAGTAAAATCGACGTGCACATATTGGCAGGTCTGATAATCGAATGCAATTATGGGCCTGTTTCAACATTGTTGTACTGGACAATGTTTTGCGTTGGTTTGAGAGTATTTCCATTGCAACAATGGGCCCATAATAATTTGGGTTATCAGACTTACAAATAAGTATATGTCGAGTAAAACAATTGCTTAAATTTGAACTTAAACCGTCACTTATAAAACCCGCGATTAAAAATGAAATCCTTCAATGCGGCGATAAAGTTTTATTCATTATTGTTCAAAAAGACATATTTCCTAATGTTGATTATTCTGACGTTAATAAACTCAATTTACTTCTTCAACTTGTACAGAAGGAACGAAGATGACGCCACTCCGCAGCTCTTTGTTATTGCTTTTATACAGCTATTTTAATGATTAGTTCTCACTAAATTATATCATTCAGACTATAGATAGTATGCAATTGGCTAAGAAGTTCACAACATTGCCATCCGGAAGTGTAACTGGCCAACACACAAAACTGTGTGTAACCATGATCGTTTGTAGTCTGGTAAATACAGTTTACTGAGAATTACTCATAAACACGGATGGCAAAAAACCTTAACAAAGACCTGAGTGACATCAACTTCGAACTATCTATAGATAGTATGCGCTTGGCTAAGAAGCTCATAACATTGCCATCCGGAAGTATAACGGACCAATACACAAAACTGTGTGTATCCATGAACGTTTATAGACGGGTTAATACAGTTCAGTGAGCATTACTCATAAACGCGGAGTCAAAAAACAATAACAAAGACCTGAGTGACGTCATCTGCATACTATCTATCGACCCTCAAGCTTACACATAGTATAGATAGTATGCGCTTGGCTAAGAAGCTCATAACATTGCCATCCGGAAGTATAACGGACCAACACACAAAACTGTGTGTAACCATGAACGTTTATAGTCTGGTTAATACCTGGTAAACGCGCCCGGGGGAGACAAAGAAAAACACTCATAGACCAACTGAAGGGCTTCACCAACCTAACAATCCAAGAGCTGTTTGAAAAAGCAAGAGACAGGGAGGAATGGAGAGAGATAATTCATGCAGTATCCGAAGCCTGGACCAGGCATGGAACCTAGAAGAAGAAGAATACAGTTTAGTGAGAATTACTCATAAACGCGGATGGTACAAAGCAATAACAAAGACATGAGTGACGTCAACTGCATACTATCTATTGTGAGTTTGTATGTTATATCCGGCTGACGGATGTTGTGAGTATTCTCCTAACACACAGCATCTATATTTTGACAATACCGTTTGGAGACGATAAGACACACATGACACAACGCAGCTGCCAATCTGATTTCGACTTGCTCTAATTCTCACCTTGAATGACGAATTTAGGAATGAAGCCATTGAAACTATCGCTAAAACCAGCTTTTATCCACTTGCGTGGTAATCTCCTTTCAAAGATTAGAAACACTGCTAGATCTATGCTTTTTATAACCAGTTAAATGCACTGCTTTGGAAAGAAACGAATTGTTTAGAAATTTGGCCAGCAAAGTCGTCTTGAAAAAATGCGAATTTTTATTTTGTCACTTAAAGATACTATAATATTATACATCCATTCTCCATTACAATATATTATGAAATAAATTGAAACCTTGTTACTGTTATGGTACATAACAATGAACCCTGTTACATAGTACTTTTCGATAGACTAGCGTCCTATCTAAATGGTAGCAAACAATTACTATTGTCCGTTTCACGCTATAGAAACCGGAATAAATTCCGGCTCCATGGGCCTAATGGCTCTGAAGGAATACTTTTTTTTCCTTCTGTTACACAACTTTTTATCTTTTGCCTTAAGCCATGTAAATCACGCCTGTAATTTCCTGTATGGGTGTGTGAATTTGATTTCGTATTACTTTTGTACTTTGAGGTTAGTGTTTGTCATCAACGACACGTTGTAAGAATATTCTGTTGCTTACTATTATGCCGTAAGATATCAATTATCCAGTTCAATGCATACAATTTGATTTCAATGGTTCAACTTTTTGTTAAACTTATCACTCTTAAGTTAAATTTAATCGGAGATGAAAAATTAGTCAGGGTCTCGATCGCTCAGTTGGTAGAGCACTCGCTTCACGCACTTAACCCCACCCAGCGGTGAGTCTGCTACATTTGGCGGAAAGTACTTTGAGATAGACTAGCGTCCTATCCTAAGGATAGCAAGCAACTGCTATTGTCCGTTGGACGCTATAGAAACACGGGATAAACTCTGTCTCCATGGGCCCAATGGCTTTGAAGGACTACTTTTTTAAAACTTAAAATTAGTCATAATAATTATTTCCAATAGGGAACAAAGGTGTGATGTCAAAAAACTGGTTCCAATCTCGTTGGAAGTGTAAAACCACTCTTTCGAAGGAATGGATACATACCTTGTGTAAATGATTATTATGGTTTTAGAGTGATGGCATCTTATTATCTAGTCTAAATACACGCTGGTCGTCAATAAAGATCATCCATCCTCGCTCTTTTACATCCCGAACTTCTTAGAATCTACCTATGCATCGTGCTACAAAATTAGTTATGCCACCCTATGATTCAATGTGTATTTTATTCATTATTAGTCCTCCTTGGACTGGTTACATACACTATTCCAAGGATTTTGGAATCGAAAAGTAGAGAATGTAACGTCAAGACTTTTCCTCCCTATTACTTGAGTTTTATACTTGAGCTTTTATATTGCGCAATGTTCACCAAACGTGCTAAAAGCGCTTTACAATGGAACCCTGACCAACAGCAACACGTAACATTAAGAACGAGACATGACGCCTGTTAGGCGATATTATAATTTTTTTCCGACAGAGGCAATGTTGTTAACGTTTTACAACTGCGCACGGTGAGAGAATGTGACTAAAGAGTCGTTTCCAAGGACTCAACAATGCGCTGAGCGAGGCTCGAACCCAGGACCTTTCGATCCGAAAGCGAGTGTCATACCACTTGACCATATAGCCGTATTAGAGTGTACTACTAAAATCAAACGGGATACATAAGGCATAAATGGAAAATAGCTTTAAAGTTTTAATGAGATTTCAGTTTGGGCTTTGTGTTCTCGATCGCAAGACCTTTCCTTTAATTCACTGCAATTCTTTTAGTCTTTTTTCCCCGTTATGAACAGTTTATCTTTTTTTAAAAAGATAAACTGTTCATAAGGGGGGGGGGGGGGACTTTTATTTATCTTTTTAAAAAAAGATAAATAAAACGCATTTATTCGCATGGAGATATTTGTTTTAACATTCTATTTTGAAGGAAGACTCGTGTAACCCAGGCACCAGTGCAGTGTCACAAAATGAGTAATGTGGGTCATACCTGGCACCCCGTGTAAAGAAGACCATGTCAATGTGCCATGGTGCCTACAATAAGTAAGAATTAAGTCATTTATTTGGTAAAAATCTGAACACTCACACTCTTCCCCCCCCCCCCCCCCACACACAAACACAGATACACACACACACACACACACACAATGATACATTTCAGTGCAATATAATTTGTTGCCTGTAAGGCGCTTTCAGCACATGGGGTGGCTATATAAAAGTACAAGTTGTAAAAAATTAATTTTTTGTATGATTTTATCTTCTGCTGGTTCAGCTTGGAAACAAAACTAAAAGAAATGAAATAACTTAGGTAAACTTGGGCCCAATTCGTCTAGCAAGGCTGAAAAATCATGTTCTAAAAATAATTCTAATTAGAATGTTTGTTTAAGTTAACCCAGACATACACAAGGATAGCCATTGAAAATTAACACTTTCGATTTTTCATTGCATTGCAAATTGGCATAGAGTAAATACACATATTGAAGAAATTTAAATATTCAACAGAATGAGTGAAGATGGCATCACTATACTCTTTGTTATTGTTTTTGGACCGCCAGTTCGGTGATTAGTAGTAGTAGTAGTAAGCTTTGCAGTCTGAATGACGCTTGCCGAGAATTTGTGTGATTCAGTAATGGTCGACCATGACTGAGTTCGGTGATTAGTTCTCATTAAATTATCTTAGTCAGATAAGGGTTACATTATGGTTTGAGTGTTAGTGCGATTGATGTGGTGGTCAGAGATGGTGAGTATTTTACTTTAACCTACAAAATGGATGGGTGCATTAATTTGTTCTCTGGAATATTGGTATGTTTACTTTGAAATTGAGAGGTGAATTGAAATTTGGAGTTCATAATAGCTATAATTTCTTGAGCAGGGTGATATGGGCAATATAATTGCTTATTACCGTTTGGATAAGACGCCAGTGTAGCGCAAAATACTTTCCGCCAGATCTAACAGGCCCACCCAGCTACCTAATC
>NC_088362.1:82632080-82677080 GCF_034508935.2 Berghia stephanieae
CGAGTTGGGTGAATTATAGACTTCTATTGAACGCATCGTAGGAGCTTCAATGAATGAAATAATAATTGAAAAACTAACCTAATAAACAAAAGAAAAAAAAGAACAATATGTTGGGGCTTATTCTTTTTTTTTACGCAATATTGAAAATAAGTTGAATAAATTCCATTCTTTGTTTAAACAATTAAATATAATTGTTTTGTTGTGTTTTTTTTAAGCAATTTGTATCATATCACTTGCGTATTATGCATAGCTACATAAAGTAATTCCTTGTCACCAGAGTAATCGGTCAAATAATAGGGAATTAAAGCGTGGTGTCAAATAGCTGGTTCCACTCTCATTGGTAGTGAGTAGGACTGAATAGGACCTTGTGAAATTGATCTTTAAAGTGACGGCATCTTATTTTTGAGTCTGTTACGTCCCATAATTCTAAAAATTTACCTATAGATAGAATGCGCTTGGCCAAGGAGTTCACAACATTGCCATCCGGAAGTATAACGGGCCAACACACAAACTCTGTGTAACCATGAACTTTTATAGTCTGGTTAATACAGTTTAGTGAGAACAACTCACAAACGCGGATGGCAAAAACAATAACAAAGGCCTGAGTGACGTCATCTTCGAACTATCTATACACCCTGTTACTAAAATGCTTATGCCACCTCACGATTCAGTATGGGACCATTATTAGTCCTCCGAAGTAGTAATTACATAATACTTCCAAGGAGTTTGGAACAAGAGGTGTGACGTCACGTCTTTTCTACCCTCTCGTGGTATGACATGCGGGCTCTGTGTAAGTTCCTGGTTCTACTCTCACTGTGAGTAACTCAAAGTTGGGTCCGTTTTAAATGGAATTCTCTCACATTACGCAGGTGTAAATTGAGCACCAGAACGGTAACAACCTAGTTTGTAGAGAAAACAAAATTGCAATAACACCATAGAATTAGAAGCGTCATTTAACGTCATATAATGTTACTGATGGCTTTGTGACCCCTTTTAAAACACTTTAAGTGCGATTAGGAAATATTGCGCTACACACAACACACTATTTTGTTTGTTTGGTCGGTTGTTTTTTTTTTTTTGTTTTTTTTTTTTTTTGGTTTGTTTGGGTTTGTTTTTTTTTGTTTGTTTGTTTGAGTTTTTTGGGGGGTTTTTTGTTTGTTTTTTTTTGTTGTTGAATACAACTCGTTGAAACTGTTTCATTAATTCGTTGTGCAATTATTTCAGCAGTCAAAGTGTCATGTAATTTTGTAATTCCATTATTGATCATTTGTCACGTCTGCTTCGTTCGTCCTGGGCAATTATTGTCAACGATCGAAGTTACACGGTTTATTGTTTAGTTTTGAATGAAGGCTGGTTTCAATTGAATAAAAGAATGTGAGTAAAGAGCCTTTTCCAAGGACTCAACTATGCGCCGTGCGAGGTTCGAACTACAAAGGACCTTCTGATCCGAAAGCGAGTGTCATACCACAAGACCACATAGCCGCACAAAACAAAAACAAACCTCATTGTCATAACATCCTCCAGCCAAAATCACGTACCAACACACACAACAATGTTAAGGTACCCTTAAACTGCTATAGTCTAAATCACTTCTATTACGTGAGAATTACTCATAAAAATGGCTGTCTGAAAACAAATAACTAAAGCTGAGTAGCGTCAATTTAATTCTATCTATAAAAGTGAAGTATTTTCCTTTTATTTGTCCCTAATCATATTTTTTCCATTCATTTCATATGAGTTAGTAACTTTCAAAATCTGCTAAGGCACATTTTCATTTGTAAGAGAAAACGGCAATTTTTTGTCATTTTTAAGGACTTTTAGTGTCTTGTTTGCCGCATTCAACCCTGAGTGTTTGGAACCCTCTAATTTCTTCTGGTGATTCATTTTCTATCTAGCAGGTTTTGAAAGACACTTAACACACACACACACACACACACACACAACACACACACACACATACACACCCACACCCAAAAACACACAGTACAGACACATTTACTTTTTACGGCTATCAACAATCTTCAAAGAAGTAAATAATGAGGTTTCTTTTATATCAATCCAGGCATCAAGTTCCTATTTCACGCCGAATAACTATATAGTCGAGGAAAGAGATCATTGTATACTGTTAACATTCAATCTATTATTTTATCTTAGACAGCTTTCAATGGGAAGCACAAGTCGTGAAGTCACACTTTCTTTCGTTCCAGTTTAAAACTCATTGGAAGTGTGTAACCAGTCCTTCGGAGGACTAGCAATGCGTGTGTTTCAGACTGAATCGTAGGGTGACACTAAACTATCTTAGTAGCAATAATATTATGTTTAGGCATATTCTTATGATTGCGGGGGTAAAGGAGCGAGGATGGATGAGCTTTAAGATGATGCCATCACTCTGAAACTAGAAGGTCAGTTGCATAAGGTATGTATCCAACCCTTTGGAAAACTGGTTTGACACTTCCAAGGAGATTGGAACCAGTATTTTGACATCACATGTTTGTTCCCTATTCCACGGCACTATTGTCTATCCATCTATCTATCTATCACACACACACACACACACACACGCATGCACGCATATATATCCTCTCTCTCTCTCTCTCTCTCTCTCTCTCTCTCTCTCTCTCTCTCTCTTTATCTCTCTCTCTCTCTCTTATGTCTTTTAATGATAATACTATAGTTATTCAAAGTAAATAAACTAAAATCTTACTACTACCTGATAATTTAATTTTAATATCGTTTTACGAAATGTGGATCATCCAGATATAATAATATTCAACCACTTATTACCCCATCTCTAATCGTAAGTTACGTGGATTGTGTAGCCCTTGCAAAGTTGAGAAATAGCTGTCACAATGGGGCCCTCTAAAATATAAATCATTTATATATAGTAACAAGCACACACCGTAATCGATGTGCAAGCGGGATGATTTTGTTTGGGAAGCTTAAATAACTTAGTATCTAAAAAAAAAGACAGGCATGAGAGGTATGTGCTCTATTCAATGAAACTGGGAGAGGCTTAGAAATTGTATGGAAGTAATTATCGACGTATAAAATAATTAATTGTTGTTGAAGATGTTTTCGTGAATTTGTAGGCGACCGAGTTAAATTTACACATTTGTGATTCAGTGTCTCCATACCGTGTTAGGTCGTGTTGAAATACAATTTTTAAGGTTCCTTCTTCTTCAGAGTTCAGAGCCATGAGGTCCATGGAGCCGGAGTGTATCCCGATTTCTATAGCGGACAAACGGACAATAGCAATTGCTTGTTAATCTTTGGATATGACGCTACTCTATCGCAAATACTTTCCGACAGATCTAACAGACCCAGCTACCCAATCACTGCTGGGAGGGCAGGGGGTCAGAAAAAATATCGACTGCACCCGGGATCGATCTCGGTCCTTTTGCGTGTGAAGCCAGTGCTCTACCAATTGAGCTAACGGAACCCCAATATTTTGAGTTTGAGGTTCGTGCAAACCCTAATCATCATCATCATGACTTATCTCTCCCCGACGTGGCCTCCGCAACTGCCAACCGAAACAAGCTTCTGACATGCTCCATCCCTCCTTCCACATTCAGTCGCTGGCTTATTCATCCATTCGCTGATGTCTTGTGACCATCTTCATCTTGGTCTCCCCATCCCTCATTTATCCCCTAAAATACCCTCTAGAAATTATATTTTTCAATGATGTCATGTCTCTTGATATGTCAATTTTTTTTTTAAAAAAAGCAAGTTTTAGTTTCAGATTCAGCTTTAGTCTCAAATGCAACCCGAATAATTATATTTATTGTCCGCCATAACCAAAATAATCAAGCCCCAAGTTTCATATGTGTGGGTAATAAATATCAATGTGAAATTGAATGTAAGCTTCAATTTGATGTACGAAAACAGATAAAATGGACGTTTCGGGTTTCCCATTTTTTTTTCAACAAAACAGGAGAATGAAGCACTACAGACGAATGAGTTAATGTGGTAGTGGCGTTGTTAAGCATGAATAAACAAAAAGATCAACCGACCCATACCAAGCACCCGACGTCCTCTGCCGTTTTCTTTTTCGAGTTTGGTACGGGTAGGTCTAGCGGGTCTTCTCTTTATTCTTAGTATTTTGTCTGTGCCCGAAGTCTTTATCCGGAAGAGTTCAGGAATCGAGCCGAGGCGTTGGCCATGGATTTTCCTGATTCCCCAAAGCAAGCCGCCAGAGTAAAATTCCCACGTTACTCAATTTGCAAATACAAGAATCTGTCTTTCATAATCTCTCAAATTACTGTGTATTGACAAAAGACGTTTTAATCATTTCGGTAAGAACATCTTTACTTTATATATATATATATATAATATATATATATATATATATATATATATATATATAATATATATATATATAAAACAGTCCATTACAACAACGTTTAATAAAGCTCATTATTGCGTTCGGTTATCAGACCTTCAAAAATGTCTGCACGTTGACTAAAGGCAAAATGAAGAAAATGTGTTTTGTCAGTCCACGGCAGTGTAAACAAAATGGAGTGAAAACAAAGGGGGTGGGGAGAGCGTGTAAATATAATTGGACACCCTGTCTGAATGTTTCCTTTTGTACTCATTGTGTACTCTTTTATTTTCCTAGGCACTCCTTCGTGACGAAAACTTGCATTGCTTTTCTTTGCTTTGTAATAGTTTTTAATTCAAAAAAATATTTTTTTCTTTATTGTTATATTTTTTTCATACTGTTTTTGATCACATAAAATAGAAAATCAAGAGAATTTGTGAAGGAGTTATTATTGAGTTGTAAACTATCAATATCAGCATAATCAATGACGTTGGCTTATCAGTTGTAAATGAGGCTTGCGTGGGAAGGAACTAAACAAGAGGATGACCCTTTTGACCAATCTGGTATTTTGTCAGGATAACTTGACGAGTCGACTTACAAAATCTGCTAAGTAAATAATAAATGGAAATAAAACAGAACACTCAATGTATTATACGAAGACAAATAATACGGATGTCTCGGGTTTCCCCTTTATATGTGTGCGTCCCTGACATAATCAATAGCATGGTGAACATTTTTGTTTGCATGTTTGAAAGCCCAAAGTCTCCTGAGTATTTTAATCTTTATTTGAAGCAAATCGGGTGATTTTTCATGAAGTTATGGTCATATGCATGGGCTAGGGTGTGGAACCCTAATTTTGAGAAAATAGCTTCCAAAGTTGACAAGAGTTGATATTAGGTATAATAATTACCTTCATAAAAAAAATTCAATAAAATATTTAGGAGTAGAATTCAATTAAAATATTTCATCATTATGTAGAAAAATGTTTGATTTAATGATTTTGATGAGAACTCATTTTCCATAAAAATTGACCTCTTGATTAAAATTGTCAATATCTTTGTTCAAAATTTTTCACCATGCGACAGATTATCTCAAGGACGCCCACCATCTTCGTTTAATAAATTAAAGCTTCCATTTCATTTACCATTTATTACTATTTATTTCTTCGAGATTCAAGCAACAACATTTTTTCATTATGTTCAGTATCAAAAGCTGCTAAGTTATATTTTAATCTTTTAGTAAAAAAAACTTTATGTCGTTCATTTCGTTAATCAAAGAAGAAAATACTTGTCTTTTATCCACAGAACGATACCCTGGGTGTTATACATTTTCAAATTTCCCCTGATGATTCTAGGAAGTCTATATTGCTTAAAAGTGTTAACTCATCTCCCACAAGTAATACGAAGCAACATATATGTTATGCGCTGTCATTGACTAGATACTCATTATACACCTGATTATGAAGAGAGAATGTGAGTAAAAATCTAGATCAGGCCATGTCAAATCGGCAAACATCCTCTCGCTCATTTATTGTTTATTTAATGTATATTGAATTTGGCACGGCTTTTCACAGCTTCTAAATTCAGTTCCGTGATTACGACTAAATTCTCTCTGACAGACTGTACTGCCGTACGCTGGAAAAACACATATTTAAAAATTTGGCCAGAAAACTCGTCCTTCAAATATCGATCGATTTAAATGACTGTCATCTTAGCAAAAACTCTCAAATCCGGGACTTCGCCGATGATAATAATTCTAATAGATAATTGCAAATCTAATGCACAAAATATGTCATGATCCTTCGATGGGCTGGGCCAGCATTGTATGCCGTTCAGAATGTATGAAATGAATTGTGGTTGAAATGTTTTTTCTCATCTGATTAAAGGTTAAAAAGGTCCTATCCCTTTCAATGCTTTATACAATAGATCATAATCACATATATTATTTTATTCAAATAGCAAGGTATGTAACATAAACATTTTTTTTCTTTTACATATGGCAGTGAACCGGGTACAGCGATGATAGTTTAAAAATAATAAGCGCTTTTTGTTTGTTTGTTTGTTTGTTTGTTTGTTTGTTTTTCATTGCAAGGAGTTGCATCTATGTCCTGAAAAAGAAATTTCCAGTTATTACTTCATCCTGATTTTGTACCGATATGTGTTGATGGGTCTTATTTGATGGGAGTGAAAGTTTGAGAAAATATGTATTGAATCATTGGAAGATGTGAATGTCTTGTGAGTGTGTCTTTGTGTATGTGTGTGTGTTTGTGTGTATGCGTGTTTGCGTGTGTGTGTGTGCGTGTGTGTATGTTAGAGAGAGAGAGAAAGAAAGAAAGAAAGAGAGAGAAAGAGAGAGAGAAAGAGAGAGAGAGAGAGAGAGAGAGAGAGAGAGAGAGATCGTGTTTGTGTGTTTATCTGTGGTATATTGGGTGTATGTTTTGTGTCTGTATGTGTTTGTATAGATGCTGTGCGCATGGATAAGAAACTCACAACATTGCCATCCGGAAATATAACGGACGAACACACAAAACTATGTGTAACCTTAAACGTTTATAGTCTGGTTAATATAGTTTAGTGAGAATTACTCATAAATGTGGATGGCAAAAAATGGTTGAACTTTTGAATACATCCCAAGATTTGTTTTCTTTTGTTGCCACAAAAAACTTGTCTTTTGACGTCATTTGGGGGGTTAGTATCAGGCCATGAAATAATGTTAAGCGTATTCAATGGTCTGGTGGATGACAATAGAAAATTCTGGACCTAACGTTTAGCTCTTGGGTTAGGCAATTTTATAGACTTTACCTCATTCGACTCAAGCGTTAATGAGTGCCTGACTTTTGGCAGTGACAGATATTACAGTAAGTGTTAGTACAAAAGGACGCCTAAAAGGCAACTAGTATTGTATGAAATGGAAATATGTATTTATACGGCTGGAGGCAATAAATGAAACATTGAAAAGCGCATTTGAGCATGATAAATTATTGGAAATGCTCCATCAAAATGTTCATATTTTTGTTTGTTTATATTAACATTGTCACTCAGCCAAAAATAACGTTTAAAAAAAAAATAAATAAAGGCAAATTGAGAATTCTCCATTTATGTAGACTAGAGGAAATTTTATACAGGAAAATCAAATTTTTCATGCCGTGTTTAATTTGTTTTTGACACCCACAGACATTCGCTTTTAAAACAAATACTACTTATTTTTTAAAGTTTAACTTAAACACTTTGAGTAGAAATATTTTTTTGTTTCTTAATTAACCAGTTAATTGTCATACTCTGGAAAAAGTAGTATTCACAAATTTGGCCAGAAAATTCTTCAAATATTGGCCGATTTTTAAAAAATGAGCTTTTTATATCGCGCAATATCCACCAAACGTGCTTAAAGCGCTTTACAAGGGGTCCCTGGTCAACAGAAACATTTAACATGTAGGACGCGACATGACGCCCGATAGGCGATATTACAATTTTTTTTCGGACAGAGACAACGCTGTAAACGGCCAAGTACTCATTTTACACCTGAACACGGTGAGAGAATGTGAGTAAAGAGTCTTGTCTAAGGACTCAACTATGCGCCGAGCGAGGCTCGAACCCAGGACCTTCCGATCCGAGAGCGGGTATCATACCACTAGACCACATAGCCGCACAATAAATGACCCTCATCTTGGCAAAAACTATCATACTTCGGTCGACATCATTTGAAGGACGAGTTTTCAAACCAAATTTTTGAATAGGAGTTTTTTCAGAGTACGGTAGTTAACTAGTTAATATTTTTAAAAAAAATAAAATCAAAATTTCAAATTTTGTTAATGTTAACTTGAAACTCATTTGACAGCATCCAGTCCATACCGAGATACTACGGTATTTACACGGTGGAGCATATATTAGTGAGCAGATACACACAATAAAGTTGTTGACAGTAAACATATTATATTTGCTCATAAAACGTAAGGCAAATAAAATACCAGCGTCCTCTGAAAATAAAGACATATTTAAACATTTGGGCAGAAAAACGCGTCCTTCAAATATATCGAACGATTTATGACTCTCATCTTTTCAACAACTCTCAAACCTGAAATTCTTGAAGTCTTCCTTGAAGTTTCAGGTTTGAGAATTGTTTTGGTTTGTTTTTTTTTTGTCGAAATGAGGGTCAATTTAATCGATCGGTATTTGGGGGACGTGTTTTCTGGCCAAATTTTGTTTTAAAATGTAGTTTTAATCGTAAACGGCAGAATACTGGTGATGAATGGCTATTTTACGATTATGATAGGAGGACATAACGTTGATCAGATCATGACATCAATGAGAGTTTGGAGTTTATGTTGGGAGGACAGGTGTTTCATTATATTACAGCGGTTTACACTTTGATCAGGACCGGATCGATTAGATAAAATCAATAGGTGGACTTGATCTATTGATGATATACGTTTGGGGAAAATACTCACACAACAAACGCCAGTGGGATATTAAGTACCAACACACAAAATGATATTGAACCATGAGCGTTTATAGTCTAATTGATATGATAACCAATAATTAAAATGGATGTCTGAAAACAATAACAAAGAGATGAGTGACGTCAATATCGTTCCTTCTATGGAAGAAACGAAGCTGGCGTCACTAAGCTCTTTGTTTTTATTTTAGACAGCCATTAGTACTTACTAGATTATATCAATCAGACTATAAACGCTATAAAATAATATTGTACTGTAAATCATCTAAACGTTGAAATCAGTGACCCCAAAAGATTTTAATATAGCGCAAATAAGCAAAATCCTTGTTTCCAAATGGGAAATATTTTTTAACTTTGGTCGTGGTTGTATCATATCGAAAGTATATCAAAATATCGGGCTTAAAATGGACCAATCGATGTTTAAATGTCCTGAAATTGTTGGTTACAACTTTCTATTATATATAGAACAGGCAGTTTTGAGAGAGAAAAGTTCTAAGCTTGGATATGAATTATGAAACGAACTATAGCTTGAGGTCTGGATATTATTTCTCTTTAGCTTTCATGAGCAAAGCGACCTGTTAAAATTTATCAATAAATATCCAATCGTTGGATAACAACAAATCGTGTGATCGACTACTCGACGGGACAAAAATTTGAATATAGATCGCTTCCATTCATCTTTTTACTGTGTCCTGATATTGTGATAAACGCTCACAATCTGTTTCACTAACTGATTCGGCTGTATCGAAATATGAAGAAATAAATCGTATTTTATCTTAAATAATAATTTATTTGAAACAAAACAAAATAAAACAAAACAAATAACTTAAACAACAAAAATTGAAGGGATAAAAAAAAAAACAACAAAAAAATCCCCGGTTATCAATAAATTATGTGCTTACCTGTTAAATGAGATATTGATGGTAATAATATTATATCAAAAATTTTAAATCCAACTGAATCAAACTAAAAAGTCATATAACCATTCACCAATCAACAGAATATCATAATAATAAAATGATCATATCCATTGTATGTTTAACTTACAAAATTCTTTTACACCACTACATTATGCATACCGAAGCAGTAAGAAAGAAATTAAATATATCAGCGTGCGTCACACTTCATACATATCCATTACTGAACAATGGAGAAAAGAAAGAAATTAACGGAAATATATATCCACAAGGAACAATTAATTAATTCTTAGAATGTATCCCCAGTTTACATACAATCCACTGTCCACTAACCACAATCCACAATCCACAATCCACTATCCGGGCCGAGACAGGAGGGAGAGTAAACAATGATCGACTCGCCGTTCATAAAGCATGAAGCATTTGCCCTCACGCCTCACGCCCCGTCCGCGACACAACTTCGAACAGGCACGGTAACTGCTGCCCTGACTGCCTTGACATGAATGAATGAACTTAAATGGTAGGCGCATATCAGATCAGGTAATGTTTCCCCTCCCGTGCACTGTCTGTCTGAATGGCATATGTCATAATAATATTGCATGCTCTGTCTCTATCTTAAATTTGTAGTTATAATTTTCTTTTCATTGACCTCCCAACCACCCTCCCTTTTCCTTTCTTACTTTATTCAACTGGAGCGCTTAGAATCGATTATGTACTCGCATGATCGCTCGGTGTTCAGTTAGTTGTCCGGGTCAATGCAAAGAATGTAATTACATCACATGGCCAGAGTGTACCCCGATTTTCATAAACAAGTGGCTATTGATGCCATATCTTGCCAGGTATTCTTGAGCGTATCTTTTCATTGACCTCCCAACCACCCTCCCTTTTCCCTTCTTACTTTATTCAACTGGAGCACGTAGAATCGATTATGTACTCGCATGATCGCTCGGTGTTCAGTAAGTTGTCCGGGTCAATGCAAAGAACGTAATTACATGTCGTATAGACGAGTTGTGTTTGGATTGTAAAGAAGAAAAGAAAAAAAAGAAAGCATTTGTTTGGATTTTTTTTTTAAAAAACAAAAAGAAAGCATAATTGATACTTGCAGTCTAGTTAACAGTCACATTGTTGATCTTGGGTGCGATCATTTGTTTATTGATGAAATGCGGTTAGGTAAAATGCTCATCAGTTCTATCCGCCAAAATACCATAACACATAACCGTGTGTAACCTGTTGCATATATGTATTATTATAGTCAATATTGAATTGAATTAATTGAACTTATCTCCTCTGTCGTGTATTAAAATCAATACCAAAATACTGAGTGACCGTCAACTTAATTTATTCTATTGAACTTTGGTATGACGGTTTACTTTTTTTGTTTTCCAAACACAGAGTACGTTATATAATTACATCACATGGCCAAAGTGTACCCCGATTTTCATAAACAAGTGGCTATTGATGCCATATCTTGCCAGGTATTCTTGAGCGTATCTTGAATTCCTTTTGAAAAAATAAAATGAATGAAGTTGGCGTCATTCGGCTCTTTGTTAGTTTTTAGACCGTCGGTAGGTCGAGGTTTCCTTTACATACATATGTGTAACCTTTCGGTGGGTGCGGCTATGAACCTTGTGGCATGACACTCGCTTTAGGATCGGAAGGTCCTGGGCTTGAGCCTCGCTCGGCGCATAGTTGAGTCCTTGGAAAATGCTCTTTACTCACATTCCCTCACCGTACTCAGATGTAAAATGAGTACCTGACCGTTAACAGCGTTGTGTCCGTCCGATAAAAAGTGTAATATCGCCTAACAGGCGTCATGTCCCGACCTACATGTTAAGTGTTGCTGTTGGCCCCTTGTAAAGCGCTTTGAGCACGTTTAGTGGATATTGCCCTATTTAAATGCTCTGTTTATTTTTTTTTTTTCTTTGTTTTTTTTTTTTTTTTTTTTTTTTTTTTTTTTTTTTTTTTTGGGTGATCAGTTCTTGCGTTTGTCTAAATCAGACTATAACGTTTACGATTACACATAGTTTTGTGTATTAGTACGATTGATCTGACAGGGTGAGTGTTTTACTTTAACGTGTAAAAAAAACTTAAAAACATGAATACATTACTTTTTTTTTTTAAACCAGATAAAAGGCAGATAAATATTTGACACATAATAAAGAATTAACTTTGTTGTAGAATTGTGTTATAAAAATGCTCTTAGATTTAAAACAAAAAAAGATTTAAGGCGCGATGTTTACCACTTACCTGTTGAACATTTTTATATCTTGTTTTTAAGTAATGTATTTGTTTTGTGTTTTTTTTTTGTTTTTTTTTTTTTTTTTGGGGGGGGGGGGGGGATATTTTTTTGTTTTGTTGTTGACTGACCAGGGGTTTTGAGCCCGAACAATTCCGTGTTTGCTATTGATTGTTTGTTTTATTTGTTGTTGTTGTTTTGTTTTAAAGCTGTTATACTCATTTTTGTTTACTACTCATATGATTACAAATATCCATTCAAAATTGATAACAAGATTTAACACGAAATGATAAACAAAGAAACATTTCATCTATCACATAAAGAAAGTATACATTTAAAACTGTCTTCCGTTGAGCTAAAATTCATCTTTTGGACAAGTGGGGGGGGGGGGGGGGGGGGGGGGGGGGGGGGGGGGGGGGGGGGAGGGGGTAGGCATTCTAAATGCAGAACATAAAGATAATATATATATATATATATATATATATATATATAGAGAGAGAAGAGAGAGAGAGAGAGAGAGAGAGAGAGAGAGAGAGAGAGAGAGAGAGAGAGAGAGATAGCAACATTGAAAATATGGAAGATAGAAAACACAGCAAGAGTCCCTACCAGTTTGACCCCTTGTAAAACGCTTTGTTTATTGAACTATCCAAAAGTTTGTGTTTTTTTTTCTTATATAGATAGTATGCACTTGGCTAAGAAGCTCACAGCATTGCCATCTGGATGTATAAATGATCAACACACAAAACTCTGTGTGACCATGAACTTCTATAGTCTGGATAATGCAGTTTAGTGAGAATTACTCTTAAACGTGGATGGCAAAAAACAATAACAAAGACTCAATTGACGTCAACTTCATTCTATCTATTCCTGAAGGAAGTCATATGGAGCCGATTTCAATCTATGCAGCGTAGTCACCTGTTCCACACCACTTTTGATAAAACTATTGCTCTTATAGATAGTATAGATAGTATGCGCTTGGCTAAGAAGTTGACAACATTGCCATCCGGAAGTTAACGGAGCAACACACAACACTATGTGCTACCATGAACTTTTATAGTCTGTTTAATACAGTTTTGTGAGAAGTTCTCATAAACGCGGATGGCAAAAACTATTATCAAAGACCTGAGTGACGTCATCTTCGTTCTATCTATACGTTTGGTGAAGAAGCTCACAACATTGCCATTGACCAACACACAAAACTATATGTAACCTTAAACGATTATAGTCTGGTTAATACAGATTAATTAGTGAGAATAACTCATAAACGCGGATGGCAAAAAGCAATAACAAAGACCCGAGTGACGTCAACTTCATTCTATCTATAATCTATTCCATTGAATATAACCAGGCGTGGCAATGCATGCGATGTGCATAATCCAGGGCTTGGGTTTTTGTGATCATTGTCACCTATCCGTTCAATGACCACACTTAACATTACTTAAGTTGTAAGAAAACGAAACACCTCTTCGCTTGACTTCCGACGTCAGAGAGAGATTCTTAATTATGATAAATTAAAGGGATTAAGGCTAAGTCCTAAAAATTACTTCAAAGAAATTCTTTTCATTGCAACTGTTTTATATTTAGGTCCTATACAAGAGGTAGTGAAACCCCACTTGGTTGCCATAAAAACAGAAACAATTATGACAAGACAAGCCCCTAATTAAGTTTGCGACGGTCAAATATTATGATTGAGGTAATTAAAATCAATTCATCCAACGAAAATACTGGAAAGGATTTGACATATAAAGGAAACGATTGTTGTGTGTCATTGTATCTATGTCTGAAATATTAAAACATTTATTGATGCTGTGCGCTAAGGTAAAATACTCACAGCATCCGCCAGTCGATATATTTGACCAAGACACAAAAATATTTTTAATCTTAACCGTTCATGGTCTGATTGATATTGATGCTATGCGCTTAGCCATAAAACTCACAACATTCGCCAGCCAGAAATGACGTACTGACACATAGCATTATGTGTAACCTTGAACGTTTATAGATAATTCAAGTTGACGTCACTCAGGTTTTTGTTATTGTTTTTTGCCATCCGCGTTTATGAGTAATTCTTACTTGACGAAACAAAAACCAAAAAAATTAAAGAGCCAAAAAAAAAAAAAAAAAAAAAAAAAAAACAATGACAAAGATCTCAGTGACGTCAACTGCGTTTTACAAAGATCAGAGTAACATCACATGCACAGCTCACAACATTGCCATCATGAAGTATAACGGATCAACACACGAAACTCTGTGTAACCATGAACTTTAATAGTCTGGATAAATACAGTTAACTGAGAATTACTCCTAAACGTGGATGGCAAAAAAAAAACAATAACAATGACCCGAGTGCAATCAACTTCATTCTATCTATAATAGGATTCAATAGTCTGATGCTTGTCGGAGAAGTACTTCATAAGGGCGCCCGCCATTGTTCCGATAGGTTAGAGCCAGTTACTAAGTTACTCTGCGTCATTAAGGGGGAAGTGACGTCACGACTATTGAAGCGTATTGTCCTAGTAAGACTGCGGGGATCTCACTGATAGTGTATTTTGATTGGACAAATATCTTCTGGTTAGCATTCTTAGTCCCCCCCCCCTCTCTCTCCCCCTCTCTCTCTCTCTCTCTCTCTCTCTCTCTCTCTCTCTCTCTCTCTCTCTCTCTTTCTCTCGCTTCTCCCTCTGCCAAGTGTATGTCTGTATGTGTGTGTGTGTGTGTGTGTGTAAGAGAAAGAGAGAGAGAGAGAGAAAGAAAGAAAAAAAAAAAGAAGAGAGAGAGAGAGAGAGAGAGAGAGAGAGAGAGAGAGAGAGAGAGAGAGAGAGAGAGTTGCTGAGTAACGTTTGTCCCAAAATTGCTTCACTTATATTCCAAAAAGGGGAGGGAGGGGGGGGGGGGGGGGGGGAAAAAATTCAAAAATATATGTCTGCCATCATATTATCATACAAACTTTAATATGATTAACAAGTTTCACGGATTTGTGATTTTGAAGAGATTTTTACTCGAAACCCTAAAACTCCCCTTAAGATACTATCTGTACGGTACAATGGACACAGTGTGTATGATTTGTACCTACTGCTCTTTGCACACAATTGCATTAACATCATGAACCTGCTAACCTTTATCATGTACCATTATATCTTTTACTTAGTGCGAAATATAAAAAAAAAAATCGTAGCAAATGATTATAATACCTCCCATAATCTTGTTCACAATTTACCCCCCCCCCCCCCCCCCCCCCCCCGAAATAAACCGACGTCACTTCCGTGTTTACTCATGCGACTCCGTTTTAAGCTTCATTCGTAATTTGCAATCTGCACTGTGTCAAAATGTGACCCACTGCGTCTATCTGGTAATGTGTCGGAATTAAAATATATTTTTGTGTTAGTTGGGTGTGAAGTTTTGGGAAAAATCCGGAAAATGGCTGGTAAGGAGAGAGTTAAATGAATCAGATAGAGGAAATTTAAACTTATTTAGCTTTAGATATCATACAAAACCAATTCTCGTCAACTGAGGCATATCCATATGCAGACCTGCCTTACGACTACGAAAAGTTCGTAAGAATACGAAATTTCAGCTTCAATTTCAGAACTTCACGAGAATATCTAGGTCATTAACCCTCTCCTTACCTACACTTTTCAATATTTTCCCAAAATGGCAGTTTTCCCCAGCAGAAAAAAATTGATTGTTTAAACTCAAACAAGCTCTCTACAAAACAACCTTATTTTCTTATTAATGAAACAATGATCATTCTTCAAAGTTTATGATGGACAAAACAAATCTGAATAAGAAAAATGTATATTGTGTCGTAACAAATGTGACGATTTTGCTGCAGGTGGAAAAGGAGACAGTTAAACTTATGAAAAATTAAAGTTGATGTCAGACTATTTAATTTTAAGGATTTTGAAGTGTTTTTAATCATAGTGAGGGTAAATTGTTGCTCTATAAAATTAACTATAGCGACTACTATTTCTATCTCTTAAAAATTACTTTATATTTAATAAGCAAGTTGCACATATAACCCACCGTGCCCTTCAGGTATTTTGTCGGAATGAATTTGGAGAAATTTGAGTTTAAAGTCAAATTGATCAGATTGAGAAAATTTAATGTTATTGAGGTTTTTTAAAAAAAATCATGTGTCATTGTCGTCAAAAAATGTGTCAGTTAACATAAGGTCGACGTGTATATATATGTAGGTCTGACATCCAAACACACTTATGTGCCTAGTTTAACATTGTTGTAATGGACAATATTGTGCGTCATTTATTGAGATTTCTATTACAACAATGAGCCCATAACGAATTGGGTTATCAGATCTGCAAATAAGTGCACGTCACTGTAGGTGTATGGGGTAATCTTTAAACTTCAGTTGAAAGCATCAGGCACTTAAACCGTTTTGAGGCGCTTAGTAACATATTTGTGACCCACCATATTTCCTATTATATCTTTTGATTCCAAATTCAGTTCTAAGCGACCTATACATATATGCAGGTCTGACATCCGGACCCACTTATGGGTTTAGTTTAACACGGTTGTGATGGACAATGTTTTCGTCATTTTGTTTTGTTTGAATTTCCATTACAACAATGAGGCCATAAGGAATTGGGTCATCAGATCTGCAAATACGTCCACGTCGGTTCTATGGGTTCGTATTCATACGGACATAATATCGTTTTGAGACGATGGGTCACATTTTAACTAAAATATTACACAATAAATGAAATTGACGTCACTCAGCTCTTTGTCATTGTTTTTGGAGAGCTATTTTGGTGATTACCTTACCATAAAATATATCAATCAGACTACAAACGTTCAAGGTTACATACAGTTTTGTGTGTTCGTACGTTATATACGGCTAACGGAGGTTGTGCGTATTTTACCAAAAGGCATAGCATCGATAAGCAAATCTTAAAATTGAACTTTAAGAACGCCGTTCGCACCGGCATAATACCATTCATTTTGAAATGAATGGCCATATTTTTTTTTCATCTCCCACCTAGAAGAATTACAAAGACTGATGCATTGGACAACAGCCGCCACAACAGCTGACGGGAGTATAATGTTTATAGACATGTCAATCCCATATTTCTTCACCAAAATTCATCCCGCCCGGGGCTATTCCTTCCTTCACTGACGCATTCGTTCAATCATTTCATTGGACGCTCATTCCATCATTTTACCGGATCGTCAGTCTGTCAGATATACTACATATGTGTCTAACCGTCGCTAACAGGTATCATATCGGAGTGGCATTGAAACAAAACAACTTGTGCTTTAATATTTCGCAATAATATCCACTAAACGGGGTCAAAGAGCTTTACATGAGGTCCCTAACAAACGACGACGAACAACGATTAGCTTGCGATATACAAGGTCATATTACATTTTCCCCCCGTCATATACATTACTGTTAACCGACAATTACTCATTTTACACCTGTGTATGGTGAGAAAATGTGAGTAAAGAGTCGCACGGACTCAACTATGCGCCAATCAAAGCGGGACTCAAACCCAGGGCCTTCCGATCCGAAGGCGATTGTCATACCACAAGAGCACATAGTCAAAAATATGAGACATGGGTTAAATGGTTGAGAACTATTAGCGAGTTAAATGCCATTCTCTATAAAACCTACTAATCAAAAATTTGGCCAGAAAATTTGTCCTTCTGCGAAGTCTCAGGTTTGACAATTTTTGCCAAGTTAAGAGTCATTCCAATCGATTTATATTTGAAGGACGAGTTTTCTGGCCAATTTTTTTAATACGTGTTTTATCAGAGTACGACAGTTAACTCGTTAAATTGAGGACAATATTAAACATAGTTTCATAAAATCTACAAACCAAAAATTTCATATTTCTAATCACTTTAACTGGCAAAGTGACCGAGTGGTTAAGGGATTGCACACTAACCTGGAAGGTCCCAAGTTCGAGTCCCGATTCAGGCATTTTTGTTTCTTTTCTTTTAGCAGGATAATCCCCTCCCCCCCCCCCCCCCCCATTTATTGTTCACTTCGGTCAAAAGGGGTGATTCCTGTTTGTTTGATGGAATATCTATATAGTAATTCACAGAATGTCTGACGGAATCTATCGATGTCTCGGGAAGGGGTGTATGTTTTTCTTTTTCTAATTTAACTTTAAATTTACATATTGGCATCTGCTTCACTAGGACAACGCACCGATTTGATGCGATGGGTCACATAATATGTCTCCCACTGTCTCACACAAGATGGGTCACATAATATGTCTCCCACTGTCTCACAGAAGATAGGTCACATAATATGTCTCCCACTGTTTCACACAAGATGGGTCACATAATATGTCTCCCACTGTCTCACACAAGATGGGTCACATAATATGTCTCCCACTGTCTCGCACAAGATGGGTCACATAATATGTCTCCCACTGTCTCACACAAGATGGGTCACATAATATGTCTCCCACTGTCTCACACAAGATGGGTCACATAATATGTCTCCCACTGTCTCACACAAGATGGGTCACATAATATGTCTCCCACTGTATCACACAAGATGGGTCACATAATATGTCTCCCACTGTCTCACACAAGATGGGTCACATAATATGTCTCCCACTGTCTCACACAAGATGGGTCACATAATATGTCTCCCACAGTCTCACACAAGATGGGTCACATAATATGTCTCCCACTGTCTCACACAAGATGGGTCACATAATATGTCTCCCACTGTCTCACACAAGATGGGTCACATAATATGTCTCCCACTGTCTCACACAAGATGGGTCACATAATTTGTCTCCCACTGTCTCACACAAGATGGGTCACATAATATGTCTCCCATCTGTCTCACAACAATGGGTCACATAAATTATGTCGCCACTGTCACACACAAGTATTATGTCTCCCACTGTCTCACACAAGTATTATGTCGGCCACTGTCTCACACAAGTATTATGTCCCCACTGTCTCACACAAGTATTATGTCTCCCACTGTCTCACACACGTATTATGTCGGCCACTGTCACACACAAGTATTATGTCTCCCACCGTCTCACACAAGTATTATGTCGGCCACTGTCTCACACAAGTATTATGTCGGCCACTGTCTCACACAAGTATTATGTCGGCCCACTGTCTCACACAAGTATTATGTCGGCCACTGTCTCAACAAGTATTATGTCTCCCACTGTCTCACACAAGTATTATGTCGGCCACTGTCTCACACAAGTATTATGTCGGCCACTGTCTCACACAAGTAATTATGTCGCCACTGTCTCACACAAGTATTATGTCGGCCACTGTCTCACACAAGTAATATGTCTCCCACTGTCTCACACAAGTATTATGTCGGCCACTGTCTCACACAAGTATTATGTCTGTCACTGTCTCACACAAGTATTATGTTCGGCCACTGTCTCACACAAGTATTATGTCGGCCACTGTCTCACACAAGTAATATGTCTCCCACTGTCTCACACAAGTATTATGTCGGCCACTGTCTCACACAAGTATTATGTCGGCCACTGTCTCACACAAGTATTATGTCGCCACTGTCTCACACAAGTATTATGTCGGCCACTGTCTCACACAAGTATATGTCTCCCACTGTCTCACACAAGTATTATGTCGGCCACTGTCTCACACAAGTATTATGTCGGCCACTGTCTCACACAAGTAATATGTCTCCCACTGTCTCACACAAGTATTATGTCGGCCACTGTCTCACACAAGTAATATGTCTCCACTGTCTCACACAAGTATTATGTCGGCCACTGTCTCACACAAGTATTATGTCGGCCACTGTCTCACACAAGTATTATGTCGGCCACTGTCTCACACAAGTATTATGTCGGCCACTGTCTCACACAAGTAATATGTCTCCCACTGTCTCACACAAGTATTATGTCGGCCACTGTCTCACACAAGTATTATGTCGGCCACTGTCTCACACAAGTAATTATGTTCCCACTGTCTCACACAAGTATTATGTCGGCCACTGTCTCACACAAGTATTATGTCGGCCACTGTCTCACACAAGTAATATGTTCCCACTGTCTCACACAAGTATTATGTCGGCCACTGTCTCACACAAGTATTATGTCGGCCACTGTCTCACACAAGTATTATGTCGGCCACTGTCTCACACAAGTATTATGTCGGCCACTGTCTCACACAAGTAATATGTCTCCCACTGTCTCACACAAGTATTATGTCGGCCACTGTCTCACACAAGTATATGTCGCGCCACTGTCTCACACAAGTATTATGTCCCTCCACACAATGTCTCATTCAACAAGTATTATGTCGGCCACTGTCTCACACAAGTATTATGTCGGCCACTGTCTCACACAAGTATTATGTCGGCCACTGTCTCACACAAGTATTATGTCGGCCACTGTCTCACACAAGTAATATGTCTCCCACTGTCTCACACAAGTATTATGTCGGCCACTGTCTCACACAAGTATTATGTCGGCACTGTCTCACACAAGTATTATGTCGGCCACTGTCTCACACAAGTATTATGTCGGCCACTGTCTCACACAAGTAATATGTCTCCCACTGTCTCACACAAGTATTATGTCGGCCACTGTCTCACACAAGTATTATGTCGGCCACTGTCTCACACAAGTAATATGTCTCCCACTGTCTCACACAAGTATTATGTCGGCCACTGTCTCACACAAGTATTATGTCGGCCACTGTCTCACACAAGTATTATGTCGGCCACTGTCTCACACAAGTATTATGTCGGCCACTGTCTCACACAAGTAATATGTCTCCCACTGTCTCACACAAGTATTATGTCGGCCACTGTCTCACACAAGTAATATGTCTCCCACTGTCTCACACAAGTATTATGTCGGCCACTGTCTCACACAAGTAATATGTCTCCCACTGTCTCACACAAGTAATATGTCGGGCGGGGAGAACCTTGAGCTTGAGCTTTTTTATATGGCGCAATATCCACTAAACGTGCTCAAAGTGCTTTACAAGTGGTTCCTAGCCAATAGCAACGCTTAACATGTAGGTCGAGAGATGACGCCTGTTAGACGATATTACAATTGTTTCCGATAGGTACTCATTTTACACATGCGTACGGTGAAATAATGTGAGTAAAAAGTCTATTCAAGACTCAACTATGCACGGCTCAGAGCGGGACTCGGACCAATGGCCATCCTTTCCAAAGGTGAGTATCACATCACAAGACCACATAGTCGCAACTGAATTTGATGCCGGAGAGTAAATTGATATTTGAAATAATCCGACATTTGGCATTTTACTTTTCATCAATTCAACTTACTTGCTTATTGGGATCAGCTAAGAGTTAGGCTCTGTCCCTTTGCTCTTGTCCCATGACGTAAAAGTTTATTATGTCTTTTGTTGTTGTCCCAGATGATCATACATTGTGTTACTGATTCTTGGATTTGGTTGGAGGCATGTGCAATCTGAAGTCTTCAAGAGGTTGACGAACACTCAAGCAAATGGTGAGCTGTCCCATTGGGATGTTGACATAAAGGAAATGAAGGACGTATATTTTGTAACTTCACTTAGATGTCTGTTGAGCAGTATGCGTTGTGTTTTTAATTGAAAGATGATATTTTGCGGCTGTCTTCTAAGGCAATCAGTCTTTACTGAAGTGGTATGTATTTGTCAGTTTAAGAAACAACATCCATCATTGTCCCAATAAAACTTATGTAAACTGAATGCAAGTTTCCCATTTTGAATATAAATTGGGTTTTTTTAGTATCTAAACCATTCAGAAATTATAATTGTTTGAGACGTTTGGTCATATTTGTGACTTACAGTCTCAAAACGGTATTATTTCTGGATGACTTAAGAAAAAAAAATGAATTCCGCTTAAGTTTATGTTTCATATACAATTTTTATAAGTCACAAGTAACTATTTTACCATTTTTAGACAGCCAGTTGATTCCGACATAATGGCGATTTGAGACGATAGATCAGCACAGATATAGTAAATTCCGACTTAATACTAGATTGACTCGGTGGGTCACACGACATATAGTTGTTGTGATATTGAGATCATCTAATAAATATTCACACAAGAGCCACCACCATCACCGATACATACCTACTTACAATCTCGGTCGGCCATTTTGATTTAATGACTCTATGACACATGCCATAAATCTTCTCTAGAAAAGAAAGTACGAAGACATAGATATCAGAAAACGAGAATGTCACAAGACTGGATGGGAATATTAAATGATCAATAATAAAAAAAAAAGTGCAGCTGGCCCTTAGCTCCTCCTGTCACTTCTCGTGGTCGTATAGAATGGATGGAGTTGACGTCACTCTGCTCTTTTTGATTGTTTTTAGACCGCCATTTAGAGGATTAGTTCTCATTTAACTCTGTCAATCAGACTATATACCTTTGGTATTGAGAAAAGTGAGTGGAGCAGGCACTTATGTTGGTAACAACAAGATATGAAGTGAATAGAAAAGTGCCAGAAGACAATAGAGAATAAAAAATTTTCGCGGCGGTGGTGGGGTTCGAACCTGCGACCTTATTGGTACGACAACTCCGCCTGGCAGGTGAGAGCGTGGCTCTACCGTGTGAGCTATCAACGAACACAAAAATATTCGTTTCAAACTCAAAGTCATTACTAGATCCCTCTCTCACCCACTTCTTGAGACCGCCGATTCGTTCGTACACCACCATCGCGAATAATTTTGACCAGCAGTTAAGCTTAATAGCCAATATTCTCAACACAAACATATAACATAGAAACGATTGAGACATTGAGTATGCTCCGGTGTATGGGGTGAATTTTTAATTCAGAAAAGTGAGTGGAGCAGGCACTTATGTTGGTAACAACAAGATATGAAGTGAATAGAAAAGTGCCAGAAGACAATAGAGAATAAAAAATTTTTTCGCGGCGGTGGTGGGGTTCGAACCTGCGACCTTATTGGTACGACAACTCCGCCTGGCAGGTGAGAGCGTGGCTCTACCGTGTGAGCTATCAACGAACACAAAAATATTCGTTTCAAACTCAAAGTCATTACTAGATCCCTCTCTCACCCACTTCTTGAGACCGCCGATTCGTTCGTACACCACCATCGCGAATAATTTTGACCAGCAGTTAAGCTTAATAGCCAATATTCTCAACACAAACATATAACATAGAAACGATTGAGACATTGAGTATGCTCCGGTGTATGGGGTGAATTTTTAATTCAGAAAAGTGAGTGGAGCAGGCACTTATGTTGGTAACAACAAGATATGAAGTGAATAGAAAAGTGCCAGAAGACAATAGAGAATAAAAAATTTTTCGCGGCGGTGGTGGGGTTCGAACCTGCGACCTTATTGGTACGACAACTCCGCCTGGCAGGTGAGAGCGTGGCTCTACCGTGTGAGCTATCAACGAACACAAAAATATTCGTTTCAAACTCAAAGTCATTACTAGATCCCTCTCTCACCCACTTCTTGAGACCGCCGATTCGTTCGTACACCACCATCGCGAATAATTTTGACCAGCAGTTAAGCTTAATAGCCAATATTCTCAACACAAACATATAACATAGAAACGATTGAGACATTGAGTATGCTCCGGTGTATGGGGTGAACCCCACCACCGCCGCGAAAAAATTTTTTATTCTCTATTGTCTTCTGGCACTTTTCTATTCACTTCATATCTTGTTGTTACCAACATAAGTGCCTGCTCCACTCACTTTTCTGAATTAAAAATTCACCCCATACACCGGAGCATACTCAATGTCTCAATCGTTTCTATGTTATATGTTTGTGTTGAGAATATTGGCTATTAAGCTTAACTGCTGGTCAAAATTATTCGCGATGGTGGTGTACGAACGAATCGGCGGTCTCAAGAAGTGGGTGAGAGAGGGATCTAGTAATGACTTTGAGTTTGAAACGAATATTTTTGTGTTCGTTGATAGCTCACACGGTAGAGCCACGCTCTCACCTGCCAGGCGGAGTTGTCGTACCAATAAGGTCGCAGGTTCGAACCCACCACCGCCGCGAACATTTTTTATTCTCTATTGTCTTCTGGCACTTTTCTATTCACTTCATATCTTGTTGTTACCAACATAAGTGCCTGCTCCACTCACTTTTCTGAATTAAAAATTCACCCCATACACCGGAGCATACTCAATGTCTCAATCGTTTCTATGTTATATGTTTGTGTTGAGAATATTGGCTATTAAGCTTAACTGCTGGTCAAAATTATTCGCGATGGTGGTGTACGAACGAATCGGCGGTCTCAAGAAGTGGGTGAGAGAGGGATCTAGTAATGACTTTGAGTTTGAAACGAATATTTTTGTGTTCGTTGATAGCTCACACGGTAGAGCCACGCTCTCACCTGCCAGGCGGAGTTGTCGTACCAATAAGGTCGCAGGTTCGAACCCCACCACCGCCGCGAAAATTTTTTATTCTCTATTGTCTTCTGGCACTTTTCTATTCACTTCATATCTTGTTGTTACCAACATAAGTGCCTGCTCCACTCACTTTTCTGAATTAAAAATTCACCCCATACACCGGAGCATACTCAATGTCTCAATCGTTTCTATGTTATATGTTTGTGTTGAGAATATTGGCTATTAAGCTTAACTGCTGGTCAAAATTATTCGCGATGGTGGTGTACGAACGAATCGGCGGTCTCAAGAAGTGGGTGAGAGAGGGATCTAGTAATGACTTTGAGTTTGAAACGATATTTTTGTGTTCGTTGATAGCTCACACGGTAGAGCCACGCTCTCACCTGCCAGGCGGAGTTGTCGTACCAATAAGGTCGCAGGTTCGAACCCCACCACCGCCGCGAAAATTTTTTATTCTCTATTGTCTTCTGGCACTTTTCTATTCACTTCATATCTTGTTGTTACCAACATAAGTGCCTGCTCCACTCACTTTTCTGAATTAAAAATTCACCCCATACACCGGAGCATACTCAATGTCTCAATCGTTTCTATGTTATATGTTTGAGTTGAGAATATTGGCTATTAAGCTTAACTGCTGGTCAAAATTATTCGCGATGGTGGTGTACGAACGAATCGGCGGTCTCAAGAAGTGGGTGAGAGAGGGATCTAGTAATGACTTTGAGTTTGAAACGAATATTTTTGTGTTCGTTGATAGCTCACACGGTAGAGCCACGCTCTCACCTGCCAGGCGGAGTTGTCGTACCAATCAGGTCGCAGGTTCGAACCCCACCACCGCCGCGAAAATTTTTTATTCTCTATTGTCTTCTGGCACTTTTCTATTCACTTCATATCTTGTTGATACCTTTGGTATTGCTACGATTTATCCTGGCGAGCATAACTGGTTAATACGTTAGTAGTTTAATTATGCGCATAATATCGGCAATAAGTCGATTGTAAACAAATAATATACTGCTGGGTAAAAATATACCGGAGTTTTGAGCAAAAAAAAAGGAAAGGAGCAGGAAAAACAAATCTATTTTATAACCTTGAGGCCCAAGTAACCGGAAGTTATCCCGATTTCTGTAGCGTTTAGATTGACAGCATCTGTAACTTGCTACCGTTAATGCGAGAAAGTACGGAGACATAGATATTATTAGAAAACGAGTGTGTCACTATACTGTACGTGAATAATAAATGGCCAATAAAAAAGGGGAAGCTGTCCCCTGCCTCTTCGACTCTCTTTTCGGACTTAAGTAAGGACGTAAAGTATGATAATATGGTAAACAAAACGATGCTATGCGTTTAAGTAAAATATTAAACATTTCTACCGGCCAGATCAATCTTAACAACACACAAACTGTAACATTTATTGTCTAGAACTTATCACCCAACAGGCGGACTGAAAACAATAACGGTTGTGTGGTCTAATGGTAAGACACTCGCCTTCGGTGCAGGGTTCGAGTCCAGCTCTGAACGCGCATAGTTGAGTCCTTGGAAAGGGTTCTTTACTCATATTCTTTAACCGTACGCAGGTGTAAAATAAGTACCTGGTCGTTCACAGTGTTGTCTCTGTACGAAAATAATGTAATATCGCTCAACAGGAGTCATGTATCGTCCTACGTGTTAAGTGTTGCTGTTGGCTAGGGATCTCTAGTAAAGCGCTTCTGGCACGTCTAGAGGATATTGTGCTATATAAACGCTCTTGTTTGTTGTTTTTGCTTTTGTTTTTGTTTTTTAATGTTAATCTTGTAGTGTCCACAAGTTACAATGGCCTTTGAGTTATGACACTGGTAAATCCAAGCATAATGAATGGTAACTCTCACTGGTACTAACTCAATGTCATGTTTTGAAACATTCTTTTGTTTGTGACAACGCTTTTGGGTCTTCCTCCTTTGTTTATCATGGCTATTTTTGTTTGTTGCAATATCAAGTGTGCCAGGTGTCCAATATGATTCATTATATCATAAAAAGCATGCAAATAACCAACTTTTTATACTTATAAGTTTTAATCTTGCTTGTAGTGGGTTGTTGTGACATGAAATACTCCATTAACATGTCAGAAATTCATGCTATGTGTCATATAATATGTATATGAAGGCTGGTTTTCCAAAAACTCGTTAAGTCGGTATTTCTACTTTATGAGAATGTAATTCCATGAGCTAAGTTGAAACGTAAACTTTATTTTAAGTATCAAATGACATCAGAATAGCCTTCGATTTGTATAATTTGAATTTTTATGATGATAAATGGATAGGCCGGATGAGAAATATTAGGGGAATCAATCCTTACCATCTCAAAATGGGAAAAACAGAGAAAATGAGTTTTGAACATTTAAGACCACTTTCCACACACACACACACACACACACACACACACACGCACATACACACATATGTATATATATATATATATATATATATATATATATATATTATGTATGTATGTATGTATG
Source organism: Berghia stephanieae (assembly GCF_034508935.2). Classification (NCBI taxonomy): domain Eukaryota; kingdom Metazoa; phylum Mollusca; class Gastropoda; order Nudibranchia; family Aeolidiidae; genus Berghia; species Berghia stephanieae. The sequence continues at coordinate 82,658,822 of NC_088362.1, forward strand.
TATGTATACATACTTTATTCTATTATATTCATATTATATTATTACTTGTATCATAGTTTTACATGTCCATGCCGCCAACTATTGTGTATAAATAGGACTATACATTTCCTTATTACATGTTACTGTTTATAAAAAGAGACATTTAAATTCATCAAGGGCATTACGGAATTTAAATATTTGTTTTTGTATGATATTTTAAAGGTAAAAACAATCCTTGGCTTTTTACAGACAAAAGCATTTCTCGGAATGTGATTACATGTATTTTGTGCGTGTGAGGCAAGGAAGAGTCTTGTCAACACGGTTGTTATAGATAGAATGCACTTGGTCAAGGAGTTCACAACATTGCCATCCGGAAGTATAACGAACCAACACACAAACTCTGTGTAACCATGAACTCTTATAGTCTGGTTAATACAGTTTAGTGAGAACAACTCACAAACGCGGATGGCAAAAACAATAACAAGGCCTGAGTGACGTCATCTGCATACTATCTATAAGTACGAATAACATACACACACTACACCATGGTTATGGAAGTGGCTATCTGGAATTCATTCTCCTGCATGCGTATGTCTCAATGTGTGAGACTGTATCTAATCTAGTTGTATGACACTCGCTTTCGGACATGAGGTCCATGGTTCGAGTTCGGTTTGGGTAGACAAGTTGATTCCTTGAAAATGGCTCTTTCCTCACATTCTCTTATCGTACATCCTTAAACGCTTCCAATATTTCGTTTATTACCCCAGCCGCCAAAACGGAATCATATTTCCATTGGGTTCCTCCTAGGCATCCTTAAAACACTCATACTCTTACAATATCTGTCACTGCCTATATTCACCCCTGAGTCAAGTGGGATAATGTGTGTTAAGTGCCTTAATAAAGGACTCGACGTCGGGACCGGGATTTTCCACAATAGCTGTCACCCATTCGGCAACGGACCACGCTTAACATCGCTGAGCTATTTATAACAAGACGACATATCATGCCACACAATCAATACAATGATTCTAATTACATAAAATTTGATATTCCCTGCTCTCTGAATTCTAGGGTTTTCAGAATAAATAATACTAGTTTCCGATTAAGTAGAAGACCCTTCTATGATTCTAATGTGTTTTTTTTCTCCAGCAATGCTGTAGTGCTCAGTACACAATAAATAAGTCAAGCGACGCAATGTATACATTGATTCTATAAACATAAAACTTGATACTCTGATACTCTGATATCTGAATCCTAATGATTTCAGAATAAATCATACTAGTTTCATACAAAGTAGAAGCCCCGTCTATATAGTGATTCGTGAAAAAGTAAGTTATCATATTTATATTGATTATATAAACATAAAACTGGGTGTTTACTCTGCTCTCTGAATGCTGGGGTTTTCAGAAGAAATAATACTAGTTTCCAATAAAGTAGAAAACTCTTCTCTGTACTGTTTAGTACAAAAAAGTAAGTTATCATACGTACGTTGATTCTATAAACGTAAAACTGGGTATTTAAAGATTTTATATGTAGTGCTTAGTACAAAAAAAAAAAGTAAGCTTTCATTTGTAGGTTGATTCTATAAACATAAAACTGGGTAATTTAAGACCTTCTATGTAGTGTTTAGTACAAAAATGTAAGTTATCATGCGTGCGTTGATTCTATAAACACAAAACTGGATATTTAACGACCTTCTACCAAGTGCTTAGTACAAAAATGTAAGTTATCATGCATATATTGATTATATAAACATAAAACTGGGTTTTTACACTGCTATCTGAATTCTATGATTTACAGAATAAATAGTACTAGTTTCCGATTAAGTAGAAGACCCGTCTATGATTGTAATGGGTTTTTTTTTCAGTAATACTATCGTGCTTACTACAGAAATAAAAGTAAGTTAGGCTTTTCTCAGGTCGCCGAGAGCAAAATCATTAGCTGCCTCTAAATAATGAATTGACATCATTGTCCCAGATTTGAAAGTCACGCAAGCTTGACCTTATTTCCTTCAAATGCATCCCACACCTTAACTTGTTAACTGCCGTACTCCAGAAAAAAACAACAACCCGTATTTTAAAATTTGGCCAGAGAACTCGTCCTTCAAACATTGATCGATTTAACCCTCTCATTACCAACTATAGGAAAATCGTCACATTCGTTACGATACAACCAACATTTTTCTTATTCAAATTTCTTTTGCACATCTTAAAATTCAAACTTTATGAACAGTGTGTTGTGGACCATGTTTTGCTAAAGAAGTAGTGTATTGCAAGAAGTTACTCCAATTATGTCTGAGTGATAAAACATCTATTTTTCTGATAGTTGGGTGTGAGGTTTTGGGAAAAATCGTGAAAATGGCTGGTAAGGAGAGAGTTAAATGTCCATCACCTTGGCAAAAAGTCTTCAACTAGGAATTTAAATTTAGAAAAGCTACAGAATAAGGCGGTTAAATGGTTAACTCTGTAATGCTTTGTTGAAAACTGAAATAATAAACATTTCCACGATGTTTGTTTTTCACAATTTTTAAAATGCTTCGTTTGATTATGATCGTGATAAGATTTCTTCTAACGTGAACTCTTTTCTATAATCAAATGCTTCAGGGGGAAATTCGATGTTCCTTACATTACGTTTAATCCCAATTAAATTAATTATTTATTCATTAGAAATACAAACATCTCTCTTCCCCCCCCCCCTCTCTATCTCTCGCTCTCTCTCTCTCTCTATCTATCTATCTCTCTCTATCTATCTATCTCTATCTATCTATCTATCTATCTATATATCTGTTTGTGTGTGAGTGTGTGTGCGCGCGCGGATGTGTGTGCTTGTGTGTGCATCTCTCTCTCTCTCCCACACACACACACACACACACACACTCTCTCTCTCTCTCTTTCTCTCTCTCTCTCTCTCTCTCTCTCTCTCTCTCTCTCTCTCTCTTTCTATTCTCTTTCTTACACGATCTCCCACTCACAGACTGCTTTTCTTTATACCTTTAACATCATTAGTCCCAAAGCACCAGCTTTACTGTTCCAATAAAACTTACCATTGACGTTCACCCTTCAAAGCAATCCTTACCCAAACAAAGGGACTTAATACTCAAGTAATTGTTCTCAAATTGCCAAGACCCTTTCAGAGGGTTCTCTATCTAATCAACCGTGCTGTTTTGACTCAAATGGTGCTTCTCGAAACAAAGGGTACAAAGCCAGTTAACGAATAAAGAACATTGTCCGAGATTTTACGCCACATGGTGTATCACTCTTGTTTATAACTCTTTGTTATACCTATTTACAATAGCGAGAGAGAGAGAGAGAGAGAGAGAGAGAGAGAGATAGATAGATAGAGAGTGAGAGAGAGAGAAAGAAAGAGAGATAGTGAGTGAGAGAAAGAAGAAAGAGAGAGAGAGAGAGAGAGAGAGAGAGAGAGAGAGAGAGATCTAGATCTAGTTAAAATAAGTAACTGTGAGTCATGAGATTGAAGGCTAGAGGTTGTTTGTTTTTTTTTTTTTTTTTTTTTTTTATTGTTTTTCCAATTGAGTCCAGTTTATTGCGTACACAGTTTTGAGAATTTGAGAAAATTGTTTTTTAATCATAAGAAAGTGGGATACTTTTCCTAAATTACAGTCTTATAAGTTTATGGCAAAATCCCGACTTCTTTCGAACAACCATAGTGAAAAATTATATGGCACAAATGTAGACTGAGAAAATTGGTTCTCATTTCTTTTTTTCGATGAACAGTTTTCTTGTGACAACTCTTTTGGTATTTTCAGATTGAATTTGTTTACGGTTGATGTGGAGGGAATTAGATTGTCACAAATCTGCTCTGTATTGATTTAAATTGTGGCCAACTTTGATGGTCTAGTGGCACGATGACATGTTTTGTAACAGAACCAAGCGATATTAAGCGCGGTCAGTGAAAATTATCGCTCCCTCCCCCCCCCCCCCCCCCCCCTCTCTCTCTCTCTCTCTCTCTCTCTCTCTCTCTCTCTCTCTTTCCCCTCTCCATTCCCTTGTGATTATCCAACTTATTCACGGTGACAGCCCCACTGGCCAGCATTATAACAGCCTTTACAGTAGACAGGTAGCGATGATCAGATAGCCTTGATGTAATCCCAATAATAATTGCGAGGGGTCAGCAGTTATGGACAGCTAATAGGTGGCTAGTGGACATTGATGGATGTCACAGCATCTTTGTCTTGGTCCCTGGCAAGGCGTTGGGTCTGACGGTCCGGATGGTAGAGTGACCATAACACTACAACTAGGTTACATCTCCAACACAGCCGTACTCTGGAAAAAAAAACACATACTATTATAACATTTGGCCAGAAAACTCGTCCTTCAAATATTGATCGATTTAAATGTCTCTCACAGGTTTGAGAGTTTTTTTTTTTTTGGTTTTTTTTTTTGCCAAGATGAGGTCATTAAATCGATCAATATTTGAAGGACGAGTTTTCTGGCCAAATTTTAAAATAATATGGGTTTTTCTGGAGTACGGCAGAACAGTCAATGGTTATGTAACGTGTCCTGTGCCTAACAACAAGATATGAAGTGAGTAGAAAAGTGCCAGAAGACAATAGAGAATAAAATTATTTTTTTTTCCGCGGCGGTGGTGGGGTTTGAACCTGCGACCTTATTGGTACGACAACTCCGCCTGGCAGGTGAGAGCGTGGCTCTACCGTGTGAGCTATCCACGAACACAAAAATATTCGTTTCAAACCCAAAGTCATTTCTAGATCCCTCTCTCACCGACTTCTTGAGATCGCCGATTCGTTCACCACCATCGCGAAGTAATTTTGACCAGCAGTTAAGCTTAATAGCCAATATTCTCAGCCTAGAACTTTGTGGTACTATGTGGTCTAGTTGTATGACACATGCCTTCGGATCGGAAGGCCCAGGGTTTGAGTCCCGCTTTGAGCGGCGCATAGTTGAGTCCTTGGAAAAGGCTCTTCACTAAAATTCTATCATACTCAGGTGTGAAATGAGTACCTCGTCGGAAACAGCGATGCCTGTGTCTGAAAAATTGTAATATCGCCTCACAGGCGTCGAGTCTCGTCTTACATGTTTTAAACCTAAGAGACGAGAATGCCTTTGATAAGGAACTTTTGTGACTGAGCATTTGTAATATAATAATAATATAATTCATAATATGCCAATAAATGGTATGGATGGTTTGTTGTTAGTTTTTCCTTTTTGTTTTCTTCCAGATCTATACTTTTATCTGTTTCGCCCTTTTAAATATTTTATCTCAGGGATGCAATGTTAATATACAATATAAAGTTAGCAGCTATGGGAACAGACATGCACTATGGCAGCATAGGACAGAAAGGAATGGCGAATCTGGCGGGCCCAATGTGTAAAGACACAGGAGAAACTAAAAGGTATCGTAATTTTCTCTATTGTTCCCTGTTTTAAGGGCAGTAAATGAAGACTTGGACCATTTTAAAGTCCTTTTGCTGATATGGTATTATATATAAAAATGAATAAACAGCATTCTTCACGGATTCATAATAAGGGACTGATATTTCAGTGTTATGGCTTCTTGTTTTCCATTAATTGTATAGATAGTTGCGCTTGGCAAAGAAACTCACAACATCGCCATTCGGGAGTATAGATAGTTCGAAGTTGACATCACTCACGTCTTTGTTATTGTTTTTTGCCATCCGCGTTTATGAGTAATTCTCACTAAACTGTATTAACCTGACTATAAACGTTAATGGATACACAGAGTTTTGTGTGTTGGTCCGTTATACTTCCGGTGGCAATGTTGTGAACTTCTTAGCCAAGCGCATACTATCTATAATGGACCAACACACAAAACTTTGTGTAACCATGAACTTTTATAGCCTGGATAATATAATTTAGTGAGAAATACTCATAAACGCGGATGGCAAAAAGCAATAAGAAAGACCCGTGTGGCGTCAACTTCATTCTATCTATAAATTTTGAGTTTTGTTCACAATATAAATTAGCCGGCCCATTTAAATATTGTTTCTGTGTGAGTTATGATCCTTGACAAAAGCATTCCCCGAACACAGTTATGTACATAGCAAGCATAACGTGGAGTCGCGGAGACATGCAAGAGACATTCCTTGATGTGGTTGGGTCTTGGTGTGGTCACCATGTAACATGGACATGTGATGGGTTGACCATGTAATCATAGGCTTACATTGGTCACCCAGACATGCTGTCTTGATCCGTTCTTTGGTATTCGCCTACCCATGAGAACGAGAGAGCAAATGCTCAATCTTGCTTTCTTTATGTCAAGTTTTTTTTTTTCTTTTTTTTTTTCTCTATCCTATTGTTGCTCAGTAATTCTTTTCCATCATTATCTATCACCCCCTTTACTTCTCAACTCCAACACACAAACATGTAGAAATCCAGAGACATAACCAACACACACATACACAAACACACACACACACACACACACACACACACACACACGAGCACCCACACTCACGAGCACACTTACACACAGACAAACTCTCTCTCTCTCTCTCTCTCTCTCTCTCTCTCTCTCTCTCTCTCTCCTTGCATCTTCCTCTCTTTCTCGGACAGTCACCCACCACCACCATTGGCAACGTGATCACGAATGAGTAGTAGTAGCAATGACTAAATTATGAGCGTTTACTATAGAAATAGAACGGGTCGCAAAAAATATTTTTGTTGTTGTCTTTTCATTTGTCCACAAATATTTATTGTTCTCGTGAGCCCTGAAATGAAAGAATTGCATTGATTCGTTTTTAGAGATAACTTATTAGGAGGAACAATTTTAGGTAATTTCATTTAAACTATGCGACCCATCTTTTCAACCTGTTTTTGTAAGAACGAAGTAGATGAAGAAAATTGTTTTAAGTTAAAAGAATAAGAAAATTAAGAAATATAAGTTTTTAAGCTTAAGAAACACAAATTCTAATCTCTTATTGATAACATCTTTCACAACTCGGTTTTTAAAATCTGAGTTTAAAATTTACTCGCTAAAATCTGGTTAAAACCGAACAATAAACAAACCAAAACCAAACCCGTATTATGTCAAAGTAAACCAGATTCATTGGTTGAACTATTGAATAGATAGTATGCGCTTGGCTAAGGAACTCACAACATTGCCACCCAGAAGTGTAACAGACCAACACACAAAACTATGTGTAACCGTGAACTTTTATAGTCTTGATAATACATTTTATTTAGAATTACTCATAAGCGTGGATGGCATAAAACAAAAACAAAGACCCGTGTGACGTTAACTTCGTTCTATCTATACACAAAACTTGTGTTTTTTGGTCTTTAATTTTGACGTAAATCTTTGGTCAGTGTCAGGTTATGTATGATGTATGCCTTAATGAGGGCTACGGCCATAGTATAAAAACAAAAAACAAAAAACAAAACAAAACAAAAAAAAAACAACAACAAAAAACAAAAAAAAAAAACAACAAAAAAAAACAAAAATAAAACAAACCCAGAAACAATAACAAAGTGATGAGTGACGTCAGCTTAATTCATTCATTCATCCTTTACGACGGTCTGTTAGAGTTACACTCAAACGTATGATTATTAATTACACGCTTTATTTCAGAATAGAAACTGCCCATATCGTCCCCATACTAATTATGCTAAGTGAAGGATAACAGGCAAGGAATATACACGTCACAAGTTAGTATCTATTCTTATATATAATGACAGGGCAGGGTGATAAAGGGCACAGTTTCGATTTGAAAGGATCTTACAACAATTTTTTGACTCATCGCGTCAATGCGGTAGTATAATAAATAATAAAATAACTTGAGCTTTTATTTAGAGCACTATCCGCGAAACGTGCTCATAGCGCTTTACAAAGTGTTCCTGACCAACAGCAACACGCAACATGTAGAACGAGACATGGCGCCTGTTTGGCGATATTACATTTTTTTCCCGACAAAGACTACACTGTTAACGGCCAGGTACTCATTTTACACCTGAGTTCGTTGAGAGAATGTGAGTAAAGAGTCTTTTCCAAGGATTCAACTATGCGACGAGCGAGGCTCGAACCCAGGACCGAGTGTCATACAACAAGACCACATAGCCGTATTAAGTCGGAGTGAAGAGGGAAGAAAAGTCCTGTCGTCAAACCCTCTATTTTTTGGGTCCCAAATCATTGGGAGTGTGTATGTAACCATTTCTTAGTCGGAATGAATAGGGAAGAAAAGTTTGATGTCAAAAGACTAGTTCCTATTTTACTGGAGGTGTAAAACTACTCTTCATGAGGACTGAATACATACCTTGTATAATTGATCTTATGGTCTCAGAGTGATGGCATCTCATTTTCTAAGGGGCCGTTCACAAACCATGTGGACACTTTTTCACCATATTTAGACCCCCCCCCCTTCCCCCCTGTGGACAGACGTGGACAAATAACATACCCCCTCCCCCCCCCCCCCCCCCCACTGTGGACGTCCATGGTACAAATTAGACTCACAACGCATAAATTTGCAAATTGTGGCCTTTTAAGTTCAGGTTGCGTTCTATGTATATAAATAATATATATAGCCTTAATCTAGTGTGCATAATATTATTCAGAATTAAGGGAAAAACTTTAAATTGTTATCCACAAAAAAAAAAGCCTTCAATTCAATCCTTTTTTTTATATCAAAGTTAAAGAATAATCTCTTCTCACAAGAGCATTGCCTATAATAAAATAATAACTATTATTAATTATATATGGAGGCAAATTGAACTTAAAGGGCCACAATGTACAACTTAAGGTGTTTAATAGAAATAGTACCTAGTACAATTACAAGATAAATATTTCAAATACCATTTGAACACACAAAACTTTATTGAACTTTTCAACTGAATAATTCTGAGAACATTTGAAACATAAAAATGCAATACATATAATTATTTTTCTTAATATTTCACCTATTGTAATGCATTTTGGACTGGATTAGACTCAAAATTCAATGGTTAAAATAAACACATGATTTAAAAAAATCTGAATGCACATTTGATTTATGCACATTTAAAGTACAAATTATACGTTTAAAAGTCATCAGTCCAAGGACACCTCATGGCTTCAAAAATGTTTCTGTAGACAGGCATTGCATTAGAATCCCTCTCTATGAAGGGACTTATTTCAATCTCTTCTTCACCACCTTCCTGCAAAGAATGTTCATCGGATAAATGTGGGACTTCATTGTCGATTAGCCCACATTTCTGATGCACGCCTTTCTTGTGCCTTCGCAACAATTTTGAGGCCATAATATATTCCAAAAGGGGCCAAATTAAATTATATGGTGCCAAACAAAATTGTTGATGGTTCATTTCCTTTTTCTTTTTTTTTTTATTTATTGTTAAATAACTTTGTCCACATGGACAACCTACTGACTCCCTCCCCCTCCCCTATGGACCAGGTGTGGACATTTAGCACATCCCCCCTCCCCCCCCCCCTCACTGTCCACATGGTTTGTGAACGGCCCCTAATCTAAATAATATATGCTGGTCGTTAATAAAGACAATCCTTCTTCGCCCTTTTACATCCCATAATTCTTAGAATCTGCATATACATCCTGCTACTGAAATAGTTATGTCACCTAGTGAGTCAATATGAAACCTTTTCATTATTTAATTTGTCCTTCGAAGAACTGGTTACATACACACTTCTAAGGATTTATGAACCGAAAAAGTAGAAAGTTTCACGACACGAATTTTCTACCCTATTAGACAAAGATAAATGAGTGCGACTTTGAAGTCTTGTGGTATCACCATAGTAGGACTGGTAGGTCCCTGGTTCGAGTCCTGCTCTGACTGGTGCAAAGTTGATTCCTTGGAATAAGGCTCTTGATTCAAATTCTCTCACAGTAAATACCCAAATGTAAATCTGTTCGGTAACAACGTTGTCTCTGTCTAAATTACACTACGAAAAGCACCTGCTTTATATGGGCATCATGTCTCGTCCTACATGTTAACTGTTGCTGTTGGCTTGGAACCCCTTGTAAAGTATTTAGAGCATGTTTAGTGGATTTTGTGCTATGAAAATAACCAAAAAAAAAAAAAAACCCCAAACAAACAAAAAAAACTTGAGCTTTTATATAGAGCTGTATCCACAAAACATGCTCAAGGCGCTTTACAAAAAACTTACTTTTTTTTATGAAAATGATCAGAATAAGGAATTTGAAATTTAATATACAAAACACAGTCCACCTATAAAAGACATTAAGTTATAAGTAATATTGTATTAGTTACCCTCAAAATACAATTTTAAGTATAAGCATCATGTATTCCCTTACATTACACCGTTTTGAGACGATGGGTCACATTTTTGTTCTATGAATCACTTTTTTTCAGTTCAGCGAGTTTTAGATTATCTATAAGTACAGGGTTATTCAATAGAATTGTAACACTTCATGTCCCGGTCTGATATAGACCCCTAATGCGTTCAAATGAAGTGGGCACAAAAGGGTTCAACAGTCGTGACGTCACTTCCCTCGTAATGACGCATAGTAACTGGTTCTAAACTATCGGGAAAATGGCGGACGCCTTATGAAATACTTCTCCGACGAGCATAAAAGTGTATCCAGAGGAGAAAAACATTATAAATCTGATCATGTTATTAATTTTATACATTCTGATCACATGACATGTGAAAAAGTTCTAGCCAGCATGAAGAATAAATGTTTTTCAACAGAAACAAGGATTTTACCAACCAGGTACTTATTTTGCCCTTGGATACGATGAAAAAAAAAACTGATTTTTGAGGACTTGAATCATGGACCTACATGTCAGAAGCACATTATCAATCATACACCACAAGACCACCAAGCGGCACAAAAACACGACCACACACTTAAACAATAACAAGATATTATGTCTCAATCACACACACACACACACATACACACACACACACACACATAAAAAAGCACTTTATATAGTAAACAGTCACACAACCCACACCCACACGCACGCACACACACACACACGCACGCACACACACACACACACGATCACGCCCACACAAATAAAAAAAAACAAAACACATTATATCACAAAACGCACATAAACACACACATACACGCACACACACACACACTCTCTTACTCACACACACACACACACACACACACACACATACTCTCCCTACCCCCCCCCCCCCACACACACACACACACATACCACCATTACTGCCAACAACAACAAACCAAGTATGTAAGGCTTTCGTGTCAACACAAGATAGTCGGCCGTGTCCGATGTTTGTAGCCTTGAGTGACACTTCGTTTAAGACGCAAATTTGTTGGCCCATTCATGAAAAGAAATTGATACTAGTCGAGAACATTCTACTCCGTGGATGCTTGTCTTACATCTTATCTCAGTCAAGGCTAAAAAAGTTACGAGATAGACTCCGTCCTGCAGCAAAGAAACACGGAACAGCTTCTAAGATTTCTACCGCCGCCTTTTTGCACTGTAGTGTCGTTAGGGAACAAAACGCTCCGTTGTTCAAGGCGCATAAACAAATTGACTGTACGTTGGAAAGACACATATTTTAAAATTTGGCCAGGAAACTGGTCCTTCAAATATCGATCGATTTAAATGTATGACCCCCATCTTGGCTAAAAACTCTCAAATCTTATAATCTTATTATATTGTAATTTATAGCAAAATCGGGGTTGCCCAAAAAACGAAAGGGTATAATGAATTTGTTTAATTTCAGCGGAAAGAACATAGTTCTATAAAGTTAAAAAGCTAACATTTCATACTTCAGATCAATAATAGACAGATGCCAAAACTTTTATGTGAATATAGTTCATTCAGCCAACGATAAATTCTATTTCCAGGATGTTTTAAACCTGGCCATAATACCAGATTGATGTGATAGGTCATAAATGCAGGAAATATTGAATGAAAATTATAACAAAACAAAAGCAAAAGTGAGCTACAACATTGAATTATAAACATAATATATTTATCATTACACAGACATATACAAAGACAGAAACACTCCGAGACAAAAGTATTATCTCTCACCCAGATTTCAACACCTAGACTATAAACGCTCAAATTTACACATAGATTTTGCGTCCCGATACGATATATTCGGCTGGCGGGTGTTGTGGGTATTTTACCTAAAGGCATACCATTCAAAGAAGCCTTCTTTACTGGAGTAAAATGACACACATTGTTTTTTTTTAAAAGGGGGATATGGCGGATTCGTGAGCAAGGCCTTTCTTGTCAGTCTTGTTACCTCATGGCGTGGTTTAGCCTTGTTGGCAATAACCTTGCTTATTAGTCAATGTGTGTTCGAGTGCCTGTATCACATCACCATGACAACCTGTTACTACAACTGCAGCAAGAACGGATTTGCTATGATTACCACTCTCTACTACTACTACTACTACTACTACTACTACTACTACTACTACTACTACTACTACTACTACTACTACTACTACTACTACTACTACTAGCCAACAATAACACTTGACCTTTAGGACAAGACATTGCACCAGTAAGGGATATATATTGCAATTAATAATCCACAGAGTAATTGCTGTTAACGACATAATACTCATCTTACACCTGAAGAATGTGAGTAAAGGGTCTTTTCCAAGAACTCAACTTTGCGCCGCTCGGAGCAGAACTAGAACCTTCTGAGGCGATTGCCATACCATAAAGCCCACTTAAATCTCTCTGGTTTGGGTGAAATCTTTTGATCTCGCTTGCTGTGTCTTCCTCCCATCCCCGCCCCCTTCCGCCCTATATCATCTGTTTTCCAAGTTGCTCTCTATCTTTGTCATGAAATGAGATTACTTGGTTGTCCTGTCCCTTGCTGGAGAACTTAGCTGAGGGGGAAACAGTCAAATGTCTAGTATTCGTTTTGGGAGATGATATTTTTCCCCTTGTAAATAATTTCTCTGCTATGTACAGGTAGTTGTATTTTTGTTTGAACATATCTTGTAATCATTTGAGTGTGTTCCTCTTAATGGGATCCTGTGCTAGTGTCTGGATGAGACTTTTAGGTGATTTCAATTTAAGTACATTGATGGTATGCTCTTGAAATCTTCATCCGTTCCCTACTTGAACCAATTCCTCCTCTTTGCCTTACTTTGTCTTGGGTACTTTAATCGTAATTTCAGAGTTTTGAGAATCCCATTTTATTCCTGTTTACCGACGCTGATATGACCTAAACGTTTTGCAAGCGCCGTAAAGCCCTTAAAAATAAACAAACAAAATCTCTCTGGCGGATGATACCAGATCGACTTACTGAGTGGCATATACATTCTATATTTATACATGGTGATGCAACTGACGACTGCATAACCCAAACAAGAACCTGTTTTTTGGGTGTTTTTTTTTTTTTTTTTTTTTTTGGGAAGAGGGGGGGGGGGGGGGGTTGGGGGAGTTGTTTGTTTTATGATCTACTTGGAAAAGGCTCTTTACTCACATTCTCTCACCGTACTCGGGGTGTAAAATGAGTACCTGGTCGTTAACAGCGCTGTCTCTGTCCGACAAAAATTGTAATATTGCCTAACAGGCATGTTGCATTTTAAGTGTTGCTTGTCCTTGTAAAGCGCTTTGAGCAAGTTTAGTGGATATTGCGCTATATAAAAGCTCAAGCCTTTTTATGGCCTATCTTCTCAGTGGCTTGTACTGGTGGGTTGAATGAGATATTTTATAAAAGTGATATTATAGTTGATATCAAATTCTAGTTTTTGTCCATTGTCCACAATAAATTTAATAATTTTAGTCCATTAGTAAAATGTAGTCCTTCAGAGCAATAGGCCATTGGAGGCGGATTTTTTACCCGTTTTTTACGGCGTGAAACGGACAATAGCAATTTTTTATACCCTTTGGATGGGGTTGTTTCCGCCAGATCTAACAGAACCAGCTACCCAAATACTGATGAGTGGACAGATGTTTGCGTGTGTGTGTGTGTGTGTGTGTGTGTGTGTGGGTGGGGGAGGGGTCAGAAATAATCTCGACTTCACCCTGGATCGATCTCGGTCCCTATACCTTGTGAAGCGAGTGCGTTACCAACTGAACTATCGGGACCACTATATTTTTCACTATAAATCTAATTTTTACACTCAGAGCAAATAACAATGTGAAATTGAATGTAGGCTTCATTTTAATATAGGAAAACAGATAAAATGGACTTTTCGGGTTTCCCCTTTATCAACAAAACAGGATGAATGAAACACTACAGCCTCTATAGTGTGTCATTCATCCTGTTTTGTTGATAAAGGGGAAATCCGAAACGCCCATTTTATCTGTTTTCCTATAGTAAATTGAAGCTTATATTCAATTTCACATTGTTATTTATTTCTTCTAGTTTCGAGCAGCACCATTTACATCATTCAGAACAAAAAAGCGACATAATGCAGGTTTGAAGGAGTTGGTGACATGTAAAGCATTGACACGTTTCTGGCATTCTTCATGGTAGGCCTATTACATTGCAAAAGCGTGTTAGCTTTCAAATCAAGCATGTGAAAGAAAAAAAAATCTCCAAAAACAATTTCGAACACTTAAAGGTTGCTTCCACTCCAGAAGAAACACGGTAAGTGGACAGCACCTTTTATGTTAATGATCAATGTAAACAGATTACAACCGCTGACCACTGTAGTAGCCGTCCAGGGGCTGAATACGCCCATTGTTAGTTTTGTATTTTTCCGCCACCTCGGATACTGGACCCGTGTTTTGGTCCGTTTGTCTTCTAATCCAGTTACTTTGAAAATTAGGGTTACGGTTAGTGGATCAACAACCATTAGAGTCGTAAGTCCGTGTCCTCCTTTAAATAACAAACTAAGAGTGCGGTCACATTGAGTGGTATCTAGAAACAGTATAGAACATTTTTTGGGACAATATTTATGATTTTCTGGTTTCTTATACATATTCTTAGAAGGACATATTGAATCTATAATAATATATGCAAAGTCTAACGCCGGATGTGTTTTGATCTCTATTCACTAGCTCTATGATTATGTCCGGCACTAAGTATAGTTTAATACTCATTAACACAAAGGTCGAATGGGGTAAAAATGATTATGAGACTTTTTAACAATTTGAGGGGGGCGGAGGAGGGGCGGGAGCACAAAGATTTATCCGTATTTATAATACAAGTTTTCGGAGCGAAAAAGAATAGAGTAAAGATATTATATTTATATTGTTAAGTGCCCAGAGCTTGTGTTTTACACGAGAATGAGCGCTATATAAATGTGTATTATTATTATTATTATAAAGATTGGGGTTAAGGTTAGTGGACCTACAACCACTTGAACTGTAAGTGCATGTCCTCTTTTAACCAGTTAACTGTCGCACTCTGGAAAAACTCGTATTTAAAAATTTGGTCAGAAAACTAGTCTTATAAATATCGATCGATTTAATTGGCCCTCATCTTAGCATAAACTCTCAAACCTGGGTACCTTCAAAGTCTCAACCAGTGAGGTAGACTGATATTTTTTTGGTGTTTTTTTTTTTTTTTTGGTAGTTTTTTTCTCTTGCATTGTCTAGTACCTTTCATACATACTTGTTCAGATCTTCATCTTACACCGGTGCCTGCTCCCTAATTTCACAATATATTTTTTTAAAACAGGAGTAACCAGACCTGCCAATTATTACAAACATTTCGTAGAACTACGAGTTTTCGGGTCCTTATTGGTAATTATATATAAAGATCTTAAATTCAATAAACTTTTTGAAAACAACTTTTCATTGCCAGAGCCAATATATAATTTAATGATTTAAACTTAATTGATAATGTTGTAAAGTAGTTATAGTGCCCACTGTGCTACCACACTTGGAAACTACGAATCTTTCCAATATCAAGTAGGCAGATCTAGAGAGTAACCCCCCCCCCCCCCCCTTCCACCCATTTTGGAACATGCTAATCCGACTTCCTGTAAGCAAACGATACATAATATTATGATATTTGGCATGGTATAAAATTACCTCTATAGGACGAGACACGAAAACCTTTCGCTTTTATTAGTAAGGCTTCTAAGAAGGATCAACTGAAACCTCTAAGATAAATGAAGATATCGTTTCTCTTATAACGCGATCAAATATTGAGTAATGTGTTGTTTAGACAATATTCGGTTTTAACCGACGTGTAAGCACATATTTGGAAGTTTGATAACCTAAATATTTATGGGCTCTTTTTGTAATAGATATAACCTCAAACATTACGTACACCCCATGACAAGTTGTATAGCATAATGCGCTGGTGGTATGCCCTTTTGATGATTTACTCACCAGTTCTACTCGCCAGAACGGCCGACCCAACACGCAAAACTATGTGTAACCTTAAATGTTTATAGTGTGACTGAGAAAATCTAGTGAGAACTAATCACCCAAAAATGATAAAAAGGAGTTTCGTGACTTTTACTTAATCTATTCCTTTTGATAACCAAAGCTCGAGTCCTATTACAATTACCCAGTACCATCATCTTCTTAAATAAGTCGGTGCCAAGCACAAATACACATGAAAGGGAGAATACCCTACAAAATAGTGGTACGATACTTTTAATAGAGAGTTGCGTCTCTCGCTTATCTACAAACTTGTCATTCAATACAACAATAATCTCCTTCTTCTTCTTCTTCTTCTTCTTCTTCTTCTTCTTCTTCTTCTTCTTCTTCTTCTTCTTCTTCTTCTTCTTCTCCCCCCTCCTCCTCCTTGTCTTCCTCCTCCTCCTCCTCCTCCTCCTCTTCTTCTTCTTCTTCTTCTTCTTCTTCTTCTTCTTCTTCTTCTTCTTCTTCTTCTTCTTCTTCTTCTTCTTCTACTTTTTTTTCTTCTTCTCCTCATTTTTTCCCCTTTTTCTTCTTGATCTTTTCTTTCGAAGCCAACACCATCACGTTGCTGAGGAGCGTTGCGTTATGTTGAATGCTCTTGACGTCTATATATATATATATTTTTTAAAAAAAGGTTTGGGGATCAACATTGTTTCGTACACGTTAAATTTTATCACCGAACACAGCGTTACTGGCATATCTGAAAATTATGAGACGATTTTTCACAATTTGATATACAAGTAACTTGCAAAACTTTATTAAATTAAGGATGATTTGATTTCCCTTTGACACAAATGAACTTTTAGAAAATATCTACTGGGTCGTAATGCAGAGCCTTTTTATTATGACCGCGAACAATCAAAACGCGGGATATGTGACATTTCATTCATCCTGTTTTGTTGATAAAGGGAAAACCCGAAACGTCCATTTTATCTTTTTGTATATTAAATTGAAGCTTATATTCGATTTCACGTTGTTGTTTATTTCTTCGAGCTTCGAGCAGCAATATTTACATTTGCCATTACAATAATAACACCACATAGATTATCTATTAGCTGAGACGATTTAATGCCTATAAGTTTCTTCACAATGGATTTTCTCTCTTTCTTGTATTTGTTATTCTGATTTCTCTGGCGCTTCATCAAAGACGTTTTCAGAATCACCTTTAAAAAAAAAAACAAAAAACAAACTAGAGCATTTATATAGCGCAATATCCACGAACGTGCTCAAAGCGCTTTACAAGGGATCCCAGCGCCAACAGCAACACTTAACACGTAGGACGGGACATGACGCCTTTTAGGCGATATTACAATTTTTTCGGAAAGAGACAACGCTGTTGACGGCCAGGTACTCATTTTACACATGAGCACGGTGAAAGAAAGTGAGTAAAGAACCTTTTACAAGGGCTCAACTATGCGCCGAGCGAGGCTCGAACCCAGGACCTTCCGGGTCCGAAAGTGAGTGTCATACCACTAGACCACATAGCCGCACATCTTGGTTACCTTGAAATGACACCGAATTAAGACGGTGAGTTAAATTGGTATGATACAGCTGTGTGAATTCTGAAGTACTTTGATGAAACTATTTTTTTTCTTTCATTTTGGTCAGAAAAATGTTAGTTCTCAAATATCGATCAAATAAAAATATGACTTAACTTGTTTAAAAAGTCTAGTACCGAGCGAGTGTTTGGTTTTAGACATTGACAATTTGGCCATCATCGCTCGAACCTAAGACCTCCTGTTTACCGGTCAGGTGTTCTACAATAAACAACATTCACTGACTTGGGACACTTTGATTCCTATCTTTTAAAGGGTTCTTCTGTTATTATTTTTATTTCTGTTTTTTTTTTTTTTTACACTAATTCAAACACATTTTTCAGAATGACTTTTTAACGTCTTGTTTATCCCGACATAATTCGTGATTCAGGCCTTTGTTCATATTTGTATGATACAACTAATATGATGGGAATTCTTACCTATTCTGATTTTTTTTTTATTGATCATTTTTATAGAGCAACATCCACTAAA
>NC_088362.1:82682080-82709580 GCF_034508935.2 Berghia stephanieae
TGATGTGAAGCGTCCTCTACCAAATGAGCTATTAGGACCCCAATTTTACTACTTCATCACGCAGGCAATCTTCTAGATAATTGATAGTTTGAGCGTTACTAAGCATTAACCAATCAGAATACATCCTGCCATTAAGCCCATTTCGCAACCTTGACGATTTATTTTCGGTCAACGAAAAGGCAATAATAAGTCCTTAATTCTATAGCTCTTAAATTTATTTATTTTTAAATTACGCCCTTTCTCAGCGGCGCCATTTTAGACCCCGTCATTTCCGCCGCCTATGCATTCCAGGATTTCTAATGTCAACAGGAATCACCCGTTTTGTCCAAAATGAGTGCTATCTTTAGGACATGCTAAACAGATAAATAGGTTATAAGCAGCTATGTGGTCTAGTGGTATGATACTCGCTTTCGGATCGGAAGGTCCTGGGTTTCGAGCCTCGCTTGGCGCATAGTTGAGTCCTTGGAAAAGACTCTTTTCTCATATTCTTTCGTCGTGCTCAGGTGAAAAATCAGAAGGGGCCATTTACAGCGTTGTTCTGGCCGGGAAAAGACAATGTCGCCAAATTGGCGTCATGTCTTATCTTAAACGTTACGTGTTGCAGCTGTAAAGTTGTTTGGGCACGTTTAATGGATATTTCACTACAAAAATGCCAAAGTTTAAACCGTCCTCATGATAGAATTCACTGTGTTAGAGACAGCTAAGGGAGAGAATTCGTGACAGAAACAATCCGTAATATCAATAACAATAATAATAATGAAAAAATTAATAATAATAATAATAATAATAATAATAATAATAATAATAATAATAATAATAATAATAATAATAATAATAATAATAATAATAATAATAATAATAATAATAATAATAATAATAATAATAATAACAATAATAATAAAGATGATGATAATAATAATAATGATGATGATGATGATGATGATGATGATGATGATGATGATGATGATGATGATGATGATGATGATGATGATGATGACATGAGAAAGAGGACGAAGGGGAAGAAAAAGCAGGAGGAGGAGGGGGAAGAGGAGGAGCAGGTGAGGCATTAATATAATATCAGTATTAATCATTATAACGTTGAGCAACAGGACGATGACATTCACGATGATTGAATAGTGACTGAAATAACAACAGTGATATAAATAACAAGACGAATTCCTGTTGTAATGATCCTAACAGTTTATTTCTAGTTGTTTTTACTATTCTATTATTTCACTGCCGTATTCCGGAAAAACACGTATTTCAAAATTTGGCCAGAAAACTCGTTCTTCAATTATTTCGATTGGTTTAAATAGGCTCATCTTGGCAACAACAAAAAAAAACTATCAAAACTGGGACTTCGCGAGTTCCCAGGTTTGAGAATTTTTGCTAAGATGAGGATAATCTAAATCGATCAGGACGAGAATTTTGAAATGCGAAATGTTTTTTTCCAGAGTTCGGCAGTTAACTTGTTTACCATTAATAAATGTCAAATTAATATCACGTTTTAAATACACACGCTTGTCTGTTACTGGTGACGAATCGTAATAATACGGTGTTATGTGTGGATACGCCCGTTGATAAAAATTGCATTTAATTTAATTTATAAAATTTTTGAAGCAAAATAAATAAAATTGAGCTTAAAATGGATCTTTTATACAGGGCAATATCCACTAAACGTGCTCTAAACGCTTTACAAGGGGTCCCTGACCAACAGCAACACGTAACATGTAGAATTAATGATGCCTGTTAGGCGACATTACAATTTTTTCCGACATAAAAAACGCTGTTTACGGCCAGGTACTCATTTTACACCTGAGTAATGTGAGAGAAGAGCCTTTTCCAAGGACTCAACTATGCGCCGAGCGAGGCTCGAATCCAGGACCTTCCGATCCGAAAGCGAGTGTCATACCACAAGACCACATACTCGCACGTACTATTTGAACAATGAAATTTGTTTTAAACATTTAATTTAAAAAATTAAATTCCTAATTATGTTACTTTTGACTGCAAACTTACTTTTCATCATTTAGTTCAATCCGATACGATTAGCTTGAAGCGATGCGTCACAAATTAAATCATCTAAGTAAAATAGAAGAAGTTATACCGCTTTAGATGTATTGAATAGATAATGATTCCAATAGTGGTTAGAAAATCGTGAACGCTGCTTATATAGATAGTATGCGCTTGGCTTAGAAACTCACAACATTGCCATCCGGAAGTATAACGGACCAACACACAAAACTATGTGTAACCATGAACTTTTATAGTCTGTTTAATACAGTTTAGTGAGAAATTACTCATAAACATGGATGGCAAAAAACAATAACCAAGGCCAGAGTGATGTCAACGGCCTTCTATCTATAGACGGAACGAAGCTGACGCCACTCACTTCTTTGTTATTGTTTTTAAACAGCCATTTTAATGCTTAGTTTTCTGTAAACTTTATCAGTCATGCTATAAACGTTTAAGGTCACACATATTTTGTATGGGTACGTTGTATCTGGCTGGCGGATTTTGTGAGTATTTCAATTTCAACTTTAACTTGAGATTTTTTATATAGCGCAGTATCCACTTAACGCGCTGAAAGAGCTTTACAAAGGGTCGTTGACCAACAGCAACACGTACCACGTAGAACGAGACATGACGCCTATTAGGCGATATTACATTTTTTTTCCGACAGAGACAACGCTGGTGACGGCCAGGTACTCATGTTATATCTGAGTATGGTGAGACTAGCGTCCTATCAAAAGGATAGCAAGCAATTGCTGTTGTCCGTTTATGCTATAGAAACCGGGATAAACTCCGGCTCCATGGGCCCAATGGTTCTGAAGGACTAATATTACTAGTGCGGTGAGAGAGTGTGAGCAAAGAGCATTTCCAAGGGACTCAAATATGCGCCGAGCGAAGCTCGAACCCAGGACCTTCCGATCCAAAAGCGAGTGTGATACCACACAACCATATAACCACACTGCCTAAAGCATTGCACCAATAGTCTCTTCTTCTTAATTAATGTGGCTCGGTGGCTTAGCAGGGCGTCTCAGCAGCGTCTTGTCTTGTCACAAAGTCAAGTGTTTACCGTGATCAATGGCCGGATGGGTGACAGTGATCATGAAAAATCCTAGTTCTAATTTTTTGTCATTGGGTAAATCACTTTAAAGACAGTACCACACTCGACTCAGGTATGAATAAGAAACTGGCTACTGGAAGTTTATTACAAAGGATTTTCGGCACTTGCGACATATTTAGCACATTTCAAACCAGTAAAAATGAAGAAAATGGGATGGTAATTTTTTAAAATATTACGGTTAAAGTAAAGTCATACGAGAAAAAGACAAAGTGGAATGAATCAAATAGAGAACAGATGTAGATCGTAAGACATACTACTAAAGAGGTTAAAGTCACAGGTAAAGGCAACGACTTTCTGATAGTCGTGATGTCCAAATTGAATAAGCAATTGCTATGGTTCAAGCTACAGCTACTTGGATGACCGCCCGGCT
Organism: Berghia stephanieae; assembly: GCF_034508935.2. Lineage (NCBI taxonomy): Eukaryota > Metazoa > Mollusca > Gastropoda > Nudibranchia > Aeolidiidae > Berghia > Berghia stephanieae. The sequence continues at coordinate 82,685,581 of NC_088362.1, forward strand.
TCATGTGCTTTATTGATGCTATGCGTTTAGGTAAAACATTCATAACATCAGCCACCAGAATTATCGTGCCAACACAAAAGATACTGTGTGCATCCTTGAGCGTTTATGATTGATTTAATTTAGTGAGAACTAATCACCAAAATTGCTGTCTCATAAATAAGAACAAAGAGCTGAGTAACGTCAATTTCGTTCCTTCTATAGCTAGAAACAAATTTATTTCCAAAATAATGTTAATTTTCAGACATCGATATGTACAAGACAATATTGAAGATGGAATGACAAATTTATGTCAAAAATATAGCTCAAGTTAAAATTTATCAAAATGAGCAAAACAGATTTTTAAAGCTCGTGAAATACAATGTACACATAACGTAGTTTCGGGGAAAGATCTAGGTAATGGTGATATAACAATGATATGTATGTGTAGCACATGAAATGTTTATATACCAATGGTATGTATGTGTATCAGGGACAAGGGTTACGTATTAATGATATTTAAAAGTAATACACTGGACAACATGAGTGATTGACATCAGACATCCTGTTTGAAGGGTTATCTCTATTCCTTCATGGAATGCCTAGGCGATGGGATCCATTATTGGCGCCGTTGCAATAGGGTGTAATTTTTTTTTTTTTAATTGTAATGCATGTATGTGCGACATAGAGAATGGTTATATAATAACGGTATGATCATGTAGCAATGATATGTATGCCTAAGACAGACAATGTAACATCGATATTGTTGTGTAACAGACAATGGTGACATAACAATACGTATGTGTGTAACATATGTAATGGTAATGTAACAACAGTATCTATTTGTAACAATTATAACGTTTATGTAACAAAGACATGAATGTGTAACATATGAATTCTAAATGTAATAATGATGTATGCATGTAACAATTGTATTGGTGATGTAACAACTACACGTATGTGTAACATATGGAATGATAATGTAAGATTGATATAAACATGAAACAATTAAATATTTCTGTAACAATGGTATGTTTATGTAATAATTGGAATGTTTATGTGACAATGACATACGGAATGGTTATGTAACATTATGTGTGTAATGGTTATAAATCATGGATATGCATTTGTTTCATGAAACATTGGTACGTATGTGTATAAAAGACAATGTTCACGTAACATTGATTATTGATATGTATGTGTCTAACAGACAATGCTCATGAAACATAAATATGTATGTAAAATCAGACAATGTTCATGTAACATTGATATGTAGAAAATGTTGATGTAACATTGATATGTAGACAAAGTTCATGTAACAGTGATATTATGTGTATAATAGACATTGTTCATGTTACATTGATATGTATGTTTTTAACAGACAATGTTCATACAACATTGAAAATATGTGTATAACAGGCAATGTTCATGTAAGATTGATATGGTTGTGTGTAAAAGACAGTGTTTATGTTTTTTTTTTTTTGTTTTTGTTTTTTTTTCCATGTAACATTGATATGTATGTTTATAACAGGCAACGCTCATGTAACATTAACCTTATCAGACAATGTTGATGTAACATTGATAACATGTGTATAACAATGTTCATGTAGCATTTATTTATACAGAAAATGTTCATGTAACATTGGTATGTAGCTATGTGTATAAAAGACAAGATTCATGTAACATTCATGTGTATGTGTATAACAATGTTCATGTAACATTGACATTATTTGTATATCAGACAATGTTAATGGGTTTTTTTCTTCTCTTATTCATGTAACATTGATATGTATGTTTATAACAGACAATATGCAAGTAACATTGATATTGTGTGAATAACAGACAATCTTCATGTAACATTGATATTATGTGTATAACAGTAACAGACAATGTTCATGTAACATTGATATGTATGTGTATGAAAGACAATATTCATGTAACATTGATGTATATGTAAAAACAGACAATGTTCATTTACCATTGATATATGTATGTGTATAACAGACACTGTTCATGTAATATTGTTATATATATGTGTGAATTTTTAATATATATATGTGTGTGTATAAGGGACAGCGTGGCTCAGCTGTACGGTCGTTGCTTCGTATGCGAAAGGTACTGAGTTCGATCACCCGCCGCTGCCCTGTATGGCCTTGAGCAAGTCACTTCGCCCTGGCTCAATTTGCGGCGCTGCATTACGGCTGATGCCTGGGTTATCCCAGTCTTCCCTTGGAATAGACCTTAGAGATAAATTTCCCCTATGGGATGAATAATGGGAATTTTTAAAAATAACAGACAATAGCTATATACACATATGCAAACGTAACTTTACACATGTTTTAAGTCCATTCATTAGAGTTTAAAGAGGCAAAATTGGGCGAATGCTATATCACAGAAAAGAGCAATATCTTTCATATATATATATGAGTCAGATTTTATCAACATACATGCATAATCCTAAAAGAAACGACGACCAAAATAACACAAGTTTGATTGCTCTACTTCGATAAAAGAGGAAACATTCAACGCAAAAAAAAGTCGGTAACGCGTATGGCTACCACGGATTTCAATCGTTACATCAACATGTGTAGTAATCTATATTTTTCATGTGATCTAACGCCTCGATTCGTGGCTACCACGGATTTCAATCGTTACATCAACATGTGTAGTAATCTATATTTTTCATGTGATCTAACGCCTCGATTCGTGGCTACCACGGATTTCAATCGTTACATCAACATGTGTAGTAATCTATATTTTTCATGTGATCTAACGCCTCGATTCGTGGCTACCACTGATTTCAATCGTTACATCAACATGTGTAGTAATCTATATTTTTCATGTGATCTAACGCCTCGATTCGTGGCTACCACGGATTTCAATCGTTACATCAACATGTGTAGTAATCTATATTTTTCATGTGATCTAACGCCTCGATTCGGTATTGTTTCGGGAGTAAACTAGATCCCGAGAATCACTTTTTAAGTAAATACGGTTAGAATAAGTTAAAAATTGAGACTTAAGTAATATCTGGAGCAATTTTCATTCGATCCAATATAAGGCATATTTTGTGACTCGCCGTCTCAAAACGGTATTATGTCGGAAAGAACTCGATGCGGCGGAAACTGAATCTATAACCACAAAAATAATATGAAACTTGGGGTTAATTTTTATTTTTTTTTAATTTTGAGAATAAATACACTGATAGTTTCAAAGCTGGGAATAGATATTCTCGTTTTGCTTCATTTTCGAAATACTTATAATTATAACAAGTTATAGCACTGAGGTTAGTTTACATTTCAAAATATAATTTCTAACACTACAAAAGACCCAAAGTTCGTATTTCGTAAAATTCTAATTGTAAATTAACTCTTTTTGGTCTTATTGATCCTCTATTAATACTGTTTTTATACGACGGGTCACTTATCAATTCAAACAAATTTTCAACGTTTAAAATCCAAACGCGATTTTCAGAATCTGAATTACTCGGACTTAGTAGCATGAGATGACTCGTTATATAATATTTTAAATAATAAAAATCATTGAGCATTTATATAGCGCAATATCCACTAAACGTGCTCAAAGTGCTTTACAAGGTGTCCCTGATCAACAGCAACATTTAACATGTAGGACGGGATATGACGCCTGTTAGGCGATATTACAATTTTTCGGACAAAGACAACGCTGTTAACGGCCAGGTACTCATTTTACACCTGAGTACGGTGAGAGAATGTGAGTAAAGAGCCTTTTCCAAGGACTCAACTATGCCCCGAGCGCGAGGCTCGAACCCAGGACCTTCAGATCCGAAAGCGAGTGTCATACCACAAGACCACATAGCCGCACATGAATAAAAACTCTCATTGACATCAAATTCAGCTGTAACCGATATTCTCGAAGGTTATGAAGACAAAGCAGGGTGATTAATAAAATATGTAATCTGTTTATCAATATAAGTCGTAAATTCGCCTCGTTTATTGCAATGCTTTCTCTCCAAGTTTTCAAAAGCAGGTAAAGCCGATTGACGACAATAATTAATTTATAATGACACTGCGGCGTATCGTACCTTCTTCATGCCATTGACAATAATAGAAGACATCAATCAATTAAAAGTGCTCGTCCTGGAGTATATTGTTACCAAACGGAATTGTTATAGTTCGAAGAGAACTGATTTGCAGGTTTGTTGATAACCAAATTTATTAAAGGCTCATTCTTGTATTAGAAATCTCAGAAATATTGTCCATTACGACATGACAATGCTAAACTAGGTCCATAATTGCTTTCGGATATCAGACCTGCATATTATATGTGCACGTCTTTAGAGGTCGTTGCTTGAAGCGCGTGCGTTTTGACCTTGTATTTTTTAAACTGCTGGCGTATGAATTTGATTGAAACTCGGCAAGGCCACTATGATTACAACAACAACAACAACAACAACAACAACAACAACAACAACAACAACAACAACAACAACAACAACCAAAAAAAAACCCAAAAAAAACAAAACAATTTGGTATTAATTTGATCGAGACAAGTAATCAATTCATTAACAACTTAGCTTATTATCGACCGAATGAAAAGCACTGGGGTAGCTCTGGGGATGGCAAAAAAAAAGCAAAAAAACAAAAAAAAAAAAAAAAACAAACAAACAAACAAACACAAAAAATCAATAACAAAGACCTGAATGACGTCAACTTCAATATCTCTATATTCTGATATAATTTAGTGAGAACTCCTCATACAAATGGCTGGCTAAAAAACAATAACTAAGAGCTATATGACATCCATTTCGTTCCTTCTATTGCCAGTTGGGCCACAGTCTCTTTGCAAGATTGTGATGTGAAATGAATAAATTAGTTACTAAATAAATAGATAAACGAACAAATAAATATATAAATAAATTATTGAATGAATATATATTTATATACACGTAAATAGATATGTAAATGCGTAAGTGAATACATTTATCAATAAATAAATCAATCAATCAAAATAGAATTCCCCTTGATTATCTCCAGGAAAACTTTCCTTCAGGGTGTAACTGGAGAAGAGACCCAGTCTACTCAGGCATTACCGCAGTGCATCGCCTTCAATTAGGTAAAAAGGAGTTGTCTCTTGCTTAACAAGATGTCCACAGTAACTTTATCAATGGTCCCTCAGGTGGAAGTTCCATACATTATCCACTCGGTCATCTCGATGATTGATTACCACCCCTATCGTAGGACGTTGATTTTTCGCAAAACTATCATGCATTTATCAAATCTGAAATGTGGTTTGCTAAATATTCGTTCCTGGGGAGAAGGCCTTTTAAAATAATTCTGACTTAAAGCCTAATTGTACCACTGTATAGCTCTCGTGTCCACCAATTAAGCGAGCCGTCACTGGGCGCCCTGTAATTATCAAATGTCATTGATGTCCCGGTCATGTGGGGCCAAATGGAACCAAGGTATAAATCATAGTATGCCCACCTAGTTAACTGGGTGATCAATGGACTCTCATTGATTTTTATCAAATTAATGCCATTGATAATGAGTAGCTGACTAGACTGAAAAGCCTTCCGCTTTTGATGTCAACCGACTTTGTCAGCTTCAGTCGTTCTTCTTATTCTTGAGGTGAAGATCCCCTGTCTCTGCTTGTGCCATATTTTTTTCCCGGACTGTTGATTGCACTGCCAGTCATGTTAATCTGGCTTTGTCATTGGGCTGTTTCAAATCTTAATCGAGATTGAGAGGTCATAATGTTGTTGTTGTTGTTGTTGTTGTTGTTGTTGTTGTTGTTGTTGTTGTTGTTGGTCGTCCCCTAGCTTGTTTGCTTTCAATAGACATAAGACAATGTGGCACCGCATTATTGATAATATGTTATGTGCTATTGCTTTATGTTCATGTGTAGACTTGACCTGGCCGTAGTCCTGTGGCAAATGTCGTTTGATCCGTCAGCCTGAAGGGTAAATTGATGTCGCAGTTGCTAGGGGAGAGAATCATGGGAACTTGGTTATTGTTACCATTCCTGAATTTATGATTGGTACCGTAATCTGACGTGTTGGGTATCTCTGGCAATGTGGTTTGGTCCGTTCTGTTGCTGGACATGGGCAAGATGTTCTTGGGTGTGGTTCCCTGATGAAAAAAAAAAGAAATTTTATTTTTATCATATTCGTCATCATCATAATCATCAGCATCAATAGCATTATCGTCAACATGAGATTTTTTTTCTCTGTTAAGCTTGACGTGTTTCAGTTTTTCTGATCATTATGTCTTTGATTAATAAAATATATAATATATGCATTTGACAATGTTTAATTTATTCCCCCGCATTTTCTGTGTGTGTTAAAACTCTTACGATACTCGTCACTGACTAAAGACAGGTACCCATTCACACCCGATCGTGTGGGATAACCGGAATTAAGTGTCTTACCCAAGGACAAAACCTTGGGGCCAGAATTTTCTACGATTGCTGGCATCCATCCGGTCACTGAACACGCTAGAAATCGCTTAAATTGTGTGACAAGACACCGCACCACCCCGCCACCGAGTCACACAATCATTTTATTTTCGTCTCAATCATTCTTGCATAATACCGGATTGACGCAGCAGATTACATGTTATTAATACATTCCTTATTAGTTGATTATAGCTCGACCAATATAGGGCGTTTATTGATTATCCTAATCTTGTAAACAACACGATATTTTTATATGAGAGATATTTCCGGAGATAGTTGGAGCAGCAGGAAGCCGCACTGAGACGTAGATATTGATGGGTTTTTTTTTTTTGTTTGGTTTGTTTTTAAGGAATTGACGGCACTTGTAACACATTTAGGTCATAGCAGCGCCAGTAATAAGAAGAAAATGGAATAGTCAAAATATTCTAGATTTACAATCAAAGCACCCAAGAAAAAGTAAGGCAAAGGGGAATTCGTCAAATAGAGAACATATGTAGATACCAAGAGCACGCCATCAGTGCACTTAGTGTGAGATTACCTTAAAGTCTCATTCAAGCACAAACACAGGATCCCACAAAGAGGAATACACTCAAATGTTTACAGAATACATCCAAAACAGAATACATAACCAAAAATACAAAACAGAGAGATGATTTACAAGAAAAAAAATATAATCTACCAATACTATAACTATACATTTGACTGTTTCCCTCCCAGTCAAGGACTCAAGCCAGGGCTAGGACAAAACTAAGTAATCCCTTTCCAAGACAAAGACAGAAAGCAACTCGGAAAACAGTATTATAAGGGGATAGAAGACGCAGCGTGACCTCCTGCCATCATGGGAGATTGAACGAGATTATAATATTACAAACGGTATGTGTTTGTGTATGTGTGTGAGGGTGTAGGTATGTGTATTTGTGTGTGTGTGTGTGTGTGTGTGCATGTGAGTGCTTGTGAGTATGAGGGAAGAAGAAGAAGGAGGAGGAGGGGGAGGAGGAGGAGGAGGAGGAGGAGGAGGAGGAGGAGAAGGAGGAGGAAGAGGAGGGGGAGGAGGAGAAAAATTAATAGAAGAAGAAGAAGAAGAAGAAGAAGAAGAAGAAGAAGAAGAAGAAGAAGAAGAAGAAGAAGAGGCACATGGAATTAATATTATGGTGAAGTAATGGGGTTATTAAACTAACACACGCACGCACACACACACACACACACAAACACACAGCTAGATAGATAGACAGAGAGGAAGAGAGAGAGAGATAGAAAGAAAGAGAGAGAGAGAGAGAGAGAGAGAGAGAGAGAGAGAGAGAGAGAGAGATTGAATGGCATTGAGTATAGAGATCGTAACAAACTTTGAAATAGAAGATATTTGTAAGTTTAAGGACATAACACATACACACACACACACACACACAGAGAGAGAGAGAGAGAGATATAGAGAGAGAGAGAGAGATAAAGATAGAGAGAGAGAGGGGGGAGAGGAGGGAGAGAGAGGGGGGAATTGTATTGAGTATCGGATATCGTAACAAACCTTAAAACAGAGGATATTGCAGGTTTCAGGACATCTCCTGCAGCGCATCATCTGAAATTTAAAATAAAAACATGACAGATGATAGACAAGATAACTTATTACTCATCGCCTCAATACCGGCTGTGGTCTTGTCGTATGATATTCGCTGTCGAATCGGAAGGTTCTGGGTTCGAGCCTTGCTCGACGCATAGTTGAGTCTTTGTAAAGAGTTGTTTACTCACATTCTCTCACCGCACTTAGGTGCAGACTATAAAATGAGTACCTGTACAGAATTTTTTTTGGGTGTAAAATCGCATAACAGGCGTCGTGTCTCGTTCTACATGTTACGTGTTGTTGTAGATTAGGGACACTTTGTAAAGTGCTTTGAGAACGTTTAGTGGATATTGCTCTATATAAACGCTCAATCGGTCTTTTTTTACCTTATTATGCTGGGAAAAACCAGATGTCAAACAGTGATTTTATTAGATAGAGATCTGAAAAAGTGTGTATTTGTCTCAGTGAATTGAATTTATAGCAAAAAAAAACAAACAAAAAAACAAACGACCGGACATGTCATTCACGTCTCCAAGGGGTTTATCAAAGTGGCCCATTAGGCCAACGGAGCCGGAGTTTATCCCAGTTTCTTTTGCGTGAAAATTCAATAGTAGTTACGTGGCACCTTGAGAAACCAAAAAGTAAATTCAAGTTAAAATGATCAGAAAACAAACTTTTAGTTTTTTTTTTACAGTATAGGAAAGTACACTCAGTCTCGCAATAGTTACTTTGCAGTATAGGAATGTACACTCAATCTGGCAATAGTTACTTTGCAGTATAGGAATGTACACTCAATCTGGCAATAGTTACTTTGCAGTATAGGAATGTACACTCAATCTGGCAATAGTTACTTTGCAGTAAAGGAAAGTATACTCATTCTCCCAATAGTTAATTACGTTCAGTTCTGTGTTGAGCATGGGCATTTTTTTTAAGGGGAAGGTCATTTATTTAATACAACTTCCGTTCGGGAAGGTCTACGGAAAATCTTTTTAAAAGATGAAGGTCAAAATCATTAATAAATGACGGCTTACCTTGACCTTGTTTTTAAGCCAATAACACGAGTACGTCACAAACGGTCATTAATGTATTTTTAGCTTGATCGGTTTATCCCGATTAGAGACTTAAATAGGGGTGTTATAATTATAGTTTTTCTCCACCTCGATAAATATTAATGACTTCCAAGTTTTTAAATCTGTAGCTTTCGTTTCTAATTCCAGCATGTAGTTCATCCCGACATAATACCGCTTTGAGACGACGGGCAACATTTGTGCGACTCATCGTTCCAAAGCGGTATTATGTCATATTGATTTTAATGCTATAAATTGAATTTATTGTTTAAATGTAAAATTTGGGTGAGATCAATGCTGCGTACTATTAAAAAAATCAAGCACACACACACACACACAAACACACACACACATGTTTTAAATACTTTTATTTACTCTAGAATGCTTGAATAATTGAGACAGGATTGGAACTTCCCAAGACCAATTTCAGAGGAAAAATTTGTCTTAAAGTTTTAGCGAGAGACAAAAAGAGCAGTTTTAATGCGATCACCCCAAGTTGTTTTCCGAGGACTGAAAATACAATTGATTATTTCCTATAACAAAAAACAAAAAACCCTCAACATTTTCGCGGTATTCCGCGATCCGAGGAAACATCTAAGTCTTCTTACCATTATCAGTTAAAAGTGCTCAAAGCGTTTTATTAGGGGTCACTAACCAACAGCAAAACGTCTTGTAGGTCGCCTGTAATGCGATGTTACAATTTTCTATTCGTGGCTGTTATTGGGCAGGTACTCGTTTACACCAGAGTACGATAATTGAATGTCACTGCAGATCCGAGTATCATATTCCAGGCCACAAAACCTAGTGATTATCAATGAAAATTGATCAGTAATGATCAATTAATGAAACATTGTGAAACGCATTGAGCATGGCAAATCCGATGAAAGGCTTTATATAAATAATCATATTTACTTTTAATTTTAATGAGAAATTTTAGTTTCTGTCACTATGAAAAAGATATATTATTAAATCAACCCACAATTCACGAAACCAATTTCCTTGTCAGTGGCGTAAGGTGGATCTGAATAACAATGTGAAATTGAATGTAAGCTTCAATTTAATATACGAAAAAATAAAATGGATGTTTTGGGTTTCCTCTTTATCAACAAAACAGGATGAATGAAACACTACAGACGAATGTGATAATGTGGTAGCGGTGTTGTTAAGATGAATAAACAAAGACGTTGATGGGCAGGAAATAGTATGCTCCTTTGTAAGGGCACACTAATTAAAATAGAACAATAGATATTTATAAAAGGTGCGCAAATAGGCTTCAACAGTCGTGATGTCACTTCCCTCATAATGACGCATAGTAACTTAGTAACTGGTTCTAAACTATCGGAACAATGGAGGACGCACTTATGAAATATTTCTCCGACAAGCATAAAGGTGTATCCAGAGGAGAAAAACATTATAAATATGATCATGTTTTGACTTTTATACATTCTGATCACCTGACATATGAAAACGTTCTAGCCAGCATGAAGAATAAAATGTACACATTTTCTTTGTTTAGAACCAGGCTGCTCGCCGTTGCTCGGCGACATGACATCAGACTAGTGAATCCAATTAAGTCAAAAGAGGGGAGGCGGGGAGGAACTGTGTAATGCAGTATAGAAAGTGAAATATAATAACGTGTAGAATATTGTTGGAAAATAAATACAATGGAATTAGAAATAAATACAAAATATAAGGGATGTAGGTATTAGTATAATCGTTTGTGGCAGTAGCACTTGTAGTAGTAGTAGTAGTAGTAGTAGTAGTAGTAGTAGTAGTAGTAGTAGTAGTAGTAGTAGTAGTAGTAGTAGTAGTAGTAGTAGTAGTAGTAGTAGTAGTAGTAGTAGTAGTAGTAGTAGTAGTAGTAGTAGCAGTAGCAGTAGTAGTAGTAGTAGTAGTAGTAGTAGTAGTAGTAGTAGTAGTAGTAGTAGTAGTAGTAGTAATGATACTGGTATGTAATTAAAGGAAAAGACGATGGATAGCCGGGGGAGTATAATATTTAAATGAGGTCCAGTCTTGAGTTTATGCCGTGAGGTAAAAGGGTGTTCAGTTTAAGTCAGTTCTGCCTCCCTGTATTTCCTATGTTGTTTAGTGGTGTGACAGAACTGAAGGACGGCGATTTGGATGTCATGCAATCCTCGATGACTGGACCCATTGAAGTGGTGGGCGAAATCGGGTTTCAGAGAGAAAAAAAATAACCTCCTCTTCCCGTGGTCCCAGGTTCAATCCCCACTACTGCCCACTTCCCATAACTTTGTCGTGTTTCGGTGGGTTTCATCGGGTTTCGTTGGGTTTCGTAACAAAGAAACACCCTCCTCGTCCCACAGTCCCAGGTTCACTCTCCACTGGTGTACACTTCCTTGATTCCCTGATTCACTCCCCACTACTGCCCACTTCCCATACCTTTTTCGGGTTTCGTCCGGTTTCGTCGGGTATTGTAAAAAAGAAACACCCTCTTCCTTCATATTCCCAGGTTCACTCTCCACTGGTAAACATTTATCCCAGTCCCTAGTTCACTCCACACCACTTCCCATAACTTTGTCGGGTTTCGTCGGGTTTCGGCGGGTTTCGTAAAAAAGAAACACCGATTAGAAAAATGACATTAGACTTGATTCATCGTTTTGAAATAAATATTATATAATCTATTGACTTTATAGGGATTAATAAAAATATGAGTAATGCTTATTATTATCCTCGTCGGTCATGCTACGAGTTTTGAGTTATGGCAGGCAGGTCTGCGTATAAATGAGGAGAAAAAAGGACAAAGACAAACGGTATGGCAGAAGTAATTTAGTTTATGACCCAATCTTATCAAACCAAGGCAAAAACTGGTTGCCTAGTTTGCACCTTCTCTTCGCCACTGCCTTGTTGAATACCTCAGACCATAGCCAACTTTAGTTATTCAACAAAATCAGCCCCAAATTGAAATAAATGCTCACAAATGAAGGGTCTGACTGATCCGACAACTCGTTATGTTCTATAAAGGTGGCAATGACCTAGACTGAGTGGCACATTTTAGCAGGTCTGATAGCCGAACGCAATTGTGGGCTTGATTTATCACTGTTGTAATGGACGATATTATCGTTGGCTTGAGAGTATTTCCATTACAACAACGAGCCTATAATAATTTGATTTATCAGACCTGCAAATAAGCATACGGCACGCACCATATAAATAGATCATCAATCAAACACGTGATACGATTAGACCTACGATGAGCGAAATGGAATCATCCATCTTCATTGATTATACCTGATGTCACTAATATCGGTTACAAGTAAAAGAAAAGTGAATAGTGAAATATATTCAATAGTTGAACTAATGAAGACCACGAGTCATAAATTACGGCACAAACCAAGTCAATATATATATATATATATATATTACAATGGAGGTTATAAATCACAAATTAATGCATTACATCACAAGTCAGGGGAAAGTGAATAGTGAGATATATACAATAGTTCAACCAATGGAGGCAATTTGAATCACAAATTGCATCTCAATACAAGTGAAAAGAAAGTGAAAAGTGAAAATATATATTCAAAACATAAACTAATAGGATATATTGTAACTTAGACCACTACTAACGGTAACTCACTTTTCACTTTCCTTTGGTAATCGATTTCTTGCCATGTGAATTTTTTTTATTTTTTTTTTTTGTCACTGCATAAATTTATATAACAAGATGTTCAACGGACGTCTTTCTGCCTGCAAAACTAAAGAATATAATATATCCCTTTTTAAGGCAAGATAGAATTGAGGTGCTCAACATGTCTCAATGTAAGAAATTGTTTCTATTCTTCTTTTTATTGCCGCGCTATTACGTGCACGATGTGTTATTAGATCAAAAGGCAGCGTTTAATAGAAAAATAATGTTCAATGCACTTCTATATTACATCTATAGGTCAGTATCTGACGATAAAGTGAACGGAGGTTGTGTTCAGAACAGTTTATTTTTTAAAGACATGAGCTTTTATTTAGTGCAATATCCACCAAATGTGCTCAAAGCGCTTTACAAATGAGTGAATAAAGGTTTCATGGGTTAAGATGAGTCGTCATTACTTTGCAGTGTAACTATAGAAGCTACTGTTGTTGCTAGGCAAGTGTGACGTCATTCAATCGTTTCTCATTTACACTTTGATGGCCGTAGGTGTATCTAACTCAGGCGATCAATTTTATCGTACACCATTAATTACTCGTAGTATTATCATGCCTCTTTCGTTTTGAGAAGGAAAACTCGAGTTTTCATGAACCTGATAGCAAAAATATTACGAGAAGTATCTTTTATCCGTGGTTAAAAAAAAAAGAACGTGGCTTTTTAAATAATGTTGTTCCCTCGAACATCCATGTGTATTAACAAATATATTTTGACGCGTAATTGAGCATGGAGCATTTATTATATAGAGCATTATCCTCTAAACGTGCCCAAAGCGCTTTACATGGGTCCCTGTCCAACATCAAAACCTAACATTTAGGACGGGACATGACGCCTATTGGGCGATATTACAATTTTTTTCGGACAGAGACAACACTGTTAACAGCCAGGTACTCATTTCACACCTGAGTATTGTGAGAGAGTGTGAGAAAAGAGCCTTTTTTTTCAAGGACTCAACTATGCGTCGAGCGAGGCTTGAACCCAGGACATTTCCGATCCGAAAGCGAGTGTCATACCACAAGACCACATAGCCCCACAATGATAATATCCTGACCACTATGATAATTCTTAGGCTGCCTCTATTCTCACACCCCCCCCCCCCCCCCCCCCCCCCCCCCCCCCCGGCCGATTGGATTACCGAAAAAAAACGTCGCCGGCTTTTTGCGATTTGGATTTGATTGATTTTTTTTTTTAATTGTGCAACTTGTGACAAGAAACTTAACAAATTACTGCATTACAACCTTTGGATTAAACATACAACAATTGTGGACTACTATTATGAAGACTAGCATCCGGGGGTGAGAATAGTCACTTCGTAGTTCTTAACGTCAAATCGTTAAATTCAAGAATCAATTACTCTAAAAAGAAAATAATAATAATAATATACGTGAGGTATATTGGAGAGGTATCATTATGAATGTCTGGAACTCATGAGTTTGAACTTTCGACCTTGTTCCTAATGAGCGCTTTCAAGGTTGTGTAGAGGCATTGAGAACTTATTCAACATTTCAGGAGTTCAACCATCTTATGGTCATTATAAAAAAAGAAACAAACAAAAAAAAAAAATCTCTAATCACGTTAATTTTTTTTTAAATTGAGCTTTTGTATAGCGCTATATCCACTAAATGTGCTCAAAGCGATTTACAAGGGATCCCTGACCAACAGCAACACGTAACACGGTGGAACGAAACATGACGCCTGTTAGGCGATATTTCATTTTTTTTTCGGACGGAGACAACGCTGTCAACGGTCAGGCATTCATTTTACACCTGAGTACAGTGAGAGAATGTTAGTAAAGAGCCTTTTCCAAGGCCTCAACTATGCGCCGAGCGAGGTTCAAACCCAGGACCTTCCGATCCGAAAGCGAGTGTCATACCACAAGACCACATAGCCGCACCAAAAGTTTACCAAAGGTGATAAACATAAAATACTTATTTTATGATATACCAATGCAATCAGACTAAATCTTTTTGTAATGTCGATATAATATATATATATATATATATATATATATATATATATATATATATATATATATAATATATATATATATATTATAGGACAAGGACAAGTATAAAAATCAAACAAAACGTTCACGTGCAATTATTTTAAATTGCGGCTTTGTGATCTTGTGGTTTGACAATCGCCTTCGGATCGGAAGGTCCTGGTCTGAGCCTTGCTCAGCACAGAGTTGAGTCCTTGGAAAAGGCTCTTTACTCACATTCTCTCATCGTACTCAGATGTAAAATGAGTACCTGTCCGTTAACAACGTTGTCTCTGTCGGGGAAAAAATTGTTATAACACCTAACAGGCGTCATGTCTCATTCTATATGTTACGTGTGGCTGTTGGTCAGGAGCCCTTTGTAAATCGCTTTGAGTACATTTGGTGGATATTGCGCTATATAAAAGTTCTCATTTCTTTTAATGATGTCAAGGGCGCATTTAATATAGAACTTAACACCCAATTAACCTTTCCCCTACAATTAATCACAAGTGGAAATTAAAAAAAAAAGAAAAGAAAGCTTCTCAAAAATTGAGGAAAAGGAGGATTAAACAGTATGAAAATGCTTTATTCAAAATGGAATCATTTCTCATTAAAAGTATATGTGTCTAGCAGACCACTTCAATTCAGTAAAAATATCAGAAGACACTCTTTATTCAGCTATCCATGGTCTTTATGGCTCTAAAGGACTAGTATATTGATACCCATAGATCTATATCACAAGATGTTTAAGGACTGCGTCGCTCAGCGGTATGGTATAATTTGCTTCTTACTCGATAAGTACCGAGTTGAGCTGTGTGGTCTTGAGCAAGTCACCTGGCCCTAGCTCATTTTACGGTGCTGAACTGCGGCTGACACCTGGGTTATTCCAGTCTTTCCTTGAAATAGACCCTGAAGACAAAATTTCCCCTTTGGGGTTATAAAGGGATTTTTTCTTAAACGAACACTTTTTAGCATGCTCAGTTTAAAATCATAAATTATAAATGGTATAATTGTGTGTTGAACCTGGTGATAAAGATTTCACTTTCAACCCGACTTATAACATTTGAGGCAGAGTAAATTCTGTCTCTTAGAATAATGAGTTTTATTTCTTTCATTATAAAAATAAAACTATTTTTTTTTCAAAACCCAACAAAATGAAGCTAATATTTTCAATTTTACTTAAATACTTTTCTTCTTCTAGTAGTACATTTCGATATATTACCAGATTGAAGCGATGTGCCACAAATGTGATCCATCGACTCACAGTGGTATTATGTCGTTTATAAATTAAATTGATAGGGAAAAATTCGAACTTACAGGGTTTTTTTTTTAATTTATTTATTTATTTTTTTTGATTGCAAGAAATAATATGTAATCTATACTTTGTCATAACGAAGAGAAAATAACCACAAGTTTCATAATTAATTGTGGTTTCAAATTCCAATATTAGACTCTAGTTCATCTCGACATAATACCGTTTTGAAACAGTGGATGACAAGTCTCTCTTTGATTGATAACTAACTGTGGCGTGGTGTCTTAACGTATGAACGTTTTCCTATTAACTGAAAAGAAGGGTTTTAAGCCCGACGAAACTAGACCTTATCTGTCTTTCGTGTTGTTTTTTTTTAATTGTTTGTTTTTGTTGTTGTTGTTTTTGTTTTTGTGGGTTTTTTTTGTTTTTGTTTTTTTTTCTTGTTTTTTTTTTTTTTGTTTTGTTTTATTTTGTTTTCATTGGAAGAAGACGTTAAAAAAATGTTGTACATTGCTTATTACAGTCCACGGTAGAACAGCTGGAAGCATGAAAAAGCGGGGTTTGGCTAGACTAGCTTGTGTTTATGTGGATGCCCAGAGCAGACGATAAAGCACATCCTTAGAGAATGCCAGGACGGGCCCAGCTGCACTGACCATGACCTGAGAGTCTGCTCCCCAGATGCTATGGAATGGGTTTGGTGTTGGAGCGACAAGCTATGATTATAATGATGATGATGATGATGATGATGATGATGATGATGATGATGCTGATGATGATTACAGTCCACATCTTCTAGTCGCTAGCTATTTATACATTTTGAAAATGGCTTGATGCATTACTATAAAAATTGGTAATGGAATTATATATTTGTATTCAGAGAAAACCGCTACTGACCTCTTTCATTCGACGTCTGAATTCTTTAAAGAATACACTGTAGATGAATGGGTTGATGCAGGCGTTGAGGATGGTCATTGGCCAGAAATACGACATTAAGGTGGTCACTCGGGTGATCTGAGCGAGGTAAATTATAAAATGGAATAGTTACATTATACGTTCGGTCTGGATGAACTCGTTCACAGGCCAGAAATATCAAATTAAGAAATTAAGAAGCAGACACCAGTGTAAGATAAAGAACTGAACAAGTGTGTATGAAAGGTGCCAGACAAAGCAGGAAAGAAAAATACAAAAAAAAAAGAACCATCCCAAAAAAGTCAGTCGACCTCGACTGAGGATCGAACCTCAGACCTTCTGATTACAGGTAATGGTAGCACGTCTGACCGGTAATATATACTTAATTACTTACTTGTTAACTTACTCTAGTGTCAGTTCATAAGAGGTCGACTGGAAATGTCTCGAAATTTTTCCGGTCTGGCATATTTCACTTGTCATCATAGTCAAGCTTTTGATGTCGTCCAGCCATGATCTTTGGGGCACGACCTCTTGGCCTCTTGCCCTATACTTTTCCTTCGTTGATGAGTTACAGGGTTTACGGCGAGTATACAGATGGTGTTTTGCCGGTTAGTGTGGACAAAGTATTTCAATTTCCTGGGTTTTATTGTTTACAATAATTCCAGGCGCAGGTTGAAAATATTGCAGACTGCTCGGTGAATAATTGAGTCCATTGAAAAGGCTCTTTCCTCACATTCTCTCATCATACTCAAGTGTAAAATGAGTACCTGGCCGTTAACAGCGTTGTCTCAGTCTGAAAAAAAGAAAATGTAATATCGCCTAACAGGCGTCATACTCATTCTACATGTTCCGTGTTGCTGTTGGTAAGGAACCCTTCGTAAAGCGCGTTGAGCACGTTTAGTGGATATTGCTCTATACAAAAGCTCAAGAAGAAGAAGAAGAAGAAGAAGAAGAAGAAGCCAACTAGAGTGCAGAATAAGAGCAATTTTTAGGAAAGAATAAATATTCTCACAATCTAGTATAATTTGACAAAATCTCACAATCCACTGACCTGTTTTGCATTTGTAGCTGATTTGAGTACAAATAAGCACGTTTCAAAAGGGAGGTGTGTTACAGTAAAAACGACGGCAAGCATCAGACATGTCAAAATAGTTCGCTTTTGTCTATCCATGCGGCTGTTCGTTGCATTGTTGTTGCTGGGTGGTACATTCGTCTGAAGAGGCCGTACCTTTGGGAGTTTGATAATATCGTAAATTATTTTAAATGGCACAAAATACTCGTACTATTTAAAGATATACAGTTTTCAAATGTTATTATTGTTTGTCATAATTTTTTTTAATGCGAATTTTTAAGATTGTTTCAATATAAATCATAAATAAATAAATTATAAAACTTTAATCATCCTTTAATTAAATTAGTTTTATAACGTGAATTACAAGATTGCATAAATAAGTTAAAAAACACAAACTAGTCCTTCAGAGCCATTCGGCCCATGGAACTGGAGTTTATCCCCGTTTTTAAAGCGTGAAACGGACAATAGAAATTGCTTGCTATCCTTTGGATAGAACGCCGGTATAAAGGGAGTAAATGTGACTTTATGAGTCACATTTACTCCCTTTATTTATCTTTCTCTCCATTTTATTGACTCATTTAAGCACCTCTATTTTTTGTTGGGTATTTTTTCGCCAAATCTAACAGACGCAGCTACCCATTCACTGCTGGGTGGACAGGGGGTCAGAAAAAAAAATCTCAACTGCACCCAAGATCGATCTCGGTCCCTTTGCGTGTGAAGCGAGTGCTCTACCAACTGAGCTATCAGGACCCCCGATTGCATAAATAAGTGTTAGAAAAAAAAAAGAAAAGAAAAAGCAAATCTGCCTATCCGTCGATCCGTGAATCATTCCAGCTATCTATCCTTTTATTACTCGAAAGCTTTATTTGATATAGATAGTATGCAGATGACGTCACTCAGGCCTTTGTTATTGTTTTTGCCATCCGCGTTTGTGAGTTGTTCTCACTAAACTGTATTAACCAGACTATAAAAGTTCATGGTTACACAGAGTTTGTGTGTTGGTCCGTTATACTTCCGGATGGCAATGTTGTGAACTCCTTGGCCAAGCGCATTCTATCTATAGGTAAGAAAATATATTTGATTTTGAAATGCTTCGTATACCGTGACATTATTGTTTCTAAATTGCAAGGGTTTTTCTTTTCTTGTCTTATGCAAGCGTCCGTATTTAAAATCAAATAGTATATTATGAGGAGGTGACTTTCAGAATCTGCTAAGCGTGAAGTCAGCTGGCCAACACGTATTTAAATATTTGGCCATAAAACCTGTTCTTCAAATATCGATCGAATAAAATGACCCTCATCTTGGCAAAAACTCTTCTCTTCCCAGATGTGAGAGTTTATGCTTAGATATGGGTAATAGATAGAATGCGGTTGGCCAAGGAGTTCACAACATTGCCATCCGGAAGTATAACGGACCAACACACAAACTCGGTGTAACCATGAACTTTTATAGTCTGGTTAATACAGTTTAGTGAGAACAACTCACAAACGCGGATGGCAAAAACAATAACAAAGGCCCGAGTGACGTCATCTTCGAACTATCTATAGGATTCAATAGTCGTACCGTCACTTCCTTCCTAATGACTTATGGTAACTTAGTAACACTGGCTCTAAACTATCGGAACAATGGCGGACGCCGTATGAAATATTTCTCCGGCGAGCTTAAAAGCGTATCCAGAGGGAAAAAACCCCATCAATTTGATAATGTTTTGACTTTTACACATTCTGATCACGGGAAAGGGAAAGGGAATGAAAAGTTCTCGCCAGCATGAAGAATAAAAAGTAAAGATTTTCTTTGTTTAGAACCAAGATGGCCGCCGTTGCCGGGCGCGTGACATCAGACTACTGAATCCAATTTATATCGATCCATTTCTAAAGGACGAGTTTTTTGGCCAATTTTTCAAATACTTGTCTTTCTAGCTTATGGCAATTAACTGGTTAAATTGCATTGCTCCCCCTCCCCCCCCCCCTTTCTTTTTTTTCTTCTTGTGTTTTCTGCAAGCTGGTAATATTGAACAGACAGGCAACTTTCAAAACTTACTAAGTCGCATTTTAATTTTTCATTGAAAACTGCAATTATTTTCATGTATTTGGTGACATAAAAATCAAAATCCTGGCCTTGTTTGGCTTATAAATTAATACCCTGAATGTTTTTGAAATTTTCTCTATCACTTTTAGTGTGTCCGCTTTAAGCGCAATTACATCTATCGAGAGGACCAGTTCACAAACTGTGACCAGTAACACGTGTCTATAGAAGGAACGAAATTGACGTCACTGGGTTCTTTGTTATCATTTTTAGACAGCCATGTTGGTGATTAGTTTTCACTAAGTTATATCAATCAAACCCAACTTTCAAAGCTACACATAGTTTTGTGTTTTGGTACGTTGCATCCTGCTGGTGGACGTTAGGAGTATTTTACCTAAACGCATAGTATCAATAAGTAATATAACATTCAAAATTATCACAATAAAACATTTTTAAAGAAATAAAACAAGCACGCAAACACGCAATCACACGCGTGCGCTAATGTAGAAGGAACGAAGTTGACGTCACTCAGCTCTTTGTTAATGTTTTTTAGACAGGTTATGTGGTCTTGTGGTGTGACATTCACTTAAATGCATTAACTACTTTTCTATCTGGATGTGATATATCTAGCATGATGTATAAGGCACCTACTTAATAAATTACCCTAATCTTTTACTCTTCGTTTGTCATTGGAAATATAATATAAATATAAAAGTTATCACAGGCAGAACTAGATGGATTGATGCGGCAGCTTTTAAATTAGCATTAACTTGGAAAACGTCAAATCATTTCCATTTACTTAAAAGCATTTCCTTTACAATCCAGTGTGACGTGTCATCTCATTCCGGTATTAGGCCGGGATAAATCAAAAATTGAACATTGATTTTTAGACCCATGGTATAAAATGTTATTTGAATTAGAGCGTCCCATTATGACGAATGAATGTAATGTCGTAATCTAATGAATCCTCACAGTTTGTAATTATAAACATTTTCATTTGAAATTCGGTTTTAGGAATCTGGTTTACCCCAACATTATACCGATTAGAGGCAGGGGAGTCACAAATATAAAATGATTTTTAGTAAGCCAGTTCTATATACGATAGCCTTGGGTATAAATGCATTAGGTTATTATGTATAGATATAATTTATATATGATATATAAATTATTATATCATATATTTACGATAGCCTTAGGTATAAATGCATTAGGTTTTTATGTATAGATATAATTTGTATATGATATATAAATTATTATATCATATATTTACGATAGCCTTAGGTATAAATGCACTAGGATTTTATGTATAGATATAATTTATATATTATATATAAATTATTATGTAATATATTTACGATAGCCTTAGGTATAAACGCAGTAGGTTTTTATGTATAAATATAATTTATATATTATAAATAAATTATTATATCATATATTTATGCATTAGGTTTTTATTACTAAATACATTATTTTATATTATATATATAATATATATATATATATATATATATATATATATATATTATATATATATGTATAATTTATATATTGTCAGACCTGCCTAGTCCTTCATGAGTATCTTTAAATCTAACCTTATTGAAAATGAAAGGTGATGCCAGACTACACAATTTAAAGATTTTGACGTGCTACTTATTCCTTGTAGTTAATAATGTGAAATTGAATGTTACTTTACAGATCAAAAATTTACGATCACAACATTTACATTACTTAATCCTTGTGATGGTAAATTTTTGATCTGTAAAGTAACAGCGCCTACTAGATATTTTTATTTCCTAAAAACTACGAATTTTTAAATTTTCAAATAAGCAGGGTCTGTATTAAGATGATGACCAAGTTGACAGCATGTTTTGACATGTTGCACTGACAAATGCATTGAGTATAGTCAATAATAAGATGGGAGACAATTTACACAACCGGTGTTGATGTTTTAGGTTTTTACACTTTTAGCACGCGCAATCTATCGTTTTGAAAAGGTTTATGCTGGGGTGAACCTATTTAAAATATGTATATATATATATATATATATATATATATATAATATATATATATATTATATCTATATATATATTATATTATATATGTATATATATATATATATATATATATATATATATAATATACACACAACATTGGTTACAATATTTTTATCTCTATTGAGGTGAAAGAGTTAACATTTGCTAATTATCATCATTTTAACTTTACCTAGTTCAATCCTACTTAATACCAATTTCACGCATTGGAACACAATATGAGATTCATAAAATTTCCATGTTAGCAAGTTCGAACGTTCCCAGTTCCGCTGCACGACCTTGGAAGCGTGAATTGAAAACAAGATCGAAATTTCCAATTAAAGAGTTCAAGAATGTTACCACTACACACATCTAATGACCTCACCCGTTTATTTCTAATCAAGATGTGATCTTCTTAAGATCCGTTGGGCGTTGGGTCTCAAAATTAACGGTTTGAAATTAAGCACAATCATTGTGGTTAGAATATCATTTCCGGTAAAAATCTATTTTTAGTAAAACAGGATGCGTGCCTAGAAAAACAAAACAATCTTAAATTTAAATTGCTGATTTCTTTTTACAAGAAAAGTAGATAGGGGTGCCTAGTAATATTTTACCAATAGGCATTAGAGGAAATCGGGTTTTCTTCAAAACCAAAGGGGCATAATAAATATGGTATAAGACAACTGGCTTTATATTATCTATCATTACTTACGGAAAGTGATGACTTCCTTGTCTTGTAGATGATTCCAATGTTACTTATCCACATAATCACCAAAGGAACAAAGAAGAAAGCCGTTTTGACAACGACAACGTACTCTGACGTCATAGAAATGGTCTTGATTGGAATGGTACACATCCGTGGTGTGTAGAGGACTGTGTTCCAAATGCCTAGAGGGATGGCTAGACAGATGTGGACACACCACAATGCAACGTTCATTCCTATGTACAAAGACACGTTTTCTGTTCCGTTTGATAATTTGTCCAGGTAAAGGAATCTGAGGACACAACCAGAGTATTATCATTATTCTTTTTATTTGGATACAGTGTATTGTGGCCCAGTGTGTTTTTGTTCCATACCCAACCAGGTGTTACTGACCTCCATTATCTTCCTCCCTGAATCGCCTTGAGGAAAATATCTCTTCTAAGCTAAAGTGTAGCTAATGCCTTGATTTTTCTTGTCTTCTCTTGTGGTACAATCTTTGCCTGACACAAGGAAAATTGTAGGACTGTGGGTTCTTGTGGTGTGACACTCAGCAAAGTATCTGTGGGTTCACTGTTCGAGTCCCTCTCATGACGCGCATAGTTGAATCTTTTGAAAAGCCTTTTTACTCACATTATGTCATTTTACTCAGATTAAGATGAGTACCAGGCCAGTAACAGCTGTTTTTGGAGAATGACGACATACTCTGACGTCATAGAAATAATGTTTTACAGCAAAGTCGAGTCTTGGAAATGGCTCATTACTCACATTCTCTCACCGTGCTCATGTGTAAAATGATGGCCTGGCTGGTAACAACTTTTTTGACAATCAATGAAAATGTAATCTGAGGTCAATGAAATAAATGCTCTAGACAGGAATGGTACACAATCGTGCTTTGTTGAGGACTGTGCTTCATATGCTTAGAGGGATGGCCAGATATAATATGATGACTTAAAAAAAGCCTGGCTCAGCGGTACGGTCTTTGCTTCGTACCCGAAAGGTACCGAGTTTGATCATCCGTCGCTGCGTTGTGCGGCCTTTAGCAAGTCACCTCGCCCTAGCTCAAATTGCTGACGCCTGGGTTATTCCAGTCTTCCTTTGGAATAGACCCTAGAGACAAATTTCCCCTATGGGATGAATAAAGGGATTAAAAATTGTTTTTTAAAAATTAATGTTCATTCCTATGTTCAAATACGTTTTCTATTCTGTCTGATTATTGTCCAGATAGATGAATTTAATAACAAAAAATATCAAAGTCAAAGAGTTTGAGGGATTTTGTTTTTAATTTGTGCTCGTCCCTTACAAGTGTCATGACTGGTTCCTCATTCTAAGTGTTGTTG
>NC_088362.1:82714580-82737080 GCF_034508935.2 Berghia stephanieae
TGTTCACCCTTTGAGCGAAAATTACAATGCCTATTTTCTGACTTGTACACTGACTTTAAATGGTGTAGTGAACACAAGTCGAGCCTAAAAGAACTTTGTGACATCTTGAAAGTATCTTTCACTGTGCCTCAAATGTATGCAGGTACTAGGTGGTTGTCTAGTTATGACAGAGCTTTAGAAACAGTCAGGATGTTTGATGCGTATCAACTTTTTTACTTTTCTTTCCTGAATGTAATTGATAAAAAGGCTTATCGCCCAGTCATCAAATCCCTGTTGAAGAAGTATGAACTATCCAGTTCTGCAAGAAACAGGTGCATGAGATTTTGGAGAATTTAACAGGGAGGAGGATGACGGTTGAAGGCAGGACAAGGAAAGATAGGATTATCAAGGCTATCTTTCATACCTCGAGTGATACCATGCTTCAGTTGGAGTTGTTTACGTCTGTTTTACCCATCTTTAAGCAATATGTCAGTTTTTTTTCAGACAACCACTCCCATGGTTCATAAATTATCAGATTTCCAGATGTCTGCTGTTAAAAAATTCTTGGCATGCTTTATGAGACCAGAAAATATAACCAACAACCTGTTGAAGACAGAAATCTGCAATCCCTCCTCTCAATTACCCCTTACCGACATATTTGTAGGCCATCCATCTGTGGAAGCATCATTAACCTTTAGAGAAAAGGCTTTGCAGGGATATGTAGCAGCAGCCAAGGCCATGTTCAAAAAATTGCCTCTTAACAGCCCAACTTTGGTATCTTTGTCAGCTCTTGACCCCAGTTTGACAAATCACACAGCTGTCAAAAAGAACTTGGATAGGTTGGTTGGGATGTCGCACTTTATTTTGTCTAAAAGTAACAGTGATGCATGTCTTGATGAGGTGAGGGCTTACGTAAATGACGACAAGTTGCCCGATTATAACGACGATGAAGGAAGAGTGGATTGGTGGTGGACTCAAGATAGCCTAGTCAGGAAGAACCCTAATTTGACAAAAGTTGCTTCTGCTATGCTTTCCATTTTTCATGGACCTCAAGTTGAGTCAACATTTTCAGTTATGTCTAGAATAATTACAAATCAAACTGCAAGCACAACAATACCATTCTTAAGTGCTATACAAACCGTAAAGTATGAGTTGCGTTTACATAAAGCGACAGCTCTATCCTATTTTGAAAGAAAGAAGCCATTGACTGATGCTGTTAGTCTGTCTCTTTGTCGGAACATGAAAACCGCATTTTGCAACTATGAAAAGGAAAGAAAAGCCGATCAAGCCAGACGGGAGATGAAGCAGAAAGCCATGGAGAGAGTTAAAAAATCATCATCAACAACCACCGCTTCTGCTGTTGTTAAGAGAGCCCTGATTGTGACTGCAAAGAAACGCCAATTAGATCATCATACGACTAAATGCAGTCAACCCCTTGCAAAGAAAAAAAATTGTCCAACCTATAATGAATGTCTTATTCTTGCATCAATTCCCCCTTAACCTCTCAGTTCCCACCAACACCATTCATTCAACAGCTTCTTTATATTGTTATTACCACCTCCCCATCAACAGCATCAGTTATTTTGTTATTACCACCTCCCATCACCATCATTATTTTGTATTACCACCTCCCACCAACATCAGTTATTTTGTTATTACCACCTCCCCACCAACAGCATCAGTTATTTTGTTATTACCACCTCCCCGTCAACAGCATCAGTTATTTTGTTATTACCACCTCCCCCAACAGCATCAGTTATTTTGTTATTACCACCTCCCCATCAATAGCATCAGTTATTTTGTTATTGCCACCTCCCCGTCAACATCAGTTATTATGTTATTACCACCTTCCTATCAACAGCATCAGTTATTTTGTTATTACCACCTCCCCATCAACAGCATCAGTTATTTTGTTATTACCACCCCCAAATCAGCTGCATCATTTTTGTTATTGATACCACCCTTTGAACTGCATCTATTACTTTGTTATTACCCCTCCACATCAACTGCATCAGTTGCTACCACCCTCTTTCCATTTTCAACTATAGCAGTTGTTACACCTCCTCATTAACTGCTCAGTTCTACACCCCTGCCTCAACACTAGTTGCTACCGCCCATACTCCTCAACTACCACCTGCCTTAGCCATCAACTACCACCTGCCTCAACAATCAACTACCACCTGCCTTAGCCATCAACTACCACCTGCCTCAACAATCAACTACCACCTGCCTACATCAACTACCACCTGCCTCAACAATCAACTACCACCTGCCTCAACAATCAACTACCACCTGCCTCAACAATCAACTACCACCTGCCTCAACAATCAACTACCACCTGCCTCAACAATCAACTACCACCTGCCTCAACCAATCAACAACCACCTGCCTCAACAATCAACTACCACTGCCTCAACAATCAACTACCACCTGCCTTAGCCATCAACTACCACCTGCCTCAACAATCAACTACCACTGCCTCAACAATCAACTACCACTGCCTAGCCATCAACAACCACCTGCCTTAGCCATCAACACCACCTGCCTCAACAATCAACTACCACTTGCCTCAACAATCAACTACCACTTGCCTCAACAATCAACTACACCTGCCTTAGCCATCAACTACCACCTGCCTGAACAATCAACTACCAACACACTGCCTCATAACAATCATCAACTACCACCTGCCTCAACAATCAACAACCACTTGCCTCAACAATCAACTACCACTGCCTCAACAATCAACTACCACTTGCCTAGCCATCAACTACCACTTGTCTCAGCCATCAAACACCACTACCTATCTCTCCAAAAATTCTCACCTTTCAGGTAAGTGTCAAACCATATACTTGAATCAAAGTAATGAAGTGTTCCTTTAGAATATTCCACATTATTCACTCTTTCCCATGGGTTTGTCGTATGGTGTGAATGGCTCGTCATGCTTTCACGTGTCTTTGTATGAATTTCGAAAAAGTTCAGGGGTTGCAACAATTTCACTCTGACACCCCTGTAATAATAATGCTAATGATGATGGATAAGAAGAAGAAGAAGCAGATGTAGAAGAAGAAGAAGAAGAAGAAGAAGATGATGATGATGATGATGATGATGATGATGCAGATGAAGAAGATGAAGAAGAATAAGACGATGATGATGATGATGATGATGATGATGATGATGATGATGATGATGACGATGGTGATGATGATGATGATGATGATGATGATGATGGTGGTGGTGGTGGTGGTGGTGGTGGTGGTGGTGGTGGTGGTGGTGGTGGTGGTGGTGGTGGTGGTGAAACAATAAAAGAAATAGAATAAAAATAAACAAGAAGAAGAAGAAGAAGAAGAAAGAGAAGAATGCTTTATACGTTAACAATGTTATACAGCCAAAGAATGACTATTATAAGTAAACATTACTTCTATTTTTCTAAAATACAGGATTAAGTGAGATCGATAATGTCCCTCAATTCAAATTATAGTTTGACGTCACTGACAAAGTAGTTCCATCTTCATAACATATTTATTGATATTTTTATGTCGCGAAAATGAATAGATTTGACGACACTTGACTCTTGATTGTTGCTTTTAGACCACCAAATAATCAGTTCATGTTCAGTGGATATTGAGCTACTGTTATGTGCGGCTATGTGGTCTAGTGGTATGACACTTGCTTTCGGATCGGAAGGTCCTGGGCTCGAGCCTCGCGCGGCGCATAGTTAAGTCCTTGGAAAAAGGCTCTCTACTCACATTCTCTAACCGTACTCAGGTGTAAAATGAGTACCTGGCCGTTAACAGTGTTGTCTTTGTCCGAAAAATTGTAATATCGCCTAACAGGCGTTATTTCCCGTCCTACATGTTAAATGTTGCTGTTGACCAGGGACCCATTGTAAAGCTCTTTGATATATTGCGCTATATAAAAGCTCAATTATTATTATATACGCTCAAGTTCATTTAGACTCAAATTCTGATCCTACGCCATCACTGAGCGACCAGACAAAAGCAGTTCTACAAACTACAATAGAATCTTTTAGCTATTCTTGACTGTTTTATCTATCTGACCATGCATTGTGCAAGGAAAAATTCGTTCAAATGCGCCATATAAATGTTTACATTTGTTCTTTATCCTTATTTAAAGATAGTTTTGCTAAGAGCTTGAATAAACACTTTTCGATCAATGTACACTGTACTAATTGAATGAGAAATGTATATTATTATTTTTTCAAATATCACGACTAATGAACTCCCTCCCTTTCCGCTTCCACTCTCTCTCTCTCTCTCTCTCTCTCTCTCTCTCTCTCTCTCTCTCTCTCTCTCTCTCTCAAACGAAAACAAAAATAAAATAATAGCTTTTAAACATTTTAGAAATTAAAAAAAACAAACAATCAGATTCACAATGACGCCTGAAATTTGATATGTCATGAGATAATACCTGGAACTTATTGAAACTGTACCTACTTTAATTAGTTTGTATATTTTAATTGAATTTCCTGTTTTTCTTCTTTGTGTTTTGATTTATTAACAGAAACACTGTTTATAAAATGTTGGAGAAAACATTCCAGTGTTTTTTTTTCCGACGTGCAGATATTTGCAGGTCTGATAACCGAACGCAATAATGGTCGTTATTTTATACTATAATGGTGGACAATGATATTTTTGATTGGTTTCAGAGTATTTCCATTAATACGATAAGCCCAAAACAATAATTTATTAGGTTAACAGACCTGTAAATAAATGTGCTTCAGTTTCTACTGAAGAGTCTATCCTGCAATATTTAAAACACTCAAGACGTTGTATAAACAATTATAATATCGATAATCTTGGAGGATGTTATAGTTATACAAAGAAATGAGTAAAAATTAATTTAGTGGCTTCGAAACAGAACAAGATAACTTGAAAGGAACGTTTCGGACTCAAAACCATCCATCAGCCAATAATAAATACAATAAAAACATTTTTACTGTTTTTATTATTGGTTGAAGAAGGGGTTTTATCCCGAAACGTTCACCGTTTAAAGTTTAAATTTCATTTTTTTTTAAGCTGCTGATTCTCATTGTTTTCCCATTGATTTTTACAGTGCGCAGCCTCTAGCAGCTTAGGATTCTCTGAGGACATGTTATAAACCGCAAATCGATTCTTTTAAACTGAAGATTCGTGTGCCATTATTTTGCTGACTGTAATTTGTTAAACGCCTTTTGTGTTTTGATGCAACATTTTGAAAAGAAGTATCTGGAATTCCACAAAACGAGAACAATAGTTTTGGATGACCTCAATTAAAAAATTCTTTATTCCCGACATCATATGATAGCAGATTTTTACTTTCTTGTCTTTTGGAGTTCCCGATGTATTCCTAATCGCTGCACGAGCTCGTAAGTGAGCGTTTGGAGCAAAACTCGAATTCCAAAACGCAGGAATATAAGAAATCTTTTATTCTAGACTCCTCAATCGATTCCGACTTTGTTTTCTCCGAATAAAAGACGTGTTAAAACTTCCTTTGTGAAAAAATCCAATTTAAGTGAAATTTAACACTTTGTAATCTGACGTCATAAATTATTATTGTAAACTTGATATAATTAAGCGTTACCATTTAACAGGAGGGGGTGAAAGAAAAAGTGGAGAAAGCACTAAAATGTGGCAAAACTAGATTCAGTTTTCTGGACCAGGTTCCCCCCAAAAGATCTATACACAAAGAGATGTTCCACAAACGTCTTCATGCAAAACGGAGGATCATACAGTATTCCTCATAAAGTCAGGATAGTTGTGGTGCTGAACCTATACCAGCGCGTTATTTTCCTTTTATACTTAAATATAGTTTCGCGCTCTAACGTGCACAATGAATAATTACCCTGACAGGCAGCGTTAAAGAGGGAAAATAAAGCTACGGTTTACAATTCAAGATTTGTTTTTTTCTTGGGGAGGTGTCAAATATTTCTCTGTTTCTAACGCTTTGTTATTGATTGAAGAAAGGTTTTGAGCCCGAAACGTTTTTTGTTTGGTATTTTGCTCTTTTTCAAAGCTGTTATATGTTCATTTTTGTTCATTGATTTTTACAGTCCGTAAATTATAGCAGCTTAGTATCACTTTGACTAATGTCCATCATGTACGTATAATTCATAATATTATCTATCACAAAACTCTTTGAAATGGTGGGTCACTAAATCCATTCTCTCCTTCAAAATCTTTAGCGTCGGTAAATGTGTAGATAATTTCAGTTTTGATTGATAGTATGCGCACATGCCTTTTAATAACAAATCAAATAATTTAATTGGGTGAATGCTTTTATCACCAATTGTGTCTCATATTTGTCCCTGCTACAACGAGCACTATATTGAGGACAATTTGAGCATTTGAGTATTTGTATGGGGCAATATCCACTTAACGTGTTCAAATCACTTTACAAACGATCTCTAACCAACAGCAACACTTAACATGTAGGACGAGACATGACGCCTTTTAGGCGATATTACGTAATTTTTCGTTGTTAACGGCCAGGAACTCATTTTACATCTGAGTACGGTAAGAAAATGTGGTTAAATAACCTTTTACAAGGACTCAGCTATTCTCCGCTTAGAGCGGGACTCGAACCCAGGACCTTCTGATCCGTAGGCGAGTGCAATACCACAAGACCAGATCGCAATATCATATTGATGCCGTAAGTGCCATATTTCACAACACGTTAGTTTTGTTTTTAGTTATAAGCTTCCTGTATCAATTTGCACTTGATTAGAACCTCTGTGTTTCCATACATAAACGGCTCATCTCAGCAATTAAAAACAGGTCAATAAGAATGACGTCCACCATTTTCAATGCCATCATATTTCCATTTATTAGGTATAAAGGATATTAGTTTCCCAACTAAGGCGTAGTTAATTGAGTACGGATATATGGTCTTGTGGTATGACACTCGCTTTCGGGTCGGAAAGTCCTGGGTTCAACCCTCGCTCGGAGCATAGTTGAGTCCTTACTTACATTTACTTACATTCTCTTACCGTACTCATGTGTAAATTGAGTACCTGGCCTCAACAGTGTTGTCTCAGTCGGGAAAAAAATACAATATCGCTTAGCAGGCGCTATTTCTTGTTCTACATGTTACATGGGCTATTTGTAAAGCGCTTTGAGCACGTTTAGTGGATATTGCACTATATAAAAAGATCAAGTCTTTGTTGGTTTTTTTTTTTTTGGGAGGGGGGGGGGGGTGGTGGTTTTGTTGGGTTTTTTTACCATGCAGTCCAAAGTCAAGTGTCGTTTATCGATTTGCGATCCGCCGC
Organism: Berghia stephanieae; assembly: GCF_034508935.2. Classification (NCBI taxonomy): domain Eukaryota; kingdom Metazoa; phylum Mollusca; class Gastropoda; order Nudibranchia; family Aeolidiidae; genus Berghia; species Berghia stephanieae. The sequence goes on from NC_088362.1 coordinate 82,721,827, forward strand.
ACCAAAACGGTATGAAATCGGGGTAAATGTTATAATTGTAAATTTCAAGTTTTAAATTTGCATTGTTTATTTTTAAGGATTTTTGAACGCTTCTCTCACATTTAGGTCATATCAGCGCCAGTAAAAAGGGAGAAAATGGGATAGTCGAAAACTTCCGGATTTGCAAATAAAACAACCAAGAAAAAGTAAAACAAAGGGGAATTGGTTAATATGGGGAACAGATGTAGATCTAGATTCTGAGAGTATACCATCAATGTACTTCAGTTTGAGATCACCAAAATGTCTCATCAAGACACCAGCAGAGGATCCCACTAAGAGAGAACACACTCACATGTTTACAATATATATTCAATAAATAAATATAAAGATTAATACACAACATAGAGATGACCTACAAGGGGGAAAAATATCACTTCCAAAAGTCAACAATATACAAGTGACTGCTTCCCTCTCAGACAAAGACTCCGGCAAGGGCAAGGAAAAAATCGAATTATCCCATTTCAAGACAGAAACAGAAAGCAATTCAGAAAACAGCTATAGGGAAGACATAGCAAATGAACTTCTGCCAACCATGGGAGGTCAAAAGACCCCACTCAGAAGTATAAGATTTTAACCCTATAAAATCGGAGTCAAAGTCAAAACGTTCTTTCACAAGGGAGAATACTTTTTTTCAGACTCCAGATAAGTTAAATTCCAAAATTATTATCCTGTTGAGTTCATTTTTCTCATCAAGTTTCATCCGGAATGGGGCACATTTAAATTCCGGCTGGAATTATTTTATTATATCAAAATAAGGAATGCCTCTTGTCTCTTTCTGATGCAAGAATGACGGTATTTTATAGATAAGATTAAAGCAGCTAAAGATCAAAATTAATTATTTTCAGCTGTGCCACTTTTGATTTTGCCTTAAGGCGCTCCGCTCCAGACTCGTTGGTTTCTGGCTTCTGCTGTAGAAGGCGCAAAAATGAGACATTTGACACCAAGGCTCTTTACACTCGCATTCTCTCAACGGACCAATGCATGCATAATGCTACCTGACAGGTAAGTCCTTGGAGAAGGCTCTTTACTCATATTCTCTCATCGTACTCAGGTGTAAAATGAGTACCTGGCCATTACCAGCGTTGTCTCTGTCCGAAAAATATTGCAATATCGCCTAACAGGCGTCATATCCCGTTATACATGTTACACGTTGGCCAGGGACCCCTTGTAAAGCACTTTCAGCACATTTAGTGGATATTGCGCTATATAAAAACTCATTTTTTTTCTTTCACGAACCTCCAAGGTGACGGTGTCTAATGGCGTTGTCGTGTCGTAAAGGCATGATTTAATTTATTTTTTTTTAAATTTTAATCTTATATTATATCAAGCCTAAAATTGAATTTTAAGCATCGGGTCCACCCACCATGACGTTTTGAGACAATTGGTCACATTTAGAATATTATAATGGATAATTAAAAAATAATTATGCCCTTTCGCAATAGCACCTTAAGATCTCGTCGCCTAGGCATTCCATGAAGGAAAGGGATAATCCATCAAACAGGATGTCCGATGTCAACAGGAATCACCCATGTTGTCCAAGTGGGCAAATTGAAGGTTAATAATCTTGCCCAAGAAAAAATCGAAAGTACCTGAAGTGGGGCTCGAACCCGAGACCTTCGGGATCACAGTGCAATGCCTTAACCACTCGGTCACTTTGCTCCCTTTATAATGGATATAGCGATTTATAAAAGCTAACATTTAAACAAAAAAACGTAACAAGCGGTAAATGCCCCTCTAACGTGATTAGTGTAAAGGTAGAAATAATGGTGTTCGTTTGAATGGGGCTCAAAAGACTCTTTACTCGCATTCTCATAAAGTCTTTATGTTGAGTTGGAACTTCTTGTAAAGCACTCTCTATTTATTGAATATTGCTCTGTATAAAAGCACACATTAAAAATGGATAATTACCTTTCTAAGGTGATGAGTGTCAAGGTGGAGATTGAGATGTTGGTTTGCATAGACCTCAGACAAGAGTGTATCTTACACATCAGGATGCCACTGGCCCACTCACCAAAGATGTTCTTCAGAAGCTGGGGCATCATCTGGGGAAAGTAAATATTATTCTCTGTAAATTTCAATATATTCTTAAAAGAAATATAGATTCAGAAAAACGACCGAGTTGAAGACTGAACACACTTAGTCTATGTGAGCAAATAATTAAGGATACCGCTGGCAGACTCATCAAAGATGTCCTTCAAAATTTCTGGGATCATCCTTGAAAGTGAAAACAAATCGTAAGATAATAAAATGACTTTCATACGACGCATCCAGCCGTAGTTTATCCCGGAAACTGGTTTCGTTTGCAGCTTGCCAAGAGGGTGGTTCGTTATGGTTGGAGGCGATAGCTTCCGGTGAGGGTAGTTTGCTAATTTCTTTGATGTCTTTATATAAAGTTGTGGGAAGAGTGGTGGCTGGATTTCCTCTAAATGTGTTTTGTTAAGCGTTTTGTTGCTTTACGTCTTCTACGTCATTCTAAATATTTTTTTAAAATATTTATTTGCTTATATATTTTCAGAAATTGATTAGTCTATGCCAATATCTAATGTAAATTTCAAGAAGTGGATAAATAAAGATCATCTTATCTTATCTTACTTTTCTGTTTAGAAATCGCCCATTGTTAACGAAAATCTGCTATCTTTGTAATAGAAACTGACTGGTAAGGTGTTGCATCGTTCATGATGTCGGTGCTCTTGTAAGTCTATAAAGTGGTCTTGTAGTAAGACACTCGCTTTCCGACAAGGGATTGAGTTCAGTGGATCGGATATCTGATGAGCCTTATATTTATTTATATTTTTACTGTTTGCTCAAATTCATTATCATTTTGTTAATGGGAGGCTTCTATTTATTTTTTTTTTTTGCGTTTTTTAGATTAAAATAAAACTAATAATTTAAGATACCCTATTCATTTAATCATTATGATGCGGGTTAGATTGAATTATTTTGCAGACGAGTTTGCAAATTGGCAATTAATGCCAGCTATGGTCATAAAATAACTTTCCTGAATCTCCATTTTTCACTAACTTTTATTTTATTTATCTACATATTAATTTTGCTTTTAAAATCGTCTTACGTGGGATAAAACTGATTACAAATTCACGACTTTCATTAGGTATCTTATTTCAATCTTTATATTGAAACGCATCAATACAGATGTTAATATGACTCATGAAATAAAAACTTATCTATTATATTAAACCTCTAATTAAGCTTATATTATTTAGAACATAAAGCAGATAAACAATAAAATATGTAGAAAAAAATAGTAATTCTCTGTCCTGACATTTAGACACGATCGGCTTTCTTCCTGTATTATGAGAATTTAATCAAGATTAATATTGGAAACGTCCAATCATTGTAACTAATGTTCCATTAGCAAGTCAACGTGAGGATCTTAAAATGAAGCTCACTGACATTTCATAATAAGAAACAATAATATGCTGACCTACTATAGAAAAGATCAGATTTCTATGTTATCAATGTCTCCCGCCTACTTTAGTTTTTAAACTTGTGTGTGTGTGTGTGTTTGTGCGTGTGCTTATCCTAGATTAAGCTTTAACCAAGTCACCATTTAATAACCAAAATTTCGCAAAAACCAATGATTCATTTTATTATTATTATTATTTTTTGTATTTATTTAATTTATGATAATTGATGAGGATCTGAGAAATAAAATACTACTGATCAAGTACAAAATCAGATTTAATTCTATCTTTTCTATCTGTCCACTCAATGGAAGAAAAAACATAGTTTATTTGTTTTGTTTAGTTTTGTATTTTTGTTGCTTTTTTTTTTGTTGTTGTTGTTGTTGTTTGTTTTATATATTTTGAAACCTTATATTTTAGATGTGACCATTCGACTCAAAACGAGTTATTGTCGGGTTAAACCAATTGCTTTATTAGTAATTCAATGTAAAAATGACTAGATAAAAAATTGTGTGGCTCAGCGGTTTGGTCTTTGCTTCTTACCCAAAAAGTACCGCACCGAACTCGACTTCCCCCATCGCAGTGTGTGTCATTGAGCAAGTCACCTCGTCCTAGCTCATTTTACGGCTGCCGTTTGGTTAATTCCAGTCTTCCTTCGATTTTCACCCTAAAGACAAATTATCCTTTAGGAATGAATAAAGTGAGTTTCGTTTTATGTTATTTATTAGTTTTATTTATTCCAAAAACAACTTGATAATGCATCTTGATTTGGTGTGATTTCGATTCATTCATGCCAATTCTCCAAACTCTGAATATTAACAACATTTCTCACTCAATTTATTAATTTACTTTAACTCTCCCTTTACCAGCCATTTTCAGGATTGTCCTCAAAACTTCACACCCAACTTACACAAAAATATATTTTTTTATCACTCAGACACAATAGCGCATTTCTGCTATTGTGCCTGAGTAATAATAAAAAATTTTTTTTTGTGTTAGTTGGGTGTGAAGTTTTGAGGAAAATCCTGAAAATGGCTGGTAAGGAGAGAGTTAAAGTAAATTAATACATAATTTCTTTAGCAAAACATGCTCTACAATACACTGTTCATTTTCTTTACATTTTTTTTATGTACTAAAGAAATTTGAATAAGAAAAATGTTGGTTGTATCGTAACGAATATGACGATTTTCCTGTGGTTGGTAAGGAGAGGGTTAATCGCTTTACTGTCTACATATACAAATTGGAATTGGAATTGTGATAAATGGGCGTCAGGACTCATCCATAATGTTTGGAGCTTCTCTTGGTAGCGTCCTATCCACAGGGTAGCAAGCAAATGCTATTGTTCGATTAACATACTAGAAACCGTGATAAACTCGGCCCATAGGCGGAAGGATTACTTTTTTTTAAATATGTTACATCTATTTACTAAATATCTGCTTTTTATTCATATATTTATTCATTTATTCATGTATGTATTTATTTGTTCATTCATTTTTATTTAATTATTTATTCATTTATTTATCACAGGTATCAATAGGCCATTCATTCAAATGGTATCACTGAGAGATCAAACTCACTTCGTTCAACTTATTTATTGATACGACTTGGATGCAATCAACAATTGGCCTTCAGCAGTCATGGCGTCACTTCCCTCGTAATGACGCATGGTAATTTAGTAACTGGCTCTAAACTATCGGAACAATGGCGGACGCCCTTATGAAATATTTCTCCGACGAGCATAAAAGTGTATCCAGAGGAGAAAAACATTATAAATATGATCATGTTTTGACTTTTAAATATTCTGATCACATGACATACGAAATGTTCTAGCCAGCATTTGTTTTTTCTTTGTTTAGAACCACGCTGCTCGCTGTTGCTGGGCGACGTGACATCAGACTATTGAATCCAATTGCAAATTGTATTGATTATTCCGTGTCTAATTAAAAAAGAGTAAACAAGATTTGATGCTTTTAATTTTCTCTGTCGATTGTGTTAATATTTGCAAGTCTGATAACCGAGTGTAATTATGTGGCTTGATTTAACATTGTTGCGATGCACAATATTTTTCGTTGGTTTTAGAGAGTTTCTATTACAAAATTGAGCCTATATATTAATTATGGTTATCAGAGGTGCAGTTTAGTACAGACCATAGCCTTCTTATTTAGTGCATGCAAAACAGCCGAATCAATCAACCCTTCAGTTTCGTGACAATGTATCTAAAGATTCATACGCATGCGCAACAGAACGTGGAATTACACTTGTATGACAAAAGGGGCATTGCTCTTACTTAGAGAGATAAATAATGACAAAGCTATTTAAAAACAATGACTACATTCAGCGTATACTCGTTTGCAGGTCTGATAACTCAAATTGTTATGGGCTTATTGTTGTAATTGAAACACTCTCAAACCAACGAAAAACATTGCCCATTACAATGTGAAATAAGCCCATAATTGAGTTCGACTAGAAGACCTGCAAATATGTGCAAGTAGATTACAGTTCATTTAATTCAAAAACAAATTTAAAACATTCTTATTTCAATATAAACTTGTCAGCATAATTACAATCCCATGACTTTGCGCTGTCAGGATTGGCCGGTGGTCGAATGGGTGAAAGTGGTCTTGTTGTCGTGTCCATACACTCATTACTCCAGTCGACTCAAGTGTGAATGAGTACCTGGTTACAGACATTGACGGATATTGTACGACTGTTGGTACACAAAGGACTCCTGTTATATGACAGGTACTGTATGACATAGAATTATGAATTCATATGGCCAGCTGAAGGAATAAATGAAACATTGGGAAGCGCACTGGGCATGGTTAATCCATGGAATCGCTCTATATAAATATTCATATTATACTTACATACTTTATTAAAATGATGAAACATTTTGTTTCCGACGACCTCAATTTGGTGCAGATAGCGTTAATTACCGTCTCGTCTGTGTTCTATACCCTCCGGGGCTCAGATAACTATTAAGCTTTGCTTATTTTGATAATAAAAGCCAAGTTATGGTGTACAGTTTTGTCGTGTCAAATCGTTTTAGTTTGTTAATTAAAGTTTTCAAAGTTACCCCATTTTCCAAGACAAGTTAAGCTCCATTGAAATTGGGGGGAAACAGCCAAGAAATCGATGCCACATTATTATTTTGCTTCTTCCCCTGCCTTGAAATGTATTATTGAGCGTCCTGTTCAATTTTTCCTAGTTGGAGAGAGCTCTCGAGTTGAAAAAAAATCAAAATTTCCCCGATTTTAGGAATTAGATTATTATTATTATTATTATTATTATTATTATTATTATTATTATTATTATTATTATTATTATTATTATTATTATTATTATTATTATTATTATTATTATTATTATTATTATTATTATTATTATTATTATTATTATATTATTATTATTATTTTTATTATTATTATTATTATTATTATATTATATAGTAGTATATAGTAGTAGTAGTAGTAGTAGTAGTAGTAGTAGTAGTAGTAGTAAGTAGTAGTAGTAGTATTAGTAGTAGTAGTAGTAGTAGTAGTAGTAGTAGTAGTAGTATAGTAGTAGCTAGTAGTAGTAGTAGTAGTAAGTAGTAGTGTAGTAGTAGTAGTAGTAGTAGTAGTAGTAGTAGTAGTAGTAGTAGTAGTAGTATCATCATCATCATTATTATTAACATTTTTATTATTATCGTCAGTATTCTTATTTTACTCACCAAACTGAAAGCCTGCAGAAAATCTGATAAAGCCAGAGATGAAATAAGAAGGTTGAGCCGTTGAAGCGAACTCTTCTTCGCCTTGAGAGCTGCTATGTAAAGCACAGCTCCATTCCCAAACGTTGACACACAAATGCAGAGAACCAAGAATATCGACATTGGGATATTGGGTGGTTTTGGCTCCCCAGACATTCCTCCCCAGGGCATTTTTACAAAACTGGGTGGTTGTCCGTTGATGGAGTTGTTGGAAACTGTTGTTGAAATGTTCAGGCGTGAGGCAATCATGCCTGCTGGTGTTGTAGTCTTATCCATGAATATAATTATATGTCAGAATTTAAGATGAATGAAGTTGACGTCACTCGACTTTGTTGTTTTTATAAATTCCGCCAGTTCGGCGATTAGTTTACACCAAACATATAAATCTGGCATCAAGGTTAAACATAGTTTTGTGTGCTGGCTCGTTTCATCTGGAGGTCAGGTGATGTGAGAATTTTACGTGGGCGCATAGCATCAATAGAATGATTGAAATTGAGGTCACTCATCTCGTTGTTATTGTTTTCAGATGGACTGTCGGGTAATTAGATCTCTCTGAAGCCCCTCTAAGATAATAAAAACGTCAAAGGTTACACATACTTTTGTGTGCAGGTACAGTTGATCTTTAACTAAACTGAGTATTTATATAGAGCAATATCAGTAAGCGTTCTCAAAGCGCTTTACAGGGGGTTCCTAGCCAACAACAACATTAGTAACTAGACATGACTTATTTTGGGCGATATTACAATTATATCCGACATAGATACCGCTGTTAACGGCCAGGTACTCATTTTACACCCGAGTACGGTGAGAGAATGTGAGTAAAGACCTTCACAAAGGACTCTACAATGTGCCGAACAGAGCGGGACTCGAACCCTGGACCTTCCGATCCGAAAGCGAGTGTTATGCCAGTAAACAACATAGCCTTAATGCTTAGCATCCATCGATAGATGTGACGCCTTAAAATCCAAGTCGTAATAGCCAGATGCTGAGATCAGGCTGTATGCTCATATCAAGTAAAACTCCGAAAACATCATGAAAACTTTGATGATAAAAATGATGATGATGATGATGATGATGATGATGATGATGATGATGATGATGATGATGATGATGATATGATAAATATAATATGATAATATAATAATAATAATAATAATAATATAATAATAATAATAATAATAATAATAATAATAATAATAATAATAATAATCATCATCACATCATCATCATATATATATAATACAATATAATAATAATAAATAATAATAATGAATATATAATGATATATAATAATAATAATAATAATAATAATAATAATAATAATAATAATAATAATAAATAATAATAAACAATAAAATAAAATAATAATAATAATAATAAAATAATAATAATAATAATAATAATAATAATAATAATAATAAACATTCACAGTCAGCCTGTTTTTTTAGGTTGTTTTTTTTTAAGTGTAGAATTACAAAACATGATAATACAGCGACATATTACACAATTGTATAGGAAAACCTAAGGATACGTAATTCTCTAAACTTTTGTCTGATGCTATTTTTAAAAACTTTTTTTTATTTGACTTTTGCATTTAACAATTCACAACAGCTCAGTTTTGCTTTTTCTAATTGTAAGTTCATCTTTATCGATCGACATTTGAAGGACGAGTTTTCTGTCAAAAACCCTTTTTAAAAAAGGTGGGTTATTTTTTTAAATATTTTTTTTCAGAGTAAGACAAATAAGGAACAAGACGCATAGAAGCTAGAAAGTCATACTGTCGTAAAGGTATTCTAGATGGTATGAGTCGTCACGAAAAAAGTAGATGCGCAAGGTCGGGAAATCTCAGGTTTAAAATCTTTTTGCCGAGACAAGGGTCATTCAAATTGATCAATTTTTGAAGGATGACTTGTCTGACCAAATTTTTTAAAAAGTGTCTTTCAAGAGTAATACAGTTAATTATGAATCCTTGCTTATTCAACTTTCTATATTTGTAAAAACAAACTCTTGTGTCCTGAGGATAATAATAATAGAAAGACATTCGGTATTATACCTAGTGTACACTGCCATTCTCTGATAAAGAAACATTAAAATAATTTGGCCATAAAACTCGTCCTTCAAATATCGATCGATTTAAATAACCCTCATCTTGGCAAACGCTCTTAAACCTGGGACGCCCTCATGCTTTCAATCGATCGATATTTGAAGGACAAGTTTTCTGGCTAAAATGTTAAAACATGTTGTTTCTTCCTGTCAGAGTACGAGCGAATTTATCACTGGTCGTTATATAATATAGTAGAAAACCGAATTTATCACTGGTCGTTATATGATATAGTAGAAGACCGAATTTATCACTGTTCGTTATATAATATAGTAGAAGACCGAATTTATCACTGTTCGTTATATGATATAGTAGAAGACCGAATTTATCACTGTTCGTTATATGATATAGTAGAAGACCGAATTTAGATGATATGGGTTATAAGCGGACATTGCATTATATAAAGGCTCACGTTTTTAAAACCGTTTGGACGTTGTTGTTTTTTGTGAGCCATAATCCCTGGTGTGCTGACAATAGACGCCCATCGTCAATCGTGACTAGTTGTGTTTATAAATAACTATGGCAACTTCTAGATTCTAGAACATTGTTAATTCCCTTGTGACCTCTCAACAATCCAAGAGTCGGTCAGCTAATCCTGAGTGAAGAGAAAGACAGAAAGAAAATAAATCTGTATTTTATATATTATCGAGAGTAAAAGAGATTGAAGAGCATTTTTTAAAAAAGAACAAAAACATAGCATTTATTTAGCTAAATTATATCCTCTAAGTGTGTTCGAAGCGCTTTTTAGGTTCAAAGTTCAAATTCAAAAACGTTTATTTTAGGCAATTGCCAATGTAACTCATACAAGAATATATTTTTTCAACAAATCAAATAAGTAAAATCAATAATAAAGCAAGGCAAACAACGAAAATAATAATGATAATAATAATAATAATAATAATAATAATAATAATAATAATAATAATAATAATAATAATAATAATAATAATAATAAAATGACAATAATAATAATAATAATAATAATAATAATAATAATAATAATAATAATAATAATAATAATAATAATAATAATAATAAAATACAATAATAATAATAAATAATAATAATATAATAATAATAATAATAATAATAATAATAATAATAATAATAATAATAATAATAATAATAATAATAATGATAATAATGATAATAATAAAAAGGAATCCCAAGCTAACAGCAAGGCTTTTGGGTAAGACGAGGCATAACGCGAAACAACGCCATCCTCTCATCTCTCATTTGTATCTAGTGTCCCATTCATCTTGTTTTGTTGACAAAGGGGAAAACCGAAACGTCACATCATGTCTTCGTAAATTAAATTGAAGCTCTATTACTTTTTATTATTGTTATTTAATGCAAATCGTTCGATGTATATAAAAATAGCTTTAAAAAAAAGACTAGTGTGGTGGGTATCGTAAAATTAAAGTAACTTCTAAATTAAAAAAAAAAAAGATCTCAGTATTTGCACTTTTCGAAGACTTTTAACAGACCAATACAAAAATGGTAGCAGTGTAGAATTGTTTGACAAAGACTAAGAAGGTTTTTTTTATTTTCTAAAATAAATAGATAAGCTTTACTATCTGCCTGGAAAGTCACATTTTAATAACACAGAAAAAACTGTAATTTTTATCATTTATTTAGAATAGACTTGAAGAAGAAAAGTCTTGTTTGCCTCGTAAAACAATACCGTGAGTGTTTGGAAATTTCAAAATTTTCTCTGGTGATTCTATGGAGCCAAGCAGATTGCTTTATAGTGTTACTTAAGTTTCTATTTGGAAGTGATTTCTGGGGCAGTTTTTGACATTCGTTGCCTCAAATAAATGATTAAGGAGTCGTTCAAATTTACGACATTCAGCACACATACTTTTGGCAAATAAGGGAGCAAGCACTGGTGTTAGACAAAGGTCTGAAAAAGTGCGTATGAAACAGTGCGAGACAAAACAAGACAGAAAAATACAAGAAAAAATAACCATCCGACAACATAAGCAGTTCTCGGGGAAGGCTGATTTGGGGGGAGGGCAAAGGGCGGGGGGGGGGGGGGGGCTGTCTTGTTTTCTTGGATTTTTCTTTCTTTTCAAAAAGTTGAGCGTTTATATAACGCAGCATCCACTTAACGTGCTCCAAGTGCTTTGCAAATAGTCCCTGGGTATCAGAGGTAACTCAACACATAACATAATATAGATAGTATGCGCTTGGCTAAGAAACTCACAACATTGCCATCCCGAAGTATACCGGACCAACAACCAAAACTATGTGTAACCGTGACCGTTTCTTGTAGTCTGGTTAATACTTTAGTGAGGATTACTCATAAACGCGGATGGCAATAAGCAATAACAAAGACCTGAGTGACGTCAATTTCATACTATCTATAGAACGAGATATGACGCCCGCTAGGCGATATTACGATTTTTTTTTCCAACGAAGGCAACGTTGTTAGTGGCCAGGGAATAATTTTACACGTGAGTGAAGAGCCTTTTCCAGGGATTCAACATTGCGCCGAGCGAGGCTCAAATCAAATCCAGGATTCTCCGATCCGAAATCGAGTGTCATACCACAAGACCATATAGTCGCACAATTTCTTTGTCTGGCATTGTTTCATACACACTATTTCAAATATATCTAAATAACTATTTTGAATCGTGTTTGATACAAATATGGTACGAATAGTGCTCGACATGTAGCAATGGAGCGAATTATTATGTTAATATTTACCACAATGTTGGAGTCAGTCTACATCGATGTTTCATGCCTTTTCATCCATCGTCAGGACTGTGTGTTACTTGAGTTTGGTTTGTTGTGTTGATGTTGCTTGTTGAAGTGGTTCCGTAGGTTTGTAGTTGATTAGTAAGTGCTTCCGTCGATGTGGACAACTATTTAAATCTCACTCGTGTTGAGCGTGGCTTCATGAGGGTGTTTGATTATAGTATATTTCTCTTCCAGGCATAAATAACTATAGATATCTAGTGGGCATATTTGTGTGAATTTTCTAAATAGAACTTTTATCTTATCAAGTCCGGACCGTCACGTAATACCATCATCTATCGTGCTAATTAATTTGTTTGAAATCACTTGGATTTGTCACGAAATGGACATGGCGCTTATTAATCATGGTATTAAAGATATCGACTTCTTGTATCGTTCATTAGGCATTAGGGAAAATGATATTATTGACATCATTGGCTCAATTCCTAATTCCTCATCTGATATATGTAACCCGTCGTCTCAAATGCAAAACGGTATTCATACCTGCTTACTACTACGAAAATTTCGTATTAATACGACTTTTTGGCTCAAGCTATAGTACTGCATACGCCTCTTTGACTCGATAAATCTTGTTGAAAAGAAAAGGTCAGATTCCTAGAATTTATTTTGAGGGCTTTGGATCATTTTTGGACCGTTCTGGGGGCAGATTATATATTTCTATAGCTATTCAAAGTGACTTTTGCACCCCCCCTCCTCTACGAATTTTTGAAACTTCAAGTCGACAGATATGGGTATTATATTGAGTGCGTCTTACCCTGAAAGGGTTTAAGACTTAAAACGATATGAAGTGTGAAATTTGAGGTGGGGGGGGGGGGTTGTCTTTTTGTTGTTTTATGTGGGTAAATATAATTGTTCTCGTCTATAACCAATATAACTTAGCCCCAAATTTCATTCTGTGGCCATTGACTATATGTGGCTCTTATTTGTTTATCAGATATTTAATACTCAATATTATCAAATTAACAATGAACGTTATTCTTATAACTTTGATGAATGTGTATCGAAATATGAAATTTTCATTCATAGAACATTAATTAAATGTTTTTAAAACCTATTAACTCTTAAACGGTACGATACAATACGAATACGACGATATAAATTAATTTTTCCAGCACCAAGTTCATCCCGGCATAACGATTTGAGATGGTTTGACTTATCACATTTGTGACCGACCACGTCAAACTGGTATTATGTCGGAATAAACAATATAAAGAAAAACGAGTTTATATTCAAATATTATTATATGCATGAGGAAATTAAAATTTTATTGAGTTTTGTGAAACATGAACCCTATCTGTTAACCAGTTCAGTGCCGTACTCTAGAAAAAATTTGTATTTGAAAATTTGACCACAAAACGTCCTTCAAATATCGATCGATTTAAATGACCCGCATTTTGGCAAAAACTCTCAAACCTGGGACTTCGTTAGAGAAAATGTCATAAAGAGGTTGAGCTCTACAAGGTAAGAGAATTCCAAGCTCACACTCACACGCGTAGTTCAGTTATTTCTTATTGTATGTGCGGCTATGTCTTGGTCTTGTGACATTGACACTCGCTTTGGGATCGGAAGATCCTGGGTTCGAGCCTCGTTTGGCGCATAGTTGAGTCCTTAGAAGAGACTCTATACTCATACTCTCTCACCGTACTCAGTTGTAAAATAAGTAACTGGTCGTTAACAGCGTTGTTTTTGTCGGATAAAATGTAATAGTATTGCCTAACAGACGTCATGTCTCTTCTACATGTTTCGTGTTGCTGTTGGTCAAGGCCCCATTGTAAAGCGCTTTGAGCACGTTTAGTGGACATTGCGCTATATAAAGCTCAAGTGTATTCAATGATGTAGACCGATTTCAAAAATTGCCATCAGGTCGATCGGCAAGCCTTTGTTCATAAATACGTCAGTAAGTTGCTCCGAAATCCAATCAATCATTTTCCTGGATACATTTCCAGATCGAATCTCTGTGCTAAGTCATCCCAAAATACCTGCTGATGACCCATCGCCTCAAAGTGGTTTTATGTTCGGATGAACTCTAGTTCATAGAAATTGGATTTTAGTATAGCAGTAAATAACAAATTGAGCTTTTATATAGCGCAAAATCCACTAAAATGTGCTCAAAGCGCTTTCAAATAGGTCCCTAACCAACAGGAACATCTAACATGTAGAAAGAGACATATGACGCTTTTAGGCGAAATAACATTTTGTTTCAGACAAAGACAACACCGTTAACGGCCAGGTACTCATTTTACACCTGGGTACGATGAAAAAAGGTGAGTAAAGAGCTTTTTCCAAGGACTCAACTATTCGGCGAGCGAGGCTCGAAGCCAAGACCTTCCGATCAAAGGATAGCGAGTGCCATAACACAAGACCACATAGCTGCACAAATATATGAGACTTTAGGTTTGATTTCCATTCGCTGTGGTGGAGATTGCAAAAATATAAAAGTTCGTATATCTTCTTGTCACAGTGTAGTGCTGAACTAAATTCAGGGTATTGAATTTAGAGCCACTAATATGAAACTTAGGGCTAATTTCTCTTCGCTATGGCGATAGCTTGTTTGGTAGAACACTCGCTTCAAAGGGGCCAACACCAATCGCAGGTGCAGTCAAGATTTTTTCTGCCCTCCTCCCCCCCCCCCCCCCCCCACCGTCCACCCAGTGAATGGGTAGCTGAGCCTCTTAGCCAAAGGATAGCAAGCAATTGCTATTGTCCGTTTCACCGGGATAAACTCCAGCTCCATGGTCCCAATGGCTCTGAAGGATTTTTTTATGGTGTGAAATATAAATAGCAGATAATCGACGAGTGTCATTTATTACGATTTATATTTCAAACACATAAGCTGGAGAACTAGAATTCGATTTCTAAAGTGCTACGCCTGGTCTATATTTTTATATGGATGCGAGACATAAACATTGAACACTGGAATAGGAAAAAAGAATCGATGCTTTTGAAATATGGTGCTACAGACGGATGGGAAAGGTGTTATGGAAAGAGTAAAAACCAAACACTATGGTATTGGATGGACTAAATATAAGAAAGCAAGTACCCCTGGTGACTGTAACGCACAGAAAAGTGACATACTATATCCATATACCTCGCCACAACAGTCTCCAGACGTCAATGCTTGAAGGAAAGATTAACGGGAAAAGAGGGAAAAGGAAACAACGAAAGAGCTGGTTGGGAAATAATA
>NC_088362.1:82744580-82747080 GCF_034508935.2 Berghia stephanieae
ATATTCCTGTTATCTACTGAAGGATAATAAGTATATTTGCGTATCAACAGAACAAGCAGAAATAACAAGAATCATGACGTCGTAGCAACAATAGCATAGAAGGGGAATAAACTCATGACATGTCATAAACTATTTTCTACAACAATATCATATATGTGAAGTACCGTCTCCAAACGGTATTATGTCTCGGTGGCTTAAATTGTGGCCTCCCAGGGCGGGCATGGGTCACTCGGTGTGTCTTCTGTCCTCCTATGTATATCTGGTTTCTGAGATGACCTTTTGTCTTTATCTTAGAATATCATTAATGAAAATAAAAGAATACGCCTTTACGAAGCGCCAATCCTTATGTACAACTGTGGTACGTGGGGTCTTACCAAAAAGAATTTGGACACCCTGTACAATTGAGAAGAGGCAAAATCAGTAATGAGGATGTATAAGACAGATGCAAAAGATGGAAACTATTGGGACACGTGCTCCGACAAGATAAAAATATTCCAGCACAAACCTCGATGGTTGAATACACCAAACAAGGAACCAAATACAGAGGGCGTACACCAACTTATCTTCTAACAACACTGAATCAAGATCTCAAAATAAGAAAATCTAATATATCTAGAAACAACAACTGAAGAATTGATTTCAACGTAACAAGGAGACACCCAATTGCCTCAGCACTTTAACAAACGTGATTGTAATGCGTGGAGAATAAATTTTATTAAATAAAAAAAAACTAAGTGATAATTCTCCGACCACTCAAGCGTTTTACATAGGCAATCATCTTCTACACCCGTAAAATCGCCTGCTACTTTAGTTTAATATAATAGAGGTTTGCAAATCATATGATTTCCCTGTTACATAATAAATGATAATAATAAACACCAATAATTAATGGCTGGTATAGTTGTCTAAGAATATAACCTTCACAAAAAAATAAGCAATGAAAAATAAAAATAAAACAAGTTCCAGTCCCATTTATATCTGGCAATCAACGTTAGTCTGATTATTCTGTTTTACAAGTATTAATGTACGTATTTATCTACTTCTGTTTTATGTCATCATCGAGCACTTAAACATAGCCACAGTATTTGTTTATTTTTGCAAAGAGATTATCTTGTGGAAGCCGAAGTTAATAGAATTTTTGTCTGGCACTGACTTGAGAGGATACTAATACTACTCTCGCGGACGTTGTATTTACATCTGTTGACGGGGTTATCAGTGGCTGAGTTTGTAGCCAGTCCCGATCTTGATGATTTGTTGACAACCGAGCACACGTTAAGTGAGTCTGGTCCTCCGTTGCAGGTTGAGAGTTATCGGGGCCGTGTTGGGAGGCATTATTATTTATTGTCCTCGATCTGTTTCTTCGACATTCCGAAGTGTTATGATTGCTCATGTTCACAATATTTTGAAGGGCGCCGTTTATGGTAAGCTGCGATGGGTGCAGGTTGGTGGTGAGCGTTGATCCCGTTAATTTGACGTGGTCGTAGTAAAGTAGTGGTAGGTGGATGGTGGACAAAAGTGATATTGTTGGCCCGACGTGGAATGCCCGTCACGTGAGATGCGGATTAGCGGTCAGCATATGTAAAGATGATCTGCAGGGTCTGAGCTCCTTGCTCCTCACTCCTCGACGAAGCGCCGTGTTTCCATCGGCATAGCATCGCGTATTTGCTGTATAGGGTCAGGGTCAGGCATTTCTTTAGACTGACCTGAAGTCTGTCGGCCAGTTGTGGTAATTTTCATGTTTTCCTCTACGAAGAGTTCTGAACATCTTCCGACACGAATTGGCATTTTTTTTTTTCGTCGTGGCAATGTAAGGCGGCTTTCAAATCGGCGAAGTTGTTTTTGGATCATTGCGCCAGGTTTTGAAAAAGTAGACATGCCTCTCCTGCATAAAGAGTTTCAGTTCAGGGTTTGAATTCAGGAGGTTGAATGTGGCATACTGGTATCTACGTGAACGACCGTCAAGGTATTCGATCCCAGTGTTGCAGTTGCTCTATTGCTATTTTCGGTTCTTTGGCATTCATTTCCTTCTCATGTTGACGTTTTCCCTCTCATTCTCTAGCTCTTTTTCTCTCAGTTTTTTTTTAATGATTCCTTCTCTTTCTCTCTCTCTTTCTCGGTGTATCTCTGACTTGATGTCGCGCTTTGCCTTCCATTTTTAATTCGATGTCCATCTGCATATATCCTATATTATACTCCTTTCGAATTTATTAATGATTCCTTCTCTTTCTCTCTCTCTTTCTCGGTGTATCTCTGACTTGATGTCGCGCTTTGCCTTCCATTTTTAATTCGATGTCCATCTGCATATATCCTATATTATACTCCTTTCGAATTTATTCCAGTCGCTATGTTTGTATTTATTAGTCTAATAAGTGAGGCTAACCAGTTTAAATTGCTAGTAATGGAGGCAGGGGTAGTGGAACACTGAATATTAAAGACTAGCTCACAGACAAGAATGACTATAAGATCAACGGCCATCATTATTATTATTATCATTATTATT
>NC_088362.1:82752080-82764580 GCF_034508935.2 Berghia stephanieae
CAATGGATTCACTAGTCTGATGTCACGCCGCCAAGCAACGGCGAGCAGCCTGGTTCTAAACAAAGAAAATGGGTACTTTTGATTCTTCATGCTGGCTTGAACTTTTCATATGTCATGTGATCAGAATGTATAAAAGTCAAAGCAAGATCATATTTATAATGTTTTTCTCCTCTGGATACACTTTTATGCTCGTCGGAGAAATATTTCATATGGTTCGTCCGCCATTGTTTCGATAGATTAGAGTAGAGCCAGTTACTAAGTTACGAGGGAATTGACGTCTTGACTGTTGAAGCGTATTGGAGGACAAAGAATAACTTCCAACTTCAAGACCTTTTCACATGTGGCTGATATCTCAGTGTTGTGGCTTGTTGTTTTCATGAATTGTGTGATTCTATGAGTGTTGTCCACTCGTATAAACCATCGCCCCCCCCCCCCTCCTCGCCCCCCCCCCTTCCCTTCCAAAAAAACAAACAAACAGTTTTTAACACGTGTTCTATCCTCTTTATTGTGTACACTGTGTTAGAAGTGTTTTTCTTCTTCAAATTGGATTCAATAGTCTGGTGTCACGTCGCCCAGCAACGGCGGCCATCATGGTTCTAAACAAAGAAAATTTGTACCTTTTATTCTTCATGCTGGCTAGGACTTATCATGTCTTGTGATCAGAATGTGTAAAAGTCAAAACATGATCAGATTTTGGGTCTTTTTTCCCTCTGGATACGCTTTTTTATGCTCCTCGGAGATATATTTCATAAGGGTGTCCGCCATTGCTCCGATTGTTTAGAGAGCCAGTTACTAAGTTACCATGCGTCAATACGAGGGAAGTGACGTTACGATTATTGAAGAGTATTGTGGCACCACCATATTGAATATGGTGGTGCCACAATACTATTGCCGTCAATACGCCACGCCACTGACGACATCAACCCTCGACAATGATCAACTTAAGAACTACAGACCTGTGTCTAATCGTACTTTTTTTGTCTAAAAGTATCGAAAAAGTGGTAGTAGTAGTAGTAGTAGTAGTAGTAGTAGTAGTAGTAGTAGTAGTAGTAGTAGTAGTAGTAGTAGTAGTAGTAGCAGTGTAGTAGTACCAACATAAGTGCCTGCTCCACTCACCTTTCTGAATTAAAAATTCACCCCATATACCGGAGCATACTCAATGTCTCAATTTTTCTTTGTGTATAGATAGTATGCAGATGACGTCACTCAGGTCTTTGTTATTGTTTTTTGCCATCCGCGATTATGAGTAATGCTCACTGAACTGTATTAACCCGACTATGAACGTTCATGGATACACACAGTTTTGTGTGTTGGTCCGTTAAACTTCCGGATGGCAATGTTATGAGCTTCTTAGCCAAGCGCATACTATCTATAAAGTATAGATAGTATGCAGATGACGTCACTCAAGCCTTTGTTATTGTTTTTACCATCCGCGTTTGTGAGTTGTTCTCACTAAACTGTATTAACCAGACTATAAAAGTTCATGATTACACAGAGTTTGTTTGTTGGTCCGTTATACTTCCGGATGGCAATGTTGTGAACTCCTTGGCCAAGCGCATTCTATCTATACGTTTGTGTTGAGAATATTGGCGATTAAAGCTTAACTGCTGGCCATGTAACTTCGCGATGGTTGTGTGTTGGACCCGCGGTCTCCATTGGTGAGAGAGAGCTCTTGGAATGACCAGGCGGAGTTGTCTTACCAATAAGGTCGCAGGTTCAAACCCCATCACCGCCGCGAAAAATATTTTATTCTCTATTGTCTTCTGGCACTTTTCTACTCACTTCATCTCTCTTGTACAAGTAGTAGAAGTAGTAGTAGTAGTAGTAGTAGTAGTAGTAGTAGTAGTAGTAGTAGTAGTAGTAGTAGTAGTAGTAGGAGGAGGAGGAAGAGGAGGAGGAGGAGGAGGGGGAGGAGGAGGAGGAAGAGGAGGAGGAGTAGGAGGAGGAGGAGAAGAAGAAGAAGAAGAAGAAGTGGCAATGGGAGCGATCTATTCATGTTGTCGTCCAACCGAGTCATCAATCACGTGATTTGTTGCTGTCCAAAGACTGGATATTTCTGAGCAAATGTAAACACGCTGCTTTGTTTATGAAAGTTGTAAACATACCCATGTGTCAAGCTGAATACAATGATCAATCGTAATGTTAGATAGTTCAAAATCTGTGAACACTTTTCACTATGTAGGTCACTTTGAGCACATTTTGCAATGTGACCAATGACCTCGAGCACATGGAAAGTTAATATAGATCATGCCCATTGTAGTATGGATTATAATGAAAATGATAAACATAGTTTCACACTCTTCATACCCCCCATGTCGTTACATAACCGGTTTGACAGCACATCGATGACAGGGTGTGTGTGTACATCGTAAGTGTAAAGGGCATTTAATCGTGCTTGTGTGTCCAAAGCTGTAAGCTATTTGTTTTACGAGAGAAGTCTTTGTGTATCTCCAATGCTGTGAGCCACGTGGCTGACTGAACACTGAACTTGGAAAAACTGGCAGTTGTATCTGTATACGCTGCCCACCATGACCAATACAATCTGCATTTAAAGTTAAATCGAGCTGAATTAGACGGGGGGTGGGGTGGGTAGATTGAGTTTAGAGTCATAATTTGACCCACCGCCTCAAATCGTTATCATATCAGGGGATATCAGACGATCAAAAATATTGACAGACAAGTTAAAATGACCAACAATATAATTTGATGCTGACAAAACCTCTTCCTACATATTTTTTGAACTACCGCTTTAAAACGGCATTATGTCGGAAGTAATGAACAATGAATATACATAACAGTAACAGCTTCAAAACAAAAGGAAAGAAAATTTAAAAAAAAACAATGTACCCTTCTATAACCAACCACAACAAAACAACAACAACAACAACAACAACAAAAAAACAACAAAACAATGGAAGGTGGACAATTATTTTATTTCGGTTTCTCTCTCTCTCTCTCTCTCACTCTCTCCAGAGAGAGAAAGAGAGAGAGAGAAAGAGAAAGAGTGAAAGAGAGAGAGAGAAAGAGAGAGAGTGAGATAGAGAGAGAGAGAGATAGATCCAAAGAGAGAGAGAGTGAGAGAGAGAGGGAGAAAGATAGATCCACAGAGAGAGAAAAAAAAAGAGAGAGTGAGAGAGAGAGAGAGAGAGAGAGAGAGAGAGAGAGAGAGAGATGCCAACTAAAAATTTGGCTCAGAAGAGTCTCATAAACAACTTGGGGGATGAGTTTAGAGTCAAATTGTGACCCACCGCCTCAAATCGTTATTATATCAGGGGATATCAGATGCTCAAAAATATTGACTGACAAGTTAAAATGACCAACAATATAATTTGATACTGACAAAACCTCTTCATACATAATTTTTGAACTACCGCTTTAAAACGGCATTATGTCGAAGTAATGAACAATGAACAAAACAGCTTCAGAAAACAAAAAAGAAAGAAAAAATAAAAAGAACAATGTACCCTTCTTCAGCCAACCACAAAAAAATAAACAACAACAAAACAATGGAAGGCAGACAATTATTTTATTTGGCTTTCTCTCTCTCTCACTTTCTCTCTCTCTCTCTCACACACACACACACACACACACACACACACACACACGAATCTATATACACACACATTATGTGATGAACTGTAAGTTGAGTCTATTTTGAGAGAGAGAGAGAGAGAGAGAGAGAGAGAGAGAGATCCAGAGAGAGATCCAGAGAGAGAGAAAGAGAGAGATAGATCCAGAGAGAGAGAGAGGGAGAGAGAGAGAGAAAGAGAGAGAGAGAGAGAGAGAGAGAGAGAGAGAGAGAGAGAGAGATGCCAACTAAAACTTTGGCTCAGAAGAGTCTCATAAACAACTTGGGGGATGAGTTTAGAGTCAAATTGTGACCCACCACCTCAAATCGTTATTATATCAGGGGATATCAGATGCTCAAAAATATTGACTGACAAGTTAAAATGACCAACAATATAATTTGATACTGACAAAACCTCTTCGTACATAATTTTTGAACTACTGCTTTAAAACGGCATTATGTCGAAGTAATGAACAATGAACAAATCAGCTTCAGAAAACAAAAACAAAACAATGGAAGGCAGACAATTATTTTATTTGGGTTTCTCTCTCTCTCTCTCTCTCTCTCTCTCTCTCTCTCTCTCTCTCTCTCTCTCTCTCTCTCTCTCTCTCTCTCTCTCTATCACACACACGCACACACACATATATATATATGAGTGTTGGTGAGATAACAGAAACAATTGAGACGTTGAGTATGCTCCGGTATTTGAGATGAAGTTTTAATTCAGAAAAGTGAGTGGAGCAGGCACTTATGTTGATAACAACAAGAGATGAATTGAGTAGGAAAATGCACAAAAGACAATAGAGAATCAAACTTTTTTCGCGGCGGTGATCGGAGTTTGAACCCGCGACCTTACAGGTACGACAACTCCACCTGGCCGGTGAGAGCGTGACTACCGTATGAGCTATCCACGATCCCAAAAAAGATCGTCACTAACCCTAGTCATTATTAGAGCTCTCTCTCTCTCTCACCGACTACTTGAAATCGCGGGTCCAACACACACACACACATCCTCCGCGAAGTTAGTTGGCCACCAATGCTCTTCAACAGTTGTAACGTCACTTCCTTCCTAATGACGTATGGTAACTTAGTAACACCGGCTCTAAACTATCGGAACAATGGCGGACGCCCGTTTGAATATTTCTCCAGCGAGCATAAAGGGTATCCAGAGGGAAAAAAAAAACACATACATTTGATCATGTTTTGACTTGTACACATTATGATTACAAGGCATATGAAAAGTTCTAGCCAGCATGAAAAATAAAAAGGAATGATTTTCTTTGTTTAGAACCAAGATGGCCGCCGTTGCCGGGAGGCGTGACATCAGACTATTGAATCGTATTAAGCTTAATAGCCAATATTCTCAACACAAACATATATAACATAGAAATAGAAACAACTGAGACATTGAGTATGCTCCGGTATTTGGGGTGGGCTTTTAATTCAGAAAAGTATGGTGGTGATAGTTGTAGTGATGACTATGTGGCGGTGCTGGTTGTAAAAATGGTATTGATGTGTCTTTGGTGGTTGTATTAGTTGTATTGATTATGGCGTTGTATTGATGGTAGTTGTAGTAGTGTTAGCGAAGATGATATAGTTGTCGAGGTGGTAGTTTTAGTCGTAGTGATGATGGTTGTAGTTGGAGTAGTGGTGAAGATGAGTGTGTGCTAGTGGTGGTTGTGATGATGATGTGTTTCCGGTGGTTATATTAATTGTGGTATTGAAAATAGTTGTAGTAATAGATGTTCTCCGGTCAAACCGGAGATTTGGCATCTAGGGAGAGACAGAGAGAGAGAGAGAGAGAGAGAGAGAGAGAGAGAGAGAGAGAATGAATGAATGACCAGATTTCATAATTATAACAGTGTATAATATTCACCAAAGATTTGGCATCTATGGGGAGAGGGAGAGAGGGAGGGAGAGAGAGAGAGAGAGAGAGAGAGAGAGAGAGAAGAGAGAGAGAGAGAGACCAAGAGAGAGAGAGAATGACAAGATTGCATAATTATTACATTTATTCACCGGAGATTTGGCATCTATGGGAGAGAGCGAGAAAGAGAGAGAGCGAGAGAGAATGACTAGATTGCATAATTATTACATTTTCTAATATACGTTATAATAAGGAATGAGAATAAACAAAGACAAATTGGCGAAAAATAGAATTATTTAAAAATGTTCACACAGATACAATCATTGAAACCTTTTAGTTTTGTACATACTTTTTTTGTTATACACAAACTACTTATTGCAGTTCTTTACGCCTCTTCGTCATTACACACACACAAACACACACACACACACACACACACATACGCAATACAAAAAATTGAACGTCATTGCAATTTTATGACTATTTTCTTTACTCACACAAACACACAATATTTTATGTATGATATTCTCTCACAGTCAAACACCCGGGAGTCCATCCGAAAGCTCTAACATCCCCAGTATTCTAGTTTCTTATAATGTTCTAGTAGGGGGTTTGGGAGGGGAGATACATTTATTTATTTTTTTGAGTTTCCCCCCTCCCAAACCCCCTACTAGAACAAGAATACTGGGGATGTAAGGGGCTTACGGAAGGCCTACCAAACACCCTACTACTGAAATTCGCTCCGTTAATACTCATAATACCTTCTATCCGCACTTCCAGGTTCCATCGTAATCTCGACATACATGTCTCTTTCCGATGCTGTGGCAAACAAAACAAAAAATTATAAAAAAAAGAGAGGAAAAAACCCCCCGAAAAGCAATAATAATAATTTATATTAACTAAAAGCAAGAGCACGTCTGACTGTATAGATAGAACGAAGATGACGTCACTCGGGTATTTGTTATTGTTTTTTTGTCATCCGCGGTTATTAGTAGTTCGCAATAAACTGTATTAAA
This sequence comes from Berghia stephanieae, assembly GCF_034508935.2. Classification (NCBI taxonomy): domain Eukaryota; kingdom Metazoa; phylum Mollusca; class Gastropoda; order Nudibranchia; family Aeolidiidae; genus Berghia; species Berghia stephanieae. Next base: position 82,758,529 of record NC_088362.1, read on the forward strand.
CAGACTATAAAAGTTTATGGTTACATATAGTTTTGTGTGTTGGTCCGTTATACTTCCGGATGGCAATGTCGTGAGCTACTTAGCCAAACGCACACTAACTATATCCAAAATCTCTACTCACCCTGTCCACTCTCTTCTCCTACAATGGAGTCGACTTCACTCAGCTTTTTGTAACAGACACCGAGATAACCACGCCTCTCGGACAGTCGTCATACTGTAAACAATGATAGTGATTAGTTAATATAACAAACTACACAGATTTTACCATTGATAGAATGTGATTATATAAAATACCCGCTGTTCTACCGCTGAAACGATAGAACCAACACAGAAAACTATGTGTAAACTTAAACGTTTATAATATGATCGGAAAAATCGTGTGATAACTAGTCATTTAATTTGCGTATAAAAACAATAACAATGATCAGAGAGAGGTCGATTTCTTTCACGGAACTGAACATAAACAACCAACCATACTTGTCCGACCACGTTTTAAGGTGTGTCACAAATGTCATATTTTGATTGGTTAAAAATCCACTGGTTAATGGACATGATCTATATTAACTTTCCATGTGCTCGAGGTCATTGGTCACATTGCAAAGTAAAGTGTGCTCAAAGTGACCCACTTAGTGAAAAGTGTTCACAGCTGTTTAAATATCATTTGATTCAGCTTAAAACATGGGTATGTATTTAACATTTGTAAACAAAGCAGCGTGTTAACATTTGTTAAGAAATATCCAATCGTTGGACAGCAACAAATCATGTGATTGATGACCTGGTTAAACGAAAACATGAATATGGATAGTGTGCGCTTGGCTAAAAAGCTCACAACAATGCCATCCGGAAGTATAAAGGACCAACACACACAACTGTGTGCAACCTTAAACGTTTATAGTCTGGTTAATACAGTTTAGTGAGAAATACTTATAAACGCGGATAGCAAAAACAAAAAATTAAAAAAAAAACAATAACAGACCTGAGTGACGTCATTTTGGTTCTATCTATAGATCGCTCCCGTCGATTTTGTGACCTCGAGTTGAATTATATTTATGTATACCACCATTCCTCTCTGTGCCACTCCCCCTCTTGAAGGTGTGCAATCTTAGCTGGACTGACTTATTCCTATCAGAGACTACAAAATGGTGTTATAATAAATCAACATGACCGGACATTAGAGTGACTAATATTCGTTTTTAAAGAACCATATAAAACATGTATTTTTGTTGTCCAAACTGTGGAACTTGAGAGAAAAACTTGATATAAGTCAATTACAATCATATATCATATCATAAGATGAGTTATTTGGGCTGTGTATTTAAATGTAATCATAACCATATCGGGGGTAATTATTTATTCATCAAGCTCTCTCTCTGTCTCTCTCTCTCTCTCTCTCTCTCTCTCTCTCTCTCTCTCTCTCTCTCTGACATACACACACTGACAGGAAAAGGAAGCGGAGGGGAAAGAAACACACACACAGACACTCAGAGAGAGAGAGAGAGAGAGAGAGAGAGAGAGAGAGAGAGAGAGAGAGAGAGAGAGAGAGATGCTACATGACCAGCAACCATGACTGTCTCTTTCACATCTTTTAACTGGCATCAATGAGTTTTTCCTTGAAGATCCGAAGGTTCAAGCACATTATGTTAACAGTCTCATGGACAACCAAGGACTGTTTCGATATAGTACTTGACCCGACCCTGAGCATCCTATAGATAGTATGCACTTGGCTAATAAGTTCACAACATTGCCATCCGGAAGTATAACTGACCAACACACAAAACCGTGTATAACCATGATCGTTTATAGTCTGGTTAATACAATTTAGTGACAATTACTCATAAACGCGGATGGCAATAAACAATAACAAAGACCTTAGTGACGTCATCTTCGAACTATCTATAGACTACCAGTCTCTCTCTCTCTCTCTCTCACACACACACACCAGAGAGAGAGAGAGAGAGAGAGAGAGAGAGAGAGAGAGAGAGATATTATAAAGAAAGAACATACTCACTCATCTTCAGCCTGGCGTCAATGAGCCTCTCCTTGAGGACCCAAAGACATTCGCGGATTGTCTGTAACGTAATGTAGACAACCGAAGACTTGTTAGATGTCATAGACCAGAGATCATACATCTTGTTCAATAAAGGCCTTATCGCCTTGTTATATCTTCTGTTCTCTTCGTTCAGGCTCCAATTCATCCACCAGCAGTTCATATCCAGGGAATAGCCATTATCAATAATTTCATAAATACTGTCGGAATAGCCACAATCAGACTCTGAATCTTGATCCGAATCCTGCTCATCTTCGTCATCACAATATATGTCAACGTCATCATCATCATCAGAAGCAAACATATCGCCGACTCCTTCATCGTCCTCTGCTATAAAAAAATCGAGTTGTTCCAAATAAAGGCAATCCGGACACCGCATTTCCCTTATTCTCATTTCCTCTTCCTCACTCAGCATTATACCACTTTGGGCGTAAAGCCATCCTGTAACATAAAAGACAAAAGATCATTCATGAATAAAATCATATTCATTTAAATACAAATTTTTAAAAATTGTTCTAAGACTCAGCTGTCACACAGGGCAACATCTACTCAAAACGATTTACAAGTGGTTCCAAGCGCCAACTGCAACATTTAAGATGAAGGAGAGTCATAATGTCTGTAACAGAGAAAACACCGTTATCGATCGGTTACTCATTTTACACCTGGGTGCGGTAAGAGAAATTAAGTAAGAGCCTTTTCCAAGGACTAGTCAACAATTATTATTTGAAGTACATAAAATAAACTTTTCTAATTCTAACATCAAAGACATGCAAGCAAGAACATATTTGAGTGTGAACCAATAAAAGAATATTTTAGTGAACTTTTGACCGGTATGCCTGTACAGAACCAACCAGAAATTAAAGATGATGCTACAAGGAATGAGATTAGCGGGAGAGTAGCGTCCCTTGATTGGAAGTCACGAGCGGAAAAGTTATTAGAGAGAGAACGTCATGTTGGTTGTGCGGCATGAGACACTTCACCGAAAGCGAGGACGAGAGAGACGCATGCAAAAACCATATTGACGTACTCTCTGTAAGGTGACGTACAATCAAGGGAGGCTACTCTTCCGCTAATCTCATTCCCTATGACAAAGTACCAGGACTAGATAATATCCCACCAGAAGCACTAAAAGCAGATTCTTTAGTAACAGCAAAAACACTCATTACACTTATCACAACAATTTGGGAAATTATATGGTAGGTTACTCGACATTACGGCCTTTCCAACAAGATTGTGAACCTACTTCAGAAATCATATGAAAATACTAATGCCAAGTCATCCAGAACCATAATTTAACGGACGCCTTCGAAATTGAAACTGGTTTGCGACAAGGACGCTTTCTCTCCCCAATACTATTGTCTCGACTGGATCATGAGAACAACCACTAAAAGACCACGCGGGGTTCACTGGAACTGTAATGAAAAATTGGAAGATCTTGAATTTGCTAATGATGTAAGTCTCCAAGCTCACACCTGACGAAACATGCAATTTAAAAGCAACACAGTCCATATAACAGCAAAATCAACTGGCCTGGACATAAATGTTGAGAAAACAAAAATAATGAAAACCAATGCCAAAAATACAACTCGAACTCAGCTGAATGGTACAGAAATTGAAAATGTATCAAAATGTATTATTACTTTTATGGAGCATTCAGATGAGCAAGGAGGAACCGATGCTGACATACGGTCAAGAATGTCAAAAGCCAGACAGACATTTGCCGTTTTAAAACCAATATGGAGGAATAAGAACATCCATCCCAACACCATATTAAAACTTCAACACCAGCCTCAAGTCGGTCCTTCTTTGTGGCACAGAAACCTAAAAGCAGACTAAAGATGCGTTAAATCTTTAAAATCCGATGGGCAGACAAGGTCACCGATAAAATGCTGTGAGACAATTGCCAACAGACACCTATCGCATCAACCATATTATGACGAAGGTCAGTAGCGAAGGGGACGCCCACCAACAACATGGCTAAGAACGCTAAATTTGGAAATAAAAAATGTCAAAATATAATGGGTGGAAGCGAAGGTAGCCAGGGCCTGTCCCAGATAGAGATCAGTTGTGGACGCCCTATGCTCCAGACGGAGTTAAAACTAATACGGTTTAATAATAAATAGTAAGAAGAAAAACAATAATAAATAAGCAAATCAATAAACAAGCTTTTAAAAAGTATGGAACTTTAAAAAGATAATGCTGTAGTAAGAAAAAAGAAAAATAGAAGTTTTAAAAATTATAATTGAAAAAAAAAAAGATGTCTCGGGATCTTCCAATCAAGAGTCAAACAGCTTACCAAATGCTACAGATCTACCCAATTTGTGGAGACATAAAACTATGTCTATTTAGAGGAAATTTTAAAAATTATGAATTATGCCACCTCTGTTCTGTTATTTTAACAGTAATTTGAACATTAGGAGAAAAAAAAACAAACAAGCTATCTATGTTCTATTCTGGCTTTGCGATTAACAAAATTCTGGAGCGATAAGTAGCGTTAGACTCTCTGTCAGAGCGACAATATATCTTGTCACTTCGGGTGAAAAAGGCAAGGGGGGAGGGGGGAGAAAAAGCGAAGCCTATTCGCAAACGGCCTCATTGTGGCGATTAACAGAATTCTGGAGCGATAAGTAGCGGTAGTCTCTCTGTCAGAGCGATATATCTTGTCACATCGGGGGAAAAAAGGGGAAGAAAAAGCGACGCCTACTCGCAAACGCCCTCAGTGTAAAATAGCGCTTGCGGTAGGGACTCCTCATTTGATAATCAGGATCGGTGAGAACTCAGTAGTGGATGATAGCGTTCGTCTGGCCTTGGTGTTCTGTTTCTGAGCAAAAAAAAAATGTATAATTAATTTTACTCTCTCTCTGATCATTTGTTCGTGTTCTGAGCGAGAATACTTATTCATTTACTTCTTATTAATCTCTGTCTCTGATTATTTGTTATTTCTCAACGAGTTTTTCTCTTCTTTTCTTGATGATTTTCTTTTCTTTTCTTTTTTTTTTTTTTTTGGAGCACGACATTTTATATAAAATAACTTTTATTTCTCTCTAATCATTTGATCGCTTTCTGAATGGTGAGATTTATTATTTCATTGGTTCTGAGCGAGGTTTTAAAAATTCATTTACAAAAATTTCTAACAATCGAAAAAGATCGGGTGGGGGATGAAAATCCCACTTTGCAACTAAGAGAGAGAGAGAGAGAGAGAGAGAGAGAGAGAGAGAGAGATGGGAGGGTTGGACGTTTATGATTTGCAACATCCCTCAGAAAGGAAAGAAGGGGGGGGGGGGGGGTGAGAGAATAAAAAGAAAAAGAAAAAATATTGGCCGAGATGGGACTCGAATCCATAACGTCAATTACAAGAAGACTTCTTAGTCCGACGCCTTACCCATTCGGCCAGCTAACCGCATGAATATCCATGCATATTGTTTATTATAGTAATTCACTAGCCCTCGATTGATTACTTGTTTTAGTAATTATATAATTAAATTGATATTTTATTAACTGTACTTATTTCTATGTGGATGGCAAACGTTTTCACTTCTAGAAAGTGAATAAATGATAAACCCGAGTGGAGTTTTCAAAAAGCGTCTAAGGGTATAAGTTTGCCAATAGCCTACGGACTTTTGACAAACGTTTGGGAATAGCCTAACGACTGGCAAACGTTTGTGAATTGACACTCCAAAAAAAATGTAATATCACCGAACAGGCGTCATGTCTCGCCCTAAATGCTAAGTGTTGCTTTTAGCTTGGGACCCTTTGTATAGCATTTTGAGAATATCGCGCTGTATATAAGCTCAAGTGTGTTGTCTTTTTTTTTTATTAATAGATGATGATTAGGTAGTAGTAGTAGTAGTAGTAGTAGTAGTAGTAGTAGTAGTAGTAGTAGTAGTAGTAGTAGTAGTAGTAGTGTAGTGCGGTATGAGTATGGGGGATGAAGTGGTTGCGGTAGCAGTAGTAGAAATATTGATACGGTTTTTGTAGCAGTAGTGGGTGGATGATGATAATTGG
>NC_088362.1:82774580-82779211 GCF_034508935.2 Berghia stephanieae
AGTAATGTCAGGTCGTTAATAGCGTTGTCTCTGTCGGAAAAAAATTGTAATATCGCTTTAGAAAACAAAAACAAAAGAAAAAAACGTCATCTCCCGTCGCTGTTGGCTACGGATGTCTTGTAAAGCACTTTGAGGTAGCAAGCAATTGCTGTTGTCAGCTTCATGCAACAGAAACCGGGATCAACTTCCGTTTCGTGGGCCTTATGGCTCTGAAGGTCTGCTTAGAACCAATCACTTAAAAACAGAATTAATTTGGGATGAACATTTTGTCTAAAATTCTATTCTAAGCCTAAATTTGTTTGTTTTTGTTTTGTTTATAATTAAGTTAGATATAAGTGCCCTTATGGAAGAGAGTAATTTGTTAGAATTCATTGGGGAACAAAAAATTGCACTTAAGGTAATTTTATTCATTCTCCACCACAACGAATGGAAGTTAAACTGAATTTTTCCTGTTTGCCTCTATAGATAGTATGCGCTTGGCTAAGAAGCTCATAACGTTGCCATCCGGAAGTAAAACGGACCAACACACAAAACTATATGTAAATAGTCTGGTTCATACAGTTTAGTGAGAAGTACTCATAAACGTGGATGGCAAAAAACCATAGCAAAGACATGAGTGACGTCATCTTCGTTCTATCTATACTATAAATTCAGTTTCCAGCGACTAGTTTATCTCGACATACGAGTAATACTACTGGGATACGATGGGTCACATTAAGACTGGCTTTGAAAAGGGTCAAATTACCATCAGCTAGCTATTTCGAAACGTCTTAGCATAAAGATTAGACCTGGAAATGAATCCAGGAAAATGATTGATTAGATGACCGAGCAATTTTCCTGGCGCATTGAAATAATCCTTTCAAATTGTCATGACGGTGATTTTCTTAAAAAATCGGTCTAGATAATAGGGAAAAAATTGTGATGTCAAAAAGTTGGTTCCTATCTCATTGTAAGTGTACAACCACTCTACCAGATTGGATACATGCCTTGTTTAATTATATTCTGGTTTCGGAGTGATGGGATCTTCTTTTCTAGTCTATTCATATGTTGATCGTCAATAAAGATCATCCACCCTCGCTCTTTTATTTCACACAGGCTGCCTTTACATCCTGCTACTAAAATAGGTATTTCACGTTCTAATTCAATATGTAACTTATTCATTATTAGTCCCCGAAGGACTGGTTACATACATACACACTTCCAAAAATTTTGTAACCGGAAAAGAAGACTATGTGATGTCACGACTTTTCTTCCCTATAGATAGTATGCGCTTGGCTAAGAAGCTCACAACATTGCCATCCGGAAGTATAGCGGACCAACACACGAAATTGTGTGTATCCATGAATGTTTGTAGTCGGGTTAATACAGTTCAGTGAGCATTACTCATAATCGTGGATGGCAAAAAACAATAACAAAGACCTGAGTGACGTCATCTTCTAACTATCTATGCCATTATCCCTTACATTTCCTCCCACTGGTCATTTTGATTTGATATCTTACATTTCCTCACCTAGCTCAATTTGATATGTTACCAGATTGAATAGGTTGGGTACATATTATTCAACTTTTAATTACAAACACATTATATTATTTTTTCTTTTCGTGAAGTATACACCATCGATGTAATTTCTCGCACCACACTCACACATGAGAAACACACACACACACACACACACACACACACACATATACGTGGGCGTATTGTTTTAATTATACTAATGGACATGATCTATATTAAATTTCCATGTGCTCACGGTCATTGGTCACATTGCAAAATGTGCTCAAAATGACCCACTTAGTGAAAAGTGTTCACAGCTTTCTAAAATATCTAACATCACGATTGGTCATTTGCTTCAGCTTGACACATGCGCATGTTTATAACATTTGTAAACAAAGCAGCGTGTTTATATTTGTACAGAAATATCCAACCGTTGGACATCAACAAATCATGTGATTGATGACCTGGTTGGACGAAAACATGAATATAGATCGCTCCCATTGTTGTATGAATTCAATTAAGAAGTTTGGTTCATCTGATATACACATTTGTAACGCATATAAACCGGTTTTACACATTATTGTGACCTGGATAATTGGCAAATTATACTTTCTTAACTAACGGACGTTCGGTTATCATCAGACCTTGAAATTATATACTAAGATCGTAGATTGCACTATTGAGTCAAATCGTAGCCATCGTGAACTCATAGCCTGACCGCAGCCATCGTGAAGTTGTAGCCTGACACTGACCAAAAAATGACATCAAAATGCCAGTCTTTTGCCACATAGGAAAACAAATTGTGAGTTGTATTCAATAGTTCAACCCATGAAATAACTTGTTTCCATGAGCTCTTCTAACGACAACTCACTTGGCGGTGCAAAAAAACAAATAATGAGGTCAAACTGCCAGTCCTTTTGGTTTCAGTATCAGGCTATAGATAGAACGAAGATGACGTCACTCAAGCATTTGTTATTGTATTTTGCCATCCACGTTTGTGAGTGGTTCTCACTAAACTGTATCAACGACACTATAAAAGTTTATGGTTATACACAGTTTGTGTGTTGGTCCGTTATACTTCCGGATGGCAATGCTATGAGTTTCTCAGCCAAGAGCATACTATCTTTAACATAACGATGGCTATGGCCTGACCGTGGCCTTCGTAAAGTTATGGCCTGACACTGACCAAAAAATGACGTCAAAATGCCAGTCTTTTGCTACAAAAGAAAACAAATCGTGAGTTGGAATTCAATAGTTCAACCAATGAAATGACTTGTTTCCATGAACTCTACTAACGACAACTCACTAGGCGGTGCAAAAAGCAAATAATGACGTCAAAATGCCAGTCTTTTTGGGTTTCTGTTTCAGCGTAGCCATCTAGGTTTTTTACATTTTGTCTAAATTTGAAGCTAGCATTATTTTCTTTTTTCTACATTCTTCTCTTTCTGATTTCTTTCTTTTTTCTACGTTCTTCTCTTTCTGATTTCTGACTATTATCTTGGTTCTATTTGATTGAGATCTGATTTTAAAATGTGTACAAAAAAGAACCAGACAGTTACATACTAAGTTACCATGCGCCATTACGAGGGAAGTGACGACATGACTGTTGAAGCGTATTTCTATTTGATTCTTTTGCATTTTTTTTAATCGTTTGTTTTTCTCTCTATTTTCATTTCGACAGCTGAAGGGAGGAAAGACTGGGCCAAGTTGTCTATTGAAGCTGGATGTAGGAGCTGAAGACAAATTTCCACCAAGGATTGTGTTTAACATGAGATGAAGTGTTAGATTTTAAAGTTGATTCTTTTAAAATGACGGGGAGAGAGAGAGAGAGAGAGAGAGAGAGAGAGAGAGAGAGAGAGAGAGAGAATGAGAGAGAATGAGAGAGACAGGTGGCTGTATAGAGAGATAGAGAGGGGGGGGGGGGAGAGGAGAAAATGTGTCTTTGAGACTGAGAAAGAGAAAATGTTGTCCAGTATGATGTGTGTTTGTGTGTGTGTATGAAGAGAGAGTGAGAGAGAGAGAGAGAGAGAGAGAGAGAGAGAGAGGGGGGGGGGGGGGTTGAAAATCATATGTAACAATATATACCTATTTAGTATTTCGGTTTTTCAATAAACCTCAAACCAAAACCAAACAAAAACAGAAATAATACAACAATAAATGCCTCATTGTCTAACATTCGTTCGATTTTGTAACTACTATATACTAATAATATATGATTTGATTTGATACTTTAAGTTGAAACCACTGTAGCCAAGTTCATCAAAGTTTGCCTCTGACAGTAACTTTTTCTGTTACTCCTTGGACAAGACGCTTGTCTTGCATAGATTTCTGGGTGGGGTTCCTGACCTACCATAGTGGGCAGGGAGGTACATACTGTGTCTTCTATCCCCTTATACGGTGATAAAGAAAGCCTAAAACTAAAGCAATTAGAAATAAAGAAAGAAATATTCAAATGCAAAATTAAATACAATATTAAAATCTAAAAAGGGTTTCATCTGGCAACATCATTAAAGACAGTTGGCATGGACTGAAAACAGCTGTTAATTGGATTCAATAGTCTGATGTCACGTCGCCCAGCAACGGCGAACAGCGTGGTTCTAAACAAAGAAAATCGGTACTTTTTATTCTTCATGCTGGCTAGAACTTTTCATCTGTCATGTGATCAGAATGTATAAAAGTCAAAACAAGATCATATTTAGATTGTTTTTCTCCTCTGGATACACTTTTACTTTTACTTTTATGCTCGTCGGAAAAATATTTCATAAGGGCGTCCACCATTGTTCCGATAGTTTAGAGCCAGTTACTAAGTTACCATGCGTCATTACGAGGGAAGTGACGTCATGACTGTTGAAGACACCAAAACCAACAGCTGAGCCTGATACTTTTGGACTTGACAAATTAAATGAATTTTACGGTAGATTTGATAATGTAAATAACACTTTCATGATCGAATTAGAGAAATACAGACTAGAGTGCGCTTTAGATAATGGTGAAACTGTTGAAGCAAGTGGGTATGAAACTCAAGTCGCATTCTCGAAACTGAGCGAGAAAAAAAAAAAAACAGCCTGTCCTGACGGTATAAAAGGAAAAAATCTCAAAGAATGTGCACAACAATTCTGTTCGGTTTATACTT
>NC_088362.1:82779311-82784311 GCF_034508935.2 Berghia stephanieae
AGTGTTCTGACGTGGTTCCTATTCCCAGAGCTATTCGAAGACTTTATCTTCTTGATGCGTTTGGGTTTGGAAAGATACAAAAATCTGTTGGCATAAATAATAGTGATAGTAACATATCGTCTTAAAGGAAATTTAAAAGTGGGAGATTGTATATTTTTTTTTATTTATAAAAACAAACGACAGAATAACGTTGCAAAACCATTCAAGAGTTCGTGAAAGAGATTCTTATATTTTTAAATGCACAAATACAAAATATTCTAATAAGCCAGACATTAGAGAGGAATGAAGCAGTAGGCATTGTCCTATTTTTGTTTGCTAAAATGAAAAGTCTGAGGTCAAACTACATGTGCCACTTTAGTAAGGATTCTACTTTATAAGGATGTCTCTGTAACAGGGTTGCCAGATTAATTTCAGGCATTCTGCCAACTGGATACAAAATTTTTTGCCAAACCGTACTATCTATAGTACCCCCTTTGAAAACTCATCAGTTTTGTTAAACAAAAAATTCTCAAGGCGATGTCATAAATTTTTTTTTCATTTCCAAGTTTTAAAAATCACTAATACATAAAATTGCCATGGAAAACGTGGAGTAGACCTATACATTCATCCTTGCTCGGAAAATAAAATCTGCCAAATATCTGCCAAACTGCCAAACCGATTTTTCTCTGCCAGACGACTTCAAATTCTGCCAAAAAAGGACATTTGGCAGAAAATCTGCCAAATTGGCAACCCTGCTCTGTAATCGAACAAAATGATGATAACGGAGATGATCGGATTATTGAGACGTGACCGTATATTATACTCGCGTCCAAAAGAAAGTTCAGGTTTTTCTTATATCGTTAGTCTTTTTATATGTAAAGACATTTTCTCGTATTTCATATCATTTTAAAGAAAAATCAGTTTCCCATTTAAGGTGAAACTTTATTCATTTACGGCTATTAGTCTCAAAGATACGGCCGTTTAAAATATAAGTACAAAATTTGGCTGTCGCAAGTTAACACAAAAAATGCGCTTGAATCGTCCCAATAAATCTGGTCCAAGTGTTTTACAGATGTTTTCATGTAGCCAGAATACCATTGGTTACTGCTCTTGAATGGAATTTTCACCAATGACGTCACCTCATTATTTATTTACATCTATTTCGATCCTTACAACGATATCCACATCAGAAACATTTCTACCAATGCCAAGATTGACAACAGAAGACAGACACAAAATAATTGACTGCATTGAAGCCGACAGAAGAGTAAGAGAAGTGGCAAATGTATTCCATGTCTCTGAAAGAACTGTGTATAAACTGCCCAGGAAGTACAGACACCGTGGAATAGCTAAATATCTACCGAAATCTGGCCGTCCTATCATTACTAACGAAGGGGGGAACGATGAAATCATTCGTGTTCACAAAAATCTCCCTTTCAAAACTGCAACATCAACAGCCTTAGAAATGGGAGTAAGCAGCCAAACTATTACATGTCGCCTCAAACGTGTTGGTCTAACTGCTCACAGGCCAGCTATAATATGGCTTTTGTCAGACTGTCTATTCCCAGGTCGTCAAGGGCGTCAATCAATTCTATTGAAAAACTATCTTAGCCTACCGCTTTCCCCTTTTTCATCTCTTTGCAAACAGCTTTTACTTCTCCTGGGATAATCTGGGGACCCATATTCACAGAAGAGGTTTCTTTATCCAAGCATTTTTTAAAATTGATAACAATAATGCAATGGCCAATCGAAAAACAAAAATCACTTTATCTGTGCTTTATTGATTATACCAAAGCTTTTGATTCAGTACAACACGAAACGCTCTTCAAAATCTTAGAAAAGATCAGCGTAGACTGTAAAGACATTCGAATTGTGAAAAATATTATACAGGAATCATATAGGGTGTGTCAAACTTGATAACGAAACTTCGGAATTCTTTCACACCAAGAAGTAAGTAAGACAAGGTTGCGTATTATCACCGGACCTTATTTAACATAATATATAGTGAAATGATATTCAAAGAAATTAAAGATATGAAAGGCGTCGTCGTTTGGGGAGGGGGGGGGGTAGAACATAAGATACGCAGACTATGGTACTCTGATGGCATACTCTCCAGAAAACGTGAAGAAAAATTTAGATGCACTGATGAGCAAAAGTGAAGAGATGGACCTGAAACTAAATGTTAAGAAAACCGAATGCATGGTGGTCTCAAAGAATGACTAGAATACGACCTTGGCCTTTTACTTGTCATGTATAAAGGAGAGTCCATCAAACAAGTAATGAAATTTTAATATTTAGGCACTGTCTTTACCCATGATGCACGTGACATAGAGGATATAAACAAAGGATAGCAATATCAGTCAGAGGAATTCACACAAATCATTTTGACACTTGAATATTTGACATTTTTTACTAGTTCGCTCACGTCTTTGTTTTCTAATTAATCGTAATAATTTTTAAATACTGCTTTAAGAAAGTACCAAAAAAATGTCTGATTTTTTTTTATGACCACCCGATATTAGCTTTGAGATGATTGAGAATAAAAACAACTTCTAATATTTTTTAAAGAATCAATATTTATAAGGCTTATAATTGTCATTCTAAATTCTCTTTTCGGAGTCCAATTCATCCCGACATTATCCCGTTTTGAGATGTTGGGTCACATATTATTGAACCCACCGCCTTACAACGGGAAATATGAAAATTAGTTTGACTTTACACTTTCTTTAAGGAGAATAAACATGATATGTTGCTAAAGGCTGAATGATCTCATATCTCGTCAATTCAGTTTTAAATATATTCTTTGGCATTTGTAACTTACTGTCTCGATACGATATGAAGTCGGATATAACTGAAACAAGGAAACTGAGTTGAAAATCAAAAATTATCAGAAGAAAATAGCTTTGAAGTACGACTATGTAGTCTTGTTGTATGACACCCGCCTAAGGACTGGAAAGTTCAGAGACGAGTCCCGCTCTGAGCGGCGCATAATTGAGGCTTTGGAAAAGGCAATTTATTCACATTGCCCCACCGAATTCAGGTGTAAAATGAGTACCTGGACATTGTCTGTGTCAGCAAAAAAAAATGTAATATAGCCCAACAGGCGTCGTGTCCCGTCCTACAAGTTAAGTGTTGCTGTTGACTAGGGTCTCCACGTAAAGCGTTTCGAGGACGTTTGGAGAATATCATTGCGAGTTAAAGAAACAAAACGCATTCTTCTCAATGAAAATGTTTATTTTAACTCAAGGGTTGTCACATAATCTTCAATTTAATTTTATGCACCATGCTCATCCCGACTTACCACCGCTATAATACGATTGGTCATATTTAGTCCAACCCAATAAAAATACCATTTCAAATCGGTGAACAGCATTTCTTAAACTAATAAATTGGTCTTGCTTGACTCAGGGTCCACGAAAACAAATCAGCGATCAGGTAATCATATCCAATGAGTATTGTGCAAAAATTAATATACGAGCTTCAAAAAAGAACAAAATACTGACCGTTTCGGGTTCAAAACCATTCTTCAGACAATAACAAAAACAGTAAAAACAAACCCTGCAAATTCTCTTTACCTTACTTAGTTCCTTCTAGAAATGAAAGACAGTAAATTTATGTGTTTATAAACTTCTCCGCAAAGCCTGTAAAGAGAAAAATATATACCCAAACTTGTCAACTCATATTAATACATTATATTCTTTCTTTTCTATATACAAATTATTGCCGTTATCAATGGTTCGCAATGTTGATATAACCGTATTTTGATAAACTGTTTGTCGATATATGCGGACTATATACATATACTAATGTTAGAAACGAAAAACAAACGGGACATTGATGTCATGTCGATATAAGTGTGATGTCGATACAACACTGTCGATATATTTGCTCTACACTGTACATGGTAATTAATTAATTGATGAAAATATTTTGAACTACTAAGATAACGCACTTTTAAAAAAGTTCATTCAACGCTAGCTTTAAACAGATAGGAGACTGCAAAATTGTATTTTGTACATTACTGTTTACAGTCTAAAGCTTCTAGCAACAAAGCATTCTATTCATCTTTTATATTTAAAAGATGTAAAAACTCTGCTAATTCCTTTAAGTTCAGACAGCAGGCAATACCAAAAATAAGGTAAAAACGCTGATAACTTAGGAAGTACTAAATACTTATTTTTATAAATAGTATTTAGTATTGCTCAACACTTTTCGTGTGGTCCTGATATCTCAGTTGGTAGAGTACTCGCTTCACACGCGAAGGAACCTAAATCGATCCCGGGTGCAGTCGAGTTTTTTCCTTATCCCCTGTTCACCTAACAGTGAATGGGTAGCTGAGTCTGTTAGATTTTGTGAAACGTACTTTACTTTGCGATATACATCAAGGTACAATTGTCAAGAAGACAATATCAAATGAAGGAAAAGGATATTTTTAAACAAAATGTTGACATGCAAAAACACACGTGTTATTTTTCAAACAATAAAAAAGTGAAGAATTCATTGATGCAAATTAACTAAAGACATCCCCGCAGAAAACCTTCCAACTGTTTTTTCCGAATATTTTTCAGATAAAGTGAAAATTACTGGAGACAAATTAGACCAAATTTTGGGCTAGTCTAATCAAACCAACCAGGGATATTTGGACTGTGCTACATCCCGAAATTTCATCTCAAATTTTAGTATTTTTAAAGATGTTTCATCTGATGAAGTGAGAGAAATCATCCTAGCCTTACTACCCAAATCGGGCCCCCTTGATCCGACACCAACTTAACTCTAATTGAAATTTCGACTTTTATTTTAGAACTTATCACTGAAATCATCTCACACGCATTGCAGTCTGGGTTTGTAACAGATTGTTACAATAATGCAATCGTCACTTCTCTTTTATAAAAAGCATAACAAAGACACTAAAACTCTGATTTTGTTTTTCCTTTATTATTACTATTAAACTGTGACACAGTGACGGCTGGAAAAAATCCCATATAGAATATAATACACAACAGCAGCTGATTTGAACCAGC
>NC_088362.1:82789311-82817513 GCF_034508935.2 Berghia stephanieae
CCATAGCTCAAAATGGGATTTACCTGTAGACTTTTAGACCAACCAAAACACTTGAGTTGTGAAACAACTTCAAATCCTCTTTGACAAACAAAACGATTTTAATAGGTATCAACAGTCGTGACGTCACTTCCCTCGTAACAACGCATAATAACTGAAATATTTCCATCACCGCCTCAATGAAGCTACATTTGTTAGAGCATTTCTAACGAGCATAAAAGTGTATCCAGATGAGAATATTATTATAAATATGTACCCAATCTCGTTTTTTATTATGTATTATTATTACACTAACAAAAAATACTTTTCTTTGATTTTGGCCAGAAAACTCGTCTTTCAAATAGCGATCGATAAAACGAATCTCATCTGGTCAAAAGTTCTCTTAACTTGAGAATTCCTTAACAACTTGCCTGAAGCCCCCATGTTTGAGAAATTTTGACAAGATTAGGGTCATTTTTGTACTTGTCAGTTAATGAGTTTTCTGGTCAAAATTTTGAAAACGTGTTTTTTTCATCAGAGTGCAACATAGTAGGAGTTAAGAAATGAAACAAAGCACTCGTCCAATAGTTAACTCAAGACCCGCTATAAGTGACATCCAGGATATAGTGAGTTAACAACATATCGGGATCTTTTGGACACATTGGAATCACCAATTGGATTCAATAGACTTATGTCACGTCGCCCAGCAACGGTGAGCTGCGTGGTTCTAAACAAAGAAAATCGGTACTTTTTATTCTTCATGCTGGCTAGAACTTTTCAAATGTCATGTGAACAGAATATTTAAAAGTCAAAACATGATCATATTAAACAATGCTTTTCTCCTCTGGATACGCTTTTATGCTCGTCGGAGAAATATTTCATAAAGGGGGTCCGCCATCGTTCCGATAGTTTAGAGCCAGTTACTAAGTTACTATGTGTCATTACGAGGGAAGTAACGTCATTATTGTTGAAGCCTATTGAGGAGGTGACTTAAAACATGCTAAGTGATATCCAGGAGATAATAAGTTAACAATTGATTGGAATCTTATGGACACACTGGAATGATCAGATGAGAAGATGATTTTCAAAACCCGCTAAGTACCATCAAAACAGAAAACGAGTTAACACTCTCATGGAATCTTTTGGACACCCTGGAATCACCATAGAAGGAAATGACTTGTAATACTTGCTAAAACAGATCAAGGAGGAGAAGGAGTTAACATTATCTAGAAACATTTTAAAACTCTTTAAGATTCAACCCGACAAAAACCGACAACGACCAAATATTCATGGGCCATAGTAGTCTGTGGTCAAGAATGGCCTCAGTAAGTAAAATCCAATCGGTGTGAAGGAAATGACAGGCCTGTCACTGTCGCATGATGTTTTCAGCTTTGATTTTTATAAATTTGCCGACAGAAAATAAAATATGTAGTAGAAATTGCGATTCGGATCCTATTTTATTTGCGGGTGAAAATCAAGACATTGCAATTTGTTTGGTAAAAATCGGGAAAAAATTACGACTATGGTGATGAAAAATGACTTTGATGACAATTATTGTGAACTTTAAAAATATTATGAATAATTCATAACGCCCTTATTAGGTGGGGTGATTTTGTCATTCGTGGTATCAATTTTATTGTAATAAAGATATATGAACTTCACAGTTATTGTTTCTGATGCGAAATTATTTCTTTATAATTTTAGCACTAAGAAAAATAGTTGTAAATAAATATGTTACACCTCTTTGATCTACCGCCACCGTCATTTGTGTGGAATTGTGAATCAAGCGTCTCAAAGTCTTCGACGAATCATAGGCTATCTAACCGGCTGGCCGAAACAAAGACGCTTTTCACCGTCCATGTATTATGCTATTGTTATATAACATAATATAACACCTTTTTGAGTTGGCCTAAAAGCTAAAATCTAAAAGTAAAAAATATAATTCTGAGGAATTTGAAAGTCACATTGCTGAAATCAGCTTGAAAAAAGGAGAACATTGGTCCTTATTTCAGAAAAATCGGTTGAAAACCAACTGTTTTACGAATAAATTTGATTTTAAAAATTGCTTTTGTTTATTTTAGCTTTTTTAGCAACTTTTTTATTTATCGGCCGATTTTCTTGATTTTTATGTCATTCTTTATATCTCAATGAGACGAGATCGGTGATATACTTTGTTTGTTTCAAATGTAACTAGAACAAAATTTGGACTTTTTACCAATCAACCGTGCCTGGATAATATATTCAACAAGGTGGTGATTGTGACGCAACTATCCGATGACACGTCTTACAATGTTTCAGCGATGACTCAATGCATTGTTGACAGCTGTTGACACGTGAGGTGTCAAACCGACCAAGCGCTGAAGGGTCAACATGCTCAATTTGCAATCGTTCTTCGATCAAAAAAACTTAAGAACTCACAAGAACAATAAGTTTGAAATTTGGTGACATCGCTCCAGGGCGGAGTTTAGTCATGAGTGACCGTAGAAAACGAAAATGCGACTGCAGACATCAAAGGGTAGGTTTATATCATCAAAGGATGTCTACATGATTGACATGGCCATATAGGGAACTCATTATCTACTCCCCCACAAATAATCGGAACACTAGAAGGTTATCTACGAATCATCAGAAAAGAGCTGAACGTAGCGCTAATTGAATGACAGAAGATTTTTTTTTCTCTAAAAGATGAAAAAAGACTGCAGACTTTGAAAGTCACTTTCTTATGTTTGATAAATTGATTACGCCCTTCCTTCCCCGCCTAGACATTTCACAAAAGATTACTATAGATAAGCGATCAAACAGCTAGAGGCCAAATGTAAAAAGGAATCACCCTTGATTAAAGTGAGATAATTTGGGGTTAATAATCTTACTTTTTATTAAATGCCTGTTGCGGAACTCGATCCCGAGACCTTCCGTTCACATTGCAATGCCTTATCCATATGGCCACCTCACCCCCTTTATATTTAATCCAAATTAATTGTTTGTCATTTCCACAAGGTCTGCGATGGAAAAGCTAAAATGCCTCAAGAATCTCAGAAAACCTTGTAGTGGCAACAAGGAAATGATGCGGAAAATCATAGATGAGATGTTTGATATTAACGTGGATGAGGCTTGTCCAGGTAAAGATATTGATCTTCATTTCTCTATGGCCCTCTGCGGCTTATTGGTCATGTGGTTTGGAGCGGAACAATGTTGAATATTTGGAATAGCTCCTTACTCATATTTATTGTCTCACGGTACTCAGGTGTCAAATGAGTAACTGGCCATTGATAACATTGTCTCTGACCAAAATATGATTTGATATAGCTTTTCAGGCGTGGTGTCTCGTGACGTTTTACATGTTGGCTTGGTAACCATTGTAAAGCACATTTGGAACGTTAAGTGGATATTGCAATTTTAATGCAAAGCTAAAGATAGAATGCGCTTGGCCAAGGAGTTCACAACATTGCCATCCGGAAGTATAACGGACCAACACACAAACTCTGTGTAACCATGAACTTTTATAGTCTTGTTAATACAGTTTAGTGAGAACAACTCACAAACGCGGATGGCAAAAACAATAACAAAGGCCTGAGTGACGTCATCGGCATACTATCTATAGATAGTTCGAAGTTGACGTCACTTGGGTCTTTGTTATTGTTTTTCGCCATCCTCGTTTATGAGTAATTCTCACTAAACTGTATCAACCAGACTATAAAAGTTCATGGTTACACACAGTTTTGTGTGTTGTTCCTACTTCCGGATGGCAATGTTATGAGCTTCTTAGCCAAGCGCATACTATATATAGATAGAACGAAGATGACGTCACTCAAGCTTTTGTTATTGTATTTTGCCATCCGCGTCTGTGAATGATTCTCACCAAACTGTATGCACCAGACTATAAACGTTCATGGTTACACATAGTTTTGTGTGTTGGACCGTTATACTTCCGGGTGGCAATGTTTTGAGCTTCTGAGCCAAGCGCATACTATCTATTAAAGAATATTAAATTAACCAATAGATTTTTGACTAATCAAACCATGGTTATTATAACACACCTTCACACGTGCTCGGAAGGCATGATTGGTTGTTTTTTAACAATAACGTGAATGAAATCGACCTCTCTCTGATTACTGTTATTGTTATTGTAACGCCAGATGGGTGACGAGTTTTTTTTCGTTTTTTTTTTTGTTTGTTTGTTTGTTTGTTTTTTATTTTTTTATTTATTTTTTTTTTGTTTTGTTATTTTTATCACATGATTTTCTCCATCATGAACGTTTGAATTTACACATAGTTTTCTGTGTTGGATCTATAGATAGTATGCAGATGACGTCACTCAGGCCTTTGTTATTGTTTTTGCCATCCGCGTTTGTGAGTTGTTCTCACTAAACTGTATTAACCAGACTATAAAAGTTCATGGTTACACATAGTTTGTTGGTCCGTTATACTTCCGGATGGCAATGTTGTGAACTCCTTGGCCAAGTGCATTCTATCTATAGATAGTATGCGCTTGGCGAAGAAGCTCATAACATTGCCATCCGGAAGTATAACAGACCAAAACACGTTAAACGTTTATAGTCTGGTTGATACAGTTTAGTGAGAATTACTCATAAACGCGGATTTCAAAATACAATAACAAAGACACGAGTGACGTCATCTTCGATCTATCTATTGATAAACAATTAGAACAGTGGTCATTTTACTTAAACA
Organism: Berghia stephanieae; assembly: GCF_034508935.2. Classification (NCBI taxonomy): domain Eukaryota; kingdom Metazoa; phylum Mollusca; class Gastropoda; order Nudibranchia; family Aeolidiidae; genus Berghia; species Berghia stephanieae. The sequence goes on from NC_088362.1 coordinate 82,793,977, forward strand.
CAAACCATGACAGTATCAATAGTAAATCGATAGTAAATCCTGTGTAGTTTGCTATGTCAACCAATCACTGCCATTGTTTACAATATGACGACGACTGTCCGAAAAGCGTAGTTATCTAAGTGTTTATTATAGTAGACATTAACAGAATTATGAAATTTTCATCTTTGTCAAGTTGGTTGTCTTAAATAAAACATTTTAAAAAATTGATCAAAATATCATAATTTGGATTATAAAGTCTATTATTGGGGTCTAAATGACCCCGTTTAAATACCGATTAAAAGCCATGGGTTACTCAATGTTTTCATGTATTCTTCCAGGTCTTCCTGACGGAGTGGAACTGATTCAAGAGATCGTAAAATGTTTCTCTCCGGGCTTCTTTCACTTTGTCCAATCTAGTGTGGAGTTGAAGATTCTCGAGACAGTAGAGAAAAAGTGCCCCAAATACAATAAGTGAGGATTGCATAAATTTAATCTTCAGCATTTATATAGCGCAATATCCACTAAGCAAAACAAAATTTCCTAATTCTATGTAACATTTTGGCTATAAACTCATTTTTCTGCATCCTTTACATACTGAAATAATACGTATTGATTCGGTTGGTCACATGTGTGTGTGTGTGTGTTCTCGTTAATTTAGGCAACGTACGTATAATGTGTTAGAACAATGGTTTTATTGTGGCCCATTGCCCTAAATAGGTGTAATGTCCGATAATGATAACAACATTAACAATAACAATAATGATAATAATATTGATAATAATAATAATAATATATAATAATAATAATAATAATAATAATAATAATAATAATAATAATAATAATAATATATAATAATATATAATAATAATAATAATAATAATAATAATAATAATAATAATAATAATAATAATAATAATAATAATAATAATAATAAAAAATTAATAATAAAAATAATAATAATAATAATATAATAATAATAATAATAATAATAATAAAATGATAATAATAATATTAATAATAATAATAATGATAATAATAATAATAATAATAATAATAATAATAATAATAATAATAATAATAATAAATAATAATAATAATAATAATATAATAATAATAATAATAATAATAAATAATAATAATAATATAATAATAATAATATAATAATAATAATAATATAAAATAATATAGCAATAATCATAATCATAATAATAATCATATTCAAAATCATAATAATCATAAATATTAATTATAATAATAATTAATATTATTATTTCTATAATTTATACATATAGATATAATATATTTATAGAATATCGATATTCGTCAAACTCATTTTGATTTTTCAGTGTCAAAATCACTAACTTATATAGTGTTGGAACAACAGGTCAAAAAATAAACTTTTATTATTTTGTTTATTTTACAGGCAAGCTGGCAACATCAAAACGTGCTTAGATAAACTAAATCGCCAATGCCAAGGAAGTGATGAGAATATTCGCAAGCTTAAAGACTGGATGGGTAGATGGGAAAGAACAAGAGACGGTTGTATTAATTATTAGCAAGACATGGAACTAACTAGGACTAGTGAACGCCGAGGCGGCCATAGGTATCAATGCATTGTATACACATATCTCTCTACTGATAGTAAACTTGATCATCATCATCATCATCATCATCATCATCATCATCATCATCATCATCATCATCATCATCATCATCATCATCATCACCATCATCATCATCTTCCTCATCATCATCATCATCACCATCATCATCATCATCATCATCATCATCATCATCATCATCATCATCATCATCATCATCATCATCATCATCATCATCATCATCATCACCATCATCATCATCTTCCTCATCATCACCATCATCATTATCTTCCTCCTCTTCATCATGATGATGATGATGATGATGATGATGATTAAAGATGATGGTAGATGGAAAGAAAGATGACGTGTATTAATTGATAGCAAGAATGGATATAATATAAGCGGCGAATCGTAACATATAAATATCATTACTATGTCGGATATCATATCCTCATAAACTTCATATACAAAATTGACTTCATCATTTTCTTTTTCAATTTATTACTCATGATGTTTATAGATGTTCGGCGATGAACAATCTTGAACCTGATGTTTGAATTGAAGTTTAAGCGGAACTTTTTAAAACTTTAAACTTTGTAATGAATTACTTATTTTAGGATCGCAAGATATCTCTCTTAAACATTATTGATTACTATTTTAAAAGAATGTTAATCACTATAAAATTCATTTTTAAAAGGTAAAATCCAGCTTAAAGTAAAATAAAATAAATATGACAATTTATTAGGACCGTTTCCACGGATTTACCATGCTCAATGCGCTTCAGAGTTTTAATTATTCATCACGCAGGTCATATGGACCCATAATTTCATTTCACACAGTACTAGACGTTTGTAAGCATATTCATACATACTCGTTTGACACTTTGGTTCACATGTTATACATATACTCGTATTTGTTTTGCCATTAACAGAGTCCGGATCCCCATCATTTTAAAAAGAAGCACAAGCAGGAAATATTTTAAGATTTCAGCATTGAATATTTTACTAAAGTCATAATAAAATTCGACTCTCGTATTAATTTATTTACATTGTACAACTAATTTTATGAACCGTTGCATTTATAGCTTTCTTCATTAAATGCCTGTTTGCCAAATATAATAGCTCATAAAAGTCTCATCAGAATAAATTTTCTTTTTTGTATGTGTGTTTACTTGTTTTGTTTTGATTTGTTTTATTTTGTTTTGTTTGTTTGTTTGTTTGTTTTGTTTTTTTTTGTTTTTGTTTTGTTTTGTTTTGTTTTGTTTTGTTTTGTTTTTTTGTTTTGTTTTGTTTTTTTGGGTTTTTTTTGTTTGTTCTTTTCTTTTTTAATAGTAATTTTGATATATGGAAACCTTATATATATGTATATATATATATATATATATATATATATATATATATATATATATGCTGTAGGCTGCAAGAATTTTAGACGGCATTAACTCTTGATGGTTCTGGAGACGTCTGAAATCTCTGTTTATGACTGTCTGAATGTTTGGTTATGTGGTCTAGTGGTATGACTCTCACCTTCGGATTGGAAAGGTCCATTGTCCAGTTCGAGACTCGTGTTGAGCGGCGCATAGTTGATTCCTTGGAAAAAAAAATGCTCTTTACTGATATTCTCTCACCGTTTTCATATGCGAAAATAGTACATTGCCGTTAACAGCGTTACCTCTGTCGGAATGTGATGTAATAGCCTCTAATAAGCGTCGTGTCTCGTCCTCCATGTTAAGTGTCGCTGTTAGCAGGGGACCCCGAGTAAAGCGCTTTGAGCGCGTTTAGTGGATATTGCGCTATATAAATGCTCTATGCTCAATGATTGTTGTTGGTCTGCCTCGAATATTGGAGAGTCAACTTATTTGGTTGAGATCATGTGTTTAAAACGTCTATGATTTAAATTTCAGCATTTAAATCCCCAGATCGGAACAATTCTCCATTTTATCAAAAACGAGTGAAAATTAAAGGTGTTGTACAATGTTACATAGCAAAATTTAGAGACTCTCCATGTTTACGTCAAAACATTAGTGTTTTAAACTCACAAATAGTTGGACTGACTCAACTGGCTCCTTGGTGTAGCCATCGTTCACTTATAGCCTTACACTGCCCTGAAAGTTGTGTCACAATGAAAGGCAAGGCTCATTAAAAGACGGTGAAAAGTGAGTTTCTGTTCGTAGCCTTAAAGCAAAACCCCCCAAAAATCTTGAGCCTTTATACAACGCAATATCCACTTAATGTGCTCAAAGTGCTTTACAATGGGTCCCTGACCAACAGCAACATGTAACATGTAGAACGAGACATGACGCGAGTTAGGCGATATTACAATTTTTCCTTCAGAGACAACGCTGTTAACGACAAGTTACTAATTTTATACCTGAGTACGCTGATAGAGTGTGAGTAACGAGCATTTTCCAAAGACTCAACTATGCGCTATGCGAGGCTCGAACGCAGGACCCTCCGATCCGAAAGCCAGTGTTATACCATTTGGCCACACTTCAAAGGAACAAACGATTTCATTTATTGTGCGGGTGACTACAACTTCCTTATTACTTTATTTTGGTGACCGCCACCTCGTATTTTCACGTTTTTATTTGGGGGGGGGGGGGGGGGGGGTGGTTTGTTTTGTTTGTTTGTTATTATTTTTTTTTTTTGTTGCTTTTTTTTTAATGAACAGGTTATGAGTTTAAGAGTGAGAGGCTCTTTTCCTTGTTCTCTAAGAGAAATGCTCAGCAGTAACTCTTGTAATCAAACCATTACCAAATAGCTATGCACTGATGTTCTGTGGTGAAATATATTGCAAACCAGGTCCGCCAGTTACAGCAACCGTAATCAGTACAATGCGATTATGTGGTCTTGTGGTATGACACTCGCCTTCAGTTCGAAAGGTTCGGGGTGTGTCAATGGAAAAGGCTATTTATTTAAATCCCCCCGTCGTACTCAGATAAAAATTGAGTACGAGCCGTTGACAACTTTGTGTCTGTCATTAAAATGTATACCTCCTAACAGACGTTATGTCTCGACCGGCATGCTAAATGTTGCTGTTGGCTAAGAACCCTTTGTAAAGCGCTTTGAGTACGTTTAATGACTGCTGCCCAATAGATGCTCATTGTTTTGTAAATACACAAACTGTGAGTAATCTTTTAATAAAAAAATAAATAAAAAATTGAGCTTTATATAGCGCAATATCCACTAAATGTGCTCAAAGCGCTTTACAAGGGGTCCCTGGTCAACAGCAACATTTAACACGTAGGACAGGACATGCCGCCTGTTAGGCGGTATTACAATTTTTCGGACAAAGACAACGCTGTTAACGGCCAGGTACTCATTTTACACCTGAGCACGGTGAGAGAATGTGAGTAAAGAGCCTTTTCCAAGGACTCAACTATGCGCCGAGCGCGAGGCTCGAACCCAGGACCTTCCGATCCGAAAGCGAGTGTCATACCACTAGACCACATAGCCGCAATTAGACCTCTTTTAGTCTCAATTCCTGCTCACAAGTGTTACTTAAAAACTTCATTTTATTCGCTAAAAATATATTTTGTCAAGATTTTGGAATAGTATTGAATCCTGTCTTACGTTTAGAACTTGATGAATACGTGGACAATGTAAGATTTAATAAACCCAATCAGAGCTGCATGGACAGAAAAAAAAAATACAACAACAGCACCCCCGATCAAAACCTGCCCCTTTACTCGTGACATCAACAATGTATGACATCCCGAGTTCAAATCTTCTTTTTCTTCTTCTAGGTTCCATGCCTGGTCCAGGCTTCAGATACTGCATGAATTATCTCTCTCCATTCCTCCCTGTCTCTTGCTTTTTCAAACAGCTCTTGGATTGTTAGGTTGGTGAAGCCTTTCAGTTGATCTATGAGTGTTCAAATCTACATTTTAAAAATAAAATTGACTTTACATTTTTCTTTGTCAATTTAATACTCTGTGTCTCAGTGTTTCAATAACTCTTTATTATTTAACTTTTACTTAGTTGATACAAGGTGCTCACGACAGCACTCGACGGGGGTCCGTGTCAGGTTTACAAACTATGAATAGCCTCACAATAAACAACAGCCGCCAGCAAAACCTGGTCACTACCCTGGCCACCTTGTTTGCCTATTGTTAGCGTCCCCTTGGTCTATCCGAAATATATCTGAATTACACCCCTTTAATTTGATTGGCTTATGGTTCAAGACAGCTTATCCAAGCAAATTTCGACTTTGCGTTGTCTGTAATGGTTGACTTAAACCGAACCTGAAATTTATCATTCATCGATTTTGTTTCGAAGTGAATGCATTGATTCCTAATTCTTAATTTCGAAAAAAAATTGTTTATCGCTAATTTTTCAAATTTAATTCACGAACTTTCTTGATATTTTATGTCAAAATGGATTCTGAATAAATCTCCACACGGAGGAGACATGGGTAATATTGTTTTATTTCGCCAACTTTAACTTCTATATTGATGTCCATCTTCTAAATTATCATTAATCTCCATCTATACCTTGTTATATTATTACTATCTATATTATTTCTCTAGTAGTAATATTCATAATCATATCTATCTTTCTATGTATCTATCTATATATCTATCTAGCTATCTATCAATCTCTTACTCTATCTGTCTGGTTATCTATGAATCCATCTATATATTTATCTATCTCTCTAAACGATTAGTATTGTTATATACATTAAATGTACACCATTATTTTTTCAAAGTATTATGTTTATATTTTGTTACTAGTTGTTGTTTTGTAAAAAAGATGAATGCATAATATTATTTTCAACGGCAATAAACAATGTATTCATTCATTCATATACCTATCATTATATCTATCTGTGTCATATAATTATCTATCTTATCTATCGTTCTATATTATTATATAAATATTTATATATAGTCATATATATATATTATATATATATTTATATATATATATATATATCTGTCTACCTATCTATCGCATTTATGGACACTATCTATCTATCTATTTGACTATCCATATCTCTGTATATCTATCTGTCTGTCTACATATCTATCGCAATTATGGATACCTTTATATCTAATCTCTCTATATCTATCTGTCTGTCTACCTATCTATCGCATTTAAGAATACCTATCTATCTATCTATCTATCTATCTATCTATCTATCTATCTATCTATCTATTAATCTTTTAACTATTATGTCTACCAGTGGGACGGAGTTTTCTATAGTATTATAATTTCTCTCGTCATTTCATATATCTATCTCTTTACCGCATAACTAATCCGTCGTAGATTATTGTAACTCCCTGCTTGTCAACTTGCCTCAGGCTTCTATAAAACAATTACAACTACTGCGAACAGTGCAGCAAGAAATTTTGATCATGCAACCACTTTGTTAGCCTCTCTCCACTGGTTGTCCATTGAAAAGCGCACATATTACAAAGCAGCGTGTCTTGTTTATAAGTGTTTGACTGGTATAGATAGCATGCGCTTGGCAAAGAAGCTCATAACATTGCCATCCGGAAGTATAGCGAACCAACACACAAAACTGTGTGTATCCATGAACGTTTATAGTCGGGTTAATACATTTCAGTGAGCATTACTCATAAACGCGGATGGCAAAAAAAAAAACAATAATAAAGACCTGAGTGACGTCATCTTCGAATTATCTATAGCACCGGTATATCTCACAATGTGTAAATCTGAAAATTAGACTTTAAGATATGTAGTGACCAAACGAAAATTTTGGACAAAAGATCAAGAACAAAATTTGGTGATAGATCGTCTGCTTGTGTAGGGAACAATATGCCTTTTTTATGTTGTGTGTTTGTATGTTGGTGTGTACTATCTCGATCGAGGCTGTTGTGAGTTGTTGTCATGATGTTCCGTTTGTGATTGTGACGTCATATTCTGTGTGTCAGGGTATATAAGCGACAGTCGCCGCTTTCTCGCTCTCTTTGACTATTTTGAACTTCTATTAAACGTTTCCTCATCGGACAACCAAAATCTAGGTAGGTGTACTTAGTAAATCGCGTTCTTCCTACTTCGGTGGAGATACATGCCTCGTGCATATTATTTATTTATTTTATTTCTCATCGTGAATGAGATGTAAAAATCTATTCACGACACTTATTTCGGTCCCAAGATTTGGAATGAACTACCACGTGGTCTGAGGGAATGTAAGTCTTTACCTGCCTTTTAAAGGAATCTCAAGACACATCTTTACTGAATTTGCTTTTATTGACGCTATAAATCCATGAATTGGCTATGAAGTCAATGCATTGCATTTTTTTTTCACTCAAAATTGAAAATTTATATTGTAAAGTGCCCAGAGCCTGTGTTTTACACGAGAATGAGCGCTGTATTATTATTATTATTATTATTATTATTATTATTATTATTATTATTATTATTATTATTATTATTATTATTATATTATTATTATTATTATTATTATTATTATTTATTTATTATTATTATTATTCGTAATGCATTTGATTCTGGTTTCAATGAAAAGCCTAATTGTCAGATTAGAATAGAACCAAATCCCGCCATGTGGCCTTGTGGTATGCCACTCTTTTTTGAATCGGAAGGTTCCAGCCTCGCTCGGCGCATGGTTGAGTCCTTGAAAAAGGTTCATATTTCATATTCTCTCACCGTACTCAGGTGGAATGAGTAACTGATAGTTAACAGCGTTGTCTCTGTCGGGGGAAAATGTTATATCGCCTAACAGTCGTCATGTCTCGTTCTACGTTAGACGTAATGCTTTAGGTCAGGACCGTAACTTTCTATCACGTTCTTTACATGAGAGAGAGAGAGAGAGAGAGAGAGAGAGAGAGAGAGAGAGAGAGGGGCAGACAGAGAGAGAGAGTCAGTGACAAACAGAGAGCGAGAGAGATGGATGGAGATATATATTTTATTTTAGAGAGAGAGAGAGGGAAAGAGAAGAGAAAGAGAGAGAGAGAGAGAGAGAGAGAGAGAGAGAGAGAGAGAAAGTCAGTGACAGAGAGCGTAGAGATAGATGGATGTTGTTTTTTTTTAAGATAGAGAGAGACAGAGAGAGATTGGGAGAGGATGAGAATAATGAAGAGAGAGAGAGAGAGATAGAGAGATGAGAGAGAGAATAGAGAGAGAGAGAGAGAGAGAGAGACGGGTTTATCGTGTCGTCATGTGTATAGTGGAAGGAGGGTGGGACTTTTGAGACAATAGACAATGTGGGTGAACCCAAAGAAAAGGGGAGGAGAGTTTAATAGCTGACAATTGACCAAAGGGGTTGTGGTAACTAGTGACATGTCCTAAAGAATTGAGTTGCAGCTCAAACAAGAAGATTCAATTATATGATTTCCTGTAAGTCAATACAAATTAAGCCCCAACCCCCTCTCTTCAAGCTGTCATCTGACTCAACATGGTAACAATGCATCAAATGATTGACCAGTCCATGTTCAAAATTGCAATCCATTGATCAATGTGTTTCCCATTGATTGCCTTTGACAATTCTTTTGAAACGAAGTGCTTTCATATACTATCCCTAACCTATTCTTTGCTCCACCCCCTCCCTCATTTACCCCTTTCTTTATAACTACCAGTCTCTCTCTCTCTCTCTCTCTCTCTCTACTCTCTCTTCTCTCATCTCTCTCTCTCTCGTCTCTCTCTTTCTCTCTCTCTCTCTTTCTTCTCTACTCGCTCTCTTCTCTCTCTCTGTGTGTGTGTTTCTCTCTCTTTGTCTCCCTGTGTTTCTTTCACAAGAAACCACTAAGAAACATACACACATACACACAACACACACACACACAATATATATATATATATATATATATCAATAATAAATATTTCAATCATTATTCATGTTAGACTCCCGCCCTCTACAATGCACATACAAGCAGTCTCTCTCTCTCTCTCTCTCTCTCCTCTCTCTCTACTCATTCAACACACACACACACACACCTCTATCTCTTCCTTCCGACCCCCCCCCCCCCCCCCCCCAGCCGTTTCGAGGCGGAGGTCACAGAGAGTCACATAATAAATATATAATAATAATAATATAATAATAATAATAATAATAATAATAATAATAATATTAGTAATAGATAGGTAGATATATAGATAGCTAGCTATATATAGATAGATAGATAGATAGATAGTAGATAGATAGATAGATAGATAGATAGACAGATAGACAGATAGACAGATAGACAGAAAGACAGATAGACAGATAGACAGATAGACAGATAGACAGATAGATAGATAGATGATGATACGTGATTGGAAGATGTCTTGATAAGTCTTTGTCCAGTTTTCCGATTTTATGCCGTATGGATTAATCTCTTTCATACATTCAATTTTTTCTTTGTAGCGTTTGTTCGATACAATGTCCATTGTGTTGATGATTGGTCGCAAATCAAGGGACTAAACCGCGTAAAATGTCAAAAATTAACTCCCTTAGTGTTTACCGCATTTGCTACGCTTTGGCTTTAGAGAGATGCTAGTCTATTGCAAAGTACTATCCGCCAGATCAAAAAGAACCAACTACCCAATCATGGCTGGGTGGACAGGATGGTCAGAAAAAATCTCGACTTCACTCGTGATCGGGTACAGCGTGTGAATCGAGTGCTCTACGAACTGTGCTATCTGGACCTGTGTAAAATAAAGATCTAAAAAGGTGTGTAGACAACTGTCGGACAAAGTAGAGGGTAATCTGCGACTTCGTCTGAAATTCGTAATAGGACGGGGTGAACCTGAGAGCAAAAAGGGAAATTAAAAAATGTAAACTAGATCATTTAATTTATATAGCGCAATATCCACTAGACGTGGCCAAAATGCTTTACAATGGGTTCTTAGCCAACTGTAACACTGAACATGTAGGACGAGACATGGCGCCTGTGAGGCGAAATTACATTTTTTTTTTATCCGACAGAGACAACTCTGTTAACGATCCGGTACTCATCTTTCATGTTGAGAGAATATGAATAAAGAGCCCTTTTCTAAGAACTAAGCTATGCGCCGCTCAGAGCGGGACTCGAACCTAGGACATTCCGCCGATCAGACGGCGACTGTTTGACACTAGACCACATAGTCGTACAATTTAGAGTTAAAATGACCAGAAAAGGGAAGTTTTAGTTTTCGTCAATGAATGAAATTATTTCCGTTGTTATGATTTGGACACTGTGATGAGTTGTGGCCACTCGTCACAGCTGAAATAGTTAAATTTATGCTTTTTCTATTGATGGTTGAAAATGACGCTGAAAGCTGCTGTTATTATTATTATTATTATTATTATTATTATTATTATTATTATTATTATCATTATTATTATTATTATTATTATTATAGTAGTAGTAGTAGTAGTAGTAGTGTGGTGGTGGTGGTGGGTGGTGGTGGTGGTGGTGGTGTGTGTGGTGGTGGTAGTAGTGGTGGTGGTGGGTGGGGTGGTGGTTGGTGGTGGTGTGTGTAGTAGTAGTGTAGTAGTAGTAGTAGTAGTTAGTAGTAGTAGTAGTAGTATGTTATACTTTAATATTATTATTATTATTAATTATTATTATTATTATTATTATTATCATTATTATTATAATTATTATTATTATTATTATTATTATTATTATTATTATTATTATTATTATTATTATTATTATTATTATTATTGTTGTTGCTGATGATGATGGTATATAATTTGTTCAGAGAAAAATGATGATTTTTGGTCAAGAAGGTCTAAAATAACTCTTGAACCCCTGTTGACCTCATCAAAACATAAAGATGATACCATTTTGAGACGATGGGTGACAAATACGATAGAAAATTATTCCAGAAAAATCAGCATACCAGTCAAGGCAGTTTTTTGGGGGATGATATTTAATGTATTTTGATGATATTCATACCGATAACATTGATGATGATGATGATGATGATGATGATGATGATGATGATGATGATACTGAACATTTATATAGCGCTGTAACCCCAAGACAACAACAGACTAAAATTGCTTAAATTGCAAATTACTTTGGCTGAAACGGACAAACACACACTGTCTGACAATGAAGCACAAACACACACACATACATATGTGTGTGTATATATATATATATATATATATATATATATATATATATATATATATATATATATATATATAATTATGCCTTTTGCGCCACGATATCATAAGATATCGTCGCCTAAGCATTCCACGAAGGAATATAGATAACTTATCAAACAAGATGTCTGATGTCAACAGGAATCACCAATGTTGTCCAAGTGAACAAATTGGCGGTCAATAATCTTGCTCAAGAGAACAAAAACGATAGTGCCTGAAGCGGGGCTCGAACCCGGGTCATCCGGATCACAGTGCAATGCCTTAACCACTCGGCCACTTTGCCCCCGCAGGTGGTCATAATATAACGCGCCGCTTTTTGTCAGTTTCTATCTCTGAGACCCTTCATTGGATTTTTTAAAAAAATCAAAATACAAATAAAACAAATCCTTACACCTAATGTTATGAATAAGAATCAAGAAACAAAAAAAGATACAGTGATTTATCAATCGTATTCAGAAATGCAATATCAGAGAAAAATGAAGCAATATTGCAGAGAGTGAAATGGCGAAGATCTTAACTTTTGTTTCCATTTTTAGCAAACATTAATCATGTTACCAAAAGGATTATTTTCATCATAATTCTCCTCATTATGTAAGAAATCGTATATATATATTATATTATTATATATATATATATATTAATATTATATATATATATATATATATAACACATGCCTATTTTGGTCCTACTATTGCAAAGTTGGCACTGTAAGTGATCAATAAGCACCGCCGTCCCCTTTATGTCCAACGTAGTTTTTTCCAACTTGAAATGTACCTCCGGATTTCCTTAATGGTTATCTCCTTCCATCATAACAAAATGCTTTCTCTCAAGGCTTCTTCTGTGAATGCAGATCTTTGTCCACTATAAACACTCTCAGTCAAAAAATTTCAAATTGCGTAATCTATGGATTCAGGCCAAGTGGGCTCGACGGCTTGCTGTCTTTCTCTATGAAATAAGTATTCTTACATCGAAGAAAATCTTTTGTTCTTTCGCTCGTATGGGATGTAGCACCATTTTGTTGAAAAATGAAATTCCTTCCTGGATAAAGGTGTTCATGGTGGGACAAAAGAATTTCTTTGCAAATGTTGAATGTTCATCCTTAAATTCAAAAGTGAACACCAAGTTCAACACGACATTAAATTGAAAATTTAGATTTTAGAATTTATTTAGCGCAATATACACTAAACAAGCTCTACGCGCTTTACAAGGGATCTCCAAGTCAACAGCAACTTTGAACATGTTTAATGAGTCATTACACCTGTTAGTCTATATTACACACTATTTTCTATTTGACAGGCAAAACATTGTTATCTACCACCTTCTAAATTTACACCTGAGCAAGGTGAGAATAGGTGAGTAAAGTGCATTTTCCAAGCACTCAACATTGTGCCGTTAAGAGTAGGGCTCGAAGCCATTGGCTACTTCAGGGGAGTGTCATACTATAATACCACAAAGCCACACATATAATACCCTTTTTAGGATATCGGTCATAATTTTATTATTTTATTAACTTCAACAGAACTGGTGATTCCAGAAGTTCCAGAAGTAGAGATTGGACAGTGTAATTGTATGGAAGATTCCGCCAGATTCGACACGTGTGATCTGTGTCAGAATGTCCGTGGTAACACTGTGGAAGAGAACACTGAGATGGAGGTAAAGATATGTTAACAGGCGTCTTGTTCTCTCTCTCTCTCTCTCTTTATCTTTCTCTCTCTCTCTCCCTCTCTCTCTCCCTCTCTCCCTCTCCCTCTCTCTCCCCCTCTCTTCTCCTCTCTCTCTCTGTCCCCTCTCTCTTCCCTCTCTCCCTCTCTCTTCTCTCTCTTTCCCTCTCTCCCTCTCCCTCTCCCTCTCTCTCTCTCTCTCTCTCTCTTTTCTCTTCCTATCTCTCCTTCCTCATAGCTAAATGGAAAGGGATTATTATGTATATATATTATATATATATATATATATATATATATATTATATATATATATTTATATATATTATTCATCCATTTATCCATCTCGCTCTCGCTCTCATTATCTTCATCACCACCAGTAGCACATCACTCTTCCCTTTCCTTCTATTCGTTGGTGTAGTGTTTTTATTTTAGTTTAAATAAATTCCCACCTTCCTCCAACTAAAAACTGCATTTCAATCCAAATTTGAAATATTAACATTTATTTAACAGCAAGCAATTTAGTGAGTAGAAAAGTGCCAGAAAACAAAAAAGAATTAAACAAATATTCGCGCCGAAAGGGTCTTGATTCCGCGACCTTACTGTTACAACTCCGCCTGGTCAGAGAGAGCGTAGCGCTACTGTCAGAGCTTTCCGCCACTCAATAAAAACAAAACAAAACAAAAACCAAAGAAAACCCCCAACAAACAGTGGTATCAAACTGTGTCTATCTTGAACCGCTCTCCGGCTTCTTGAGGTCATGGGTTCAACACACATTTATTTAGCGCATTTTCACGGATTTCATTTATTCCACTGGCTGGACAAATGCACTCATATTTCCATTTCATACAGTACTAGTCATCAGCCAGCCGTCGTTTTGTAGTAACACTCTTACAATATCAGCCATATGAAACTTTTTTTTTATTGCATTGTTGGTTTGTTTTGTTTTTTTTTTGTTTGTTTGTTTGTTTTTTGTTTTTGTTTTTTGTTTTCGTTTTTGGGGATTTGCAGACCACGATTAACACTTTGTGACCCATGACCAGTTGCTATCACCGCTGGGTACTATGGACACTGATACTTTTGAGTACCATCTAAAAGATGTCCAAGAAAAATGCGTTAAAATTGATCTTTTTCACTTCCCAACAAAAGAAACGTTATTATAATAAGTGATACTATATTTTCATACCATATTAAGTGTTGCAGTGGGTGGACAGTGTAATTGTAATCAGAATATGAAAGATTTCTCCACATTTTATATCTGTGATCTATGTATTATTTGTGGTAACAATGTTGAAGTGGACACAGAGATGAAGGTACAGAAATATCAGCAGTTCTCTCTCTCTCTCTCTCTCTCTCTCTCTCTCTCTCTCTCTCTCTCTCTCATTTTGAGCAATCCTGTAAAACGCTTCAAAACGGATATGCCGCAAATTTTTTTAAAAAATCTCCCTTTTTTGTTTCTCGCTGATCAGGTAGGAATGGAGGAACTTGCACAAATGGAGGAATTTATAAGGGAACTGGAAGACATTGACGACGATGAACACATAGATGTTGAGACAATTGAGGACAATTTGAACGACAATAGCAATGATGACGAAAATGAATATGGAGAGAATGTTGAAGATGAACACGATCGTGGCCAGGAGGATGACAATGATGATGATGATGATGATGGTGATGATGATGAGGAGGAGGAGGAGGAGGAGGAGGAGGAGGACGAGGAGGAAGAAGAAGAGGAAGAGGAAGAGGAAGACGACATTGAAGTCAGATGGAGGACTATCGTTGAGGAGGAACGGAAGATAATCAAAATAAAATTCGACTTGATTATGGAGAACACATTCCAACTGTGGCGTCGATCTCCAAACCCAGACAGGATTGTCATGTGGACAGATAACTTGATCGACGATTTGGCTCGGAGCAGTAATAGAAGGATGGCGTTGCTAAGACAGCAGTTGTGTGAGTAAATTATTAATTATCTTTTTTTATCTTATAAATTATCTTATAAAATATAAGTGACAATAACAAAATGGAATAGACACGTCAATTTAATTTACTAAGACCGTCGTGTACATATACAGGTTTGACATCTGAACCCACTTCAACGTTGTTGGAATGGACAATATTTTGAGTCGTTTTCTTTTTTTTTTAAAGATATCCATTAAGACAAGGACTCCATAAGGAATTGGGTTATCAGACCTGTATGCAAATGATTGCACGTCGACTAAGACATATGACGTGGACGTTTCTGATTTCCCCTTTCTCAAGAACATGTGATGAAGGAAGTACTAAAAAGAAAACAAGAAAAAACTTGAGCTTTTATAAAGCGCACTATCCACTAAACATGCCCAAAACACTTTACAAGGAGTCCCTAATAAACGGCAACACTTAACATGTTTACGAAACATGATGCCTGTTAGGCGATGTTACAATGTTTCTGACAGAGACAAAGCTGTTAACAGCCAGGTACTCATTTTACACCTGACTACGATAAAGAAAAATGTGAGTAAAGATCTTTTTCCAAGGACTCGATTATTTGCCGCTTATAGCGGGACTCAAATCTTAAACTTGAGCTTTTATATAGCGCAATATCCACTAAACGTGCTCAAATCGCTTTACAAAGGGTCCGTCAAGCGATATTACATTTTTTTCGGACAGACAACGCTGTTAATGGCCAGGTACTCATTTTACACTTGAGGACGGTGAGAGAATGTTAGTGAAGAGCCTTTTCCAAGGAATCAACTATGCACCAAGCGAGGCTCGAACCCAGGACCTTCCGATCTGAATACGAGTGTTTCATTCATCCTGTAATGTTGAAAAATGGTGAAACCCTGAAATTCCACGCCATGTCTTTTTCTTCTTCTTCTAGGTTCCATGCCTGGTCCAGGCTTCGGATACTGCATGAATTATCTCTCTCCATTCCTCCCTGTCTCTTGCGTTTTCAAACAGCTCTTGGATTGTTAGGTTGGTGAAGCCCTTCAGTTGGTCTATGAGTGTTTTTCTTTGTCTCCCCCGGGCGCGTTTACCAGCTATTTTTCCACAACTTACCAGGTATTCATTTTTATCTTTCCTTACTATGTGTCCGAAAAAGGATAGTTGTCGATCCGCTATTAAGGGCATTAGTTTCCTTTGTTGGTATGTTTGTTTTAGCACTTCTTCGTTCGTTTTGTGTGCAGTAACATATTCTTGCATCCTTCTCAAGCACCACATTTCAAAAGCTCAATTTCTTTTGTGTTTTGCATTTGTAGTCCAGCTTTCGCATCCTATAACAAGATTGCCACACGTAGCACTTCAAGACTGATCTAATCCAACGACATCTGTTGTTTTCAAAATGTTTTCCCAGTCCATGAAGCCTTTTGGCTTGAGTTATTCTTGCTCGTATTTGTTACATCTTCCATCTGTTAGTCACTATTGAACATAGGTATTAAAACTTTCTACTTGTAATTCTCAGCCGTCTTTAGATAGATTTAAAGCTTGTTTTCAAGTCGGATTATGCGGATAGAGTACAAGCTGAAATATAATGAATTGAGACTTGAGTTAATTTTATATCAAATCAAGAAACAAGGGGTCAGGTACCGGTGTAAGATAAAGATCTGAACAAGCTTGTATTAATGGCACTAGACAAAGCCAGAGAGAAAAATGGAAGAAGAAAGAAAACCACCGAATAATCATCTGCTCGAGAAAGAAAGCAATATTGTAACTACTTGTTCATACAATAAGTTATCTAAAGATATTAAAAGTGTGATGAATAAATAAAAATATAGAAATCAAAATAAATAATATAAATAGCTTCAAAAAAAAAAATAATAAACAAAACAATAAATAATAATAAACACGGACCTTTGACTCAAAACCCTTTTTCTACCAACAACCCCCCACCCCCTCCAACAAAAAAAAAAACAACAAAAAAACAATGAAAACATAAATACACTACTTAACAAGTAGGTTTGTCTTAAATATATACATTTCTGTTAGAATGATGTTTTATATTTTATATATTGAAAAATCAAACATCTTACACAATGACGAAGAGGTTGTATTAGTTTTCTATTCTTGAATTCACATTTCATAACCTTATAAAAACAAAATATTCCCTACCTGAAATAATTAATAATTTGTTGTGATGAATGATTGCTGCATACGTGCGACATTTTGTTTATTTTTGTTTTGTTGTAGTTTGTTAATTTACTCGTCTTTATTTTGATTCTAATATATTTTCAACGTATTTCAATAGCATGAGATATATAGAACTGTTTTCTAAGTATATCCATTCACAATTTCTTGCCACCGATGAAAAGTACAACCAGAAAGCATCTTAATAGACATAACGTTTATAATCTGATTGATTTAAGGAGAAGGAATCACCCAATTGGCTATTTAATTACAATAAAAGAGCCGAATGACGCCAACTTTCTTCGTTCTAATTTACGTAATAATCCACCATTGACTTGGTTGACTCACATTAAAGGTTGATCTCCTCTTCGTCAAAATAGAAGGAATAAAATTGACGTCGTTCAGCTATTTGTTATTGGTTTTAGTCAACATCTTTTGTGAATCGTTCTTAGTAAATAGTATTAAACTATCAACGTTAAAGGTTAAGCATTACTCCCGTTATATCCATGTGCCGGATGTTATAAGTCTTTTTTTTTTAACTAAACGCAACGCGTCAATACTTAATCGCTCCCCGGATTTAAGGAATTCTGTTCATTGGGGATTGGGTAATATATTTGGTAATTATTTGAAGTTAAACGAAGTGGAGAACTTGTACTTTTTATATTTGAACATTGATGTGACAAGAATGTTTTAGGGTTACTAGGTCATATGCTAGCATATTATCATTATCTTCAAACACATATTATATTGTATATTGTCAACATGATATAAAGTAGAATCTCACAAATGATTGAAAACAAAATCTAAAAAAATCAGCGAACCAATAATGTATAAATTGTCAATACAGGAAGGAAGGAAGTATTTAAAACACATACTACGTCACAAGTATAGATTCAATTCATTCATCCGGAAGATTAAATTATATCAACTGCATTTTTACAAGAATTGATAGTTCATTATAATCATATTTTTCTTTTTTTTTCATTTCAGTTGGAACAAGACATGGTACAGAGGAATGAAATCAGAATGAGTGTTTGTGTTCGTGTGTGTGTGTGTGTATGTATGTATGTATGTATGTATGTATGTATGTATGTATGTATGTATGTATGTGTGTGTGTATGTATGTGTGTATGTATGTATGTATGATGTTGTATGTGTGTGTGTGTGTTGGTGTATGTATGTTGTATGTATGTATGTATGTATGTATGTATGTGTTGATGTTATGTATGTGTGTGTAGATGTATGTGTGTGTATGTTGTGTGTGTATGTGTGTGTGTATGTATGTGTATTGTGTATGTATGTATGTGTATGTGTATGTATGTATATGTGTAGTAGTGTGTGTAGGTGAGTGACAAAGGAGCAGGAGGAAGAGGAGGAGGATGGAAGAATAAGAAAGAAAAAAAGAAGAATTTGGAAGATTGAATGTTATCAAAATTTTTACATTTGTAAAAATATAAATGAAAAAAAACATTCCAACATTCTTTGCCTTCAATAAATTCTCAGAATCTCCTGCACGACTTGTTTCTTTTTCTTGTTTAAAAACTGGCACTTAAGTGTCCATAAAAAAAAACAACAACAAAAAACATATGTCAAATCAATCATTGTCATGGTTTTTGCCACGCAATTTCTATTGGAGACAATTCGTTTTTAGACATAATTTTCACTTTGTAAGTATTCTGCTTCCAACAAAGGAAGTAGACGACTCTTGTCATTCATATTTTGGAAAAAAATCACAAAAAATAACACGTTTTAAGAATTTTGGCCATGAAACTCGACCTTCAAATATAGATCGATTAATACGACCCAAACATTGACAAAAGCTATTCGCAAGTCCCAGGTTTGTGAGGGTTTTTTGTTTTGTTTTGTTTTTTACTAAGATAGGAGTAATTTAATCGATCGACTTTTGAAAGACGAGTTTTCTGGCCAAAATTTTGTTTCACCTGATTTCACCTTTTTATTTTTGGTCTTCTCTATAACTTCCAGACGTAGTTCTGAGACGAAAATAGTTTGACTTTGTCTAGATAGTTGCTGGGATCTGTTGATGGGAGGGAAACAATGACATACGATTTTGTTAAATACACTGTATTTTATCATTCTATATCATGTTTTGAGACTTTAAAGTGTAACATTTTTGGTCGGTTGATGGGAAGGGGATGAGTGGAACAATGGATTATTTGGTAGAGTTGTGGCTTTAAATACGTAAAATTGATAAATACAATTCCTTTTATTCGTCCCCAAGGGGAAAGTTGTCTTTAGGGTCTATTCCAAGGGGAAACTTGACTAGCTCAGGTGTCAGCCACAAAGTGAGTTAGGGCGAAATGGCTTGCTCAAGGTCACACAGGCGGCGGGTAGTCGAACTCGGTACCTTTCAGGTACGATGAAAAGACGGGTGTGTCTTTTTTACGAAACCCGCCGAAACCCGCCGAAACCCGCCGAAACCCGCCGAAACCCGCCGAAACCCGCCGAAACCCGATGAAACCCGACGAATCCCGACAAAGTTATGGGAAGTAGGTGGCTGTGGGAGTGAACCTAGAACTCAGGGAAGTGTACACCATTGGGGAGTGAACCTGGGACTGGGTTTCGGCGGGTTTCGTAAAAAAGAACCAGTGCTTTTTTACGAAACCCGCCGAAACCCGCCGAAACCCGGCGAAACCCGACAATATACAGCAAAGTTATGGGAAGTAGACAACTGTGGGGAGTGAACCCGAGACTCAGGGAAGTGTACACCAGTCGGGAGTGAACCTGAGACTAAGTTTATCGGCCGGTTTCGGCGGGTTTCGTAAAAAAGAATTAGTGCTTTATTACGAAACCCGCCGAAACCCGCCGAAACCCGACAATATCCGGCAAAGTTATGGGAGTTTGGCAACAGTGGGGGGTGATCCTGGGAGTCAGGGAATTGCACACCAGTGGGGAGTTAACCTGGGACTGTGTAAAAAGGATATCAGTGGGAAATAAACCTGGGACTAAAGGGACATGGATACCATTGAAAGTTGAAGCCGGATATGGGAATTGAGTACCAGAGGAGAATGAACCTGACACTATAGAAGGTGGGCGCCAGTGTGGAGTGAACCTGGGACTCAGGGAAGTGCACACCAATTGGGAGTTAATCTTGGACTGTGGGAGATGGATAACTGTGGGTATCCGAGCCGAACTATAGGAGTTGGGTGCCAGAGGAGAATGAACCTGACACTATAGAAGGTGGGCGCCAGTGGGGAGTGAACCTGGGATTCAGGGAATTGCACACCAGTGGGGATTTAACCTGGGAATATGTAAAACGGATATCAGTGGAAAATAAACCTGGTACTAAAGGGAGATGGATACCATTAAAATTTGAAGCTTGGTATGAGAGTTTGGTACCAGAGGAGAATGAACCTGACACTAAAGGAGGTGGGCGCCAGTGGGGAGTGAACCTGGGACTATGTAAAAAGGATATCAGTGGGAAATAAACCTGGGACTAAAGGGAGATGAATACCATTGAAAGTTGAAGCCGGATATGAGAGTTTGGTACCAGAGGAGAATGAACCTGACACTATAGGAGGTGGGCGCCAGTGGGGAGTGAACCTGGGACTATGTAAAAAGGATATCAGTAGGAAATAAATCTGGGACTAAAGGGAGGTGGATACCATTGGGAGTTAAAGCCGGATTTGGTAGTTGGGTACCAGAGGAGAGAGAAACCTGACACTATAGGAGGTGGGCGCCAGTGGGGAGTGAACCTGGGACTATGTAAAAAGGATATGAGTGGGAAATAAACCTGGGACTAAAGGGAGATGAATACCATTGAAAGTTGAAGCCGGATATGAGAGTTTGGTACCAGAGGAGAATGAACCTGACACTATAGGAGGTGGGCGCCAGTGGGAGTGAACCTGGGACTATGTAAAAAGGATATCAGTAGGAAATAAATCTGGAACTAAAGGGAGGTGGATACCATTGGGAGTTAAAGCCGGATTTGGTAGTTGGGTACCAGAGGAGAGAGAAACCTGACACTATAGGAGGTGGGCGCCAGTGGGGAGTGAACCTGGGACTATGTAAAAAGGATATCAGTGGGAAATAAACCTGGGACTAAAGGGAGATGAATACCATTGAAAGTTGAAGCCGGATATGAGAGTTTGGTACCAGAGGAGAATGAACCTGACACTATAGGAGGTGGGCGCCTGTGGGGAGTGAACCTGGGACTATGTAAAAAGGATATGAGTGGGAAATAAACCTGGGACTAAAGGGAGATGAATACCATTGAAAGTTGAAGCCGGATATGAGAGTTTGGTACCAGAGGAGAATGAACCTGACACTATAGGAGGTGGGCGCCAGTGGGGAGTGAACCTGGGACTATGTAAAAAGGATATCAGTAGGAAATAAATCTGGAACTAAAGGGAGGTGGATACCATTGGGAGTTAAAGCCGGATTTGGTAGTTGGGTACCAGAGGAGAGAGAAACCTGACACTATAGGAGGTGGGCGCCAGTGGGGAGTGAACCTGGGACTATGTAAAAAGGATATCAGTGGGAAATAAACCTGGGACTAAAGGGAGATGAATACCATTGAAAGTTGAAGCCGGATATGAGAGTTTGGTACCAGAGGAGAATGAACCTGACACTATAGGAGGTGGGCGCCTGTGGGGAGTGAACCTGGGACTATGTAAAAAGGATATGAGTGGGAAATAAACCTGGGACTAAAGGGAGATGAATACCATTGAAAGTTGAAGCCGGATATGAGAGTTTGGTACCAGAGGAGAATGAACCTGACACTATAGGAGGTGGGCGCCAGTGGGGAGTGAACCTGGGACTATGTAAAAAGGATATCAGTGGGAAATAAACCTGGGACTAAAGGGAGATGAATACCATTGAAAGTTGAAGCCGGATATGAGAGTTTGGTACCAGAGGAGAATGAACCTGACACTATAGGAGGTGGGCGCCAGTGGGGAGTGAACCTGGGACTATGTAAACAGGATATCAGTGGGATATAAACCTCGGACTAAAGGGAGATGGATACCATTGAAAGTTGAAGCCGGATATGAAAGCTTGGTACCAGAGGAGAATGAACCTGACACAAAAGGGGGTGGGCGCCAGTGGGGAGTGAACCTGGGACTCAGGGAATTGCACACCAGTGGGGAGTTAACCTGGGAATATGTATAAAGGATATCAGTAGGAAATAAATCTGGGACTAAAGGGAGATGGATACCATTGGGAGTTGAAGCCGGATTTATTTCCCACGGATATTCTTTTTTATATATTCACAGGTTAACTCCCCACTGGTGTGCAATTCCCTGACTCCCAGGTTCACTCCCCACTGGCGCCCACCTTTTATAGTGTCAGGTTCATTCTCCTCTGGTAGCCAACTCCTATAGTTCGGCTCGGATACCCACAGTTATCCATCTCCCACAGTCCCAGGTTAACTCCAAATTGGTGTGCACTTTCCTGAGTCCCAGGTTCACTCCACACTGGCGCCCATCTCCTATAGTGTCAGGTTCATTCTCCTCTGGTACCAAACTTTCATATCCGGCTTCAACTTTCAATGGTATTCATCTCCCTTTAGTCCCAGGTTTATTTCCCACTCATATCCTTTTTACATAGTCCCAGGTTCACTCCCCACTGGCGCCCACCTCCTATAGTGTCAGGTTTCTCTCTCCTCTGGTACCCAACTACCAAATCCGGCTTTAACTCCCAATGGTATCCACCTCCCTTTAGTTCCAGATTTATTTCCTACTGATATCCTTTTTACATAGTCCCAGGTTCACTCCCCACTGGCGCCCACCTTCTATAGTGTCAGGTTCATTCTCATCTGGCACCCAACTCCTATAGTTCGGCTCGGATACCCACAGTTATCCATCTCCCACAGTCCAAGATTAACTCCCAATTGGTGTGCACTTCCCTGAGTCCCAGGTTCACTCCACACTGGCGCCCATCTCCTATAGTGTCGGGTTCATTCTCCTCTGGTACTCAACTCCCATATCCGGCTTCAACTTTCAATGGTATCCATCTCCCTTTAGTCCCAGGTTTATTTCCCACTGATATCCTTTTTACACAGTCCCAGGTTAACTCCCCACTGGTGTGCAATTCCCTGAATCCCAGGTTCACTCCCCACTGGCGCCCACCTTCTATAGTGTCAGGTTCATTCTCCTCTGGTACTCAATTCCCAT
>NC_088362.1:82817613-82835100 GCF_034508935.2 Berghia stephanieae
GGACTCAGGGCGACAATGCGGTTTATTGGAAGTCCAGGGCTTTGAGACACGCTGTTAGCGGCGCATTGTTGAGTCCTTGTAAAAGGCTCTTTACGCACATACTCTCACCGCAATCAGGTCATTTTCTAGATTAAATCCTATTTCATCAGTTTTGCTCAATGCAACGCATACCACCTTGTAATATGACATTGACACGTTAAGTTCCAAGGTGGTCAGCTTGCGTTCAGTCTTGGTTCTATTGTTTTGATTCAACTCCCTCCAGGCGATTACCAACCCTTGTTTGGACATACCACCCAGCTGAAATATGATTGGCTAAAGACAGGTGACGTCACGGACCTACAGAAAAGTACAGTACAATTGACACTTGCGAGATAATTCTCAACTCTTTGCAGATCATTCAGTTTATTCACCGATTTACTTTCAAAGTGAGAATTTATGATTGGAGTTTTGACTAATCTCCCAAGATACTTCTGTTTCATCTACACATATTTTGTATAATATTCTTGTGAATCATGGATTTTGAACCCTCCTCGTCACAGCTCGTCAAAGACCAAGAGGAAGATATGGGTGAGTAGAATTATTTCATTTTCCTTTCTCATTAGACCCACGCGTGAATGTGTACAGAAATGAATGTCGTTTTAAAGGATTAACTTAAAAAGTTAAGTTAAATATCTTGTTATACACGTGGATGGACTGACGCTTGTACCTTCCATCTAAATACAATCCCTAAAGTAATTAAATTCCTATTTCTCTCTCTCTCTCTCTCTCTCTCTCTCTCTCTCTCTCTCTCTCTCTCTCTCTCTTCTATTTTTTCTTTCTCTTTCTATTGCTCTTTCTCTCTGTAGTTACTCTCTTATTGTCTTGTTCTCTCTATATATCAATTTATTCGTCTATCTATCGAGCTGTAAATTTAATTCTCAATCTCTCTCTCTCTCTCTCTCTCTCTCTCTCCCTCTCTCTTTCTCTCTCTCTCTCTATCTATCTATCTATCTCTCCCTATCTGTCTGTCTGTCTATCTCTATGTATGTCTTATGCGTTTCTCGTACCCCCCCCCTCCCCCATCTCTCCCTCTAATGTCTCTCTCTCTGTCACTTATAACTGAATGCGCATTTTAATATCATACATTCTTACAGTCTCAATATAACACAAACAAAAGATACTAGATAGAACAATATCATTATTTCATACAATACATATTACCTTTTCTATTTAGCACTTTTCAATTATCCTTAACCTGAGTCAACTGAAGCAGTATGTATTAAATGCCTTACCCTATGCAAGGGGTAGAGTTTAATAATCACCGATTGATGTATTTAACCAAGTGACAAATGAGATGTCGGCGTTCAAGATTTCTGGATTATCGTTCTGCAAAATATATTTGCTTTCCGTTTTGTGTTTTTTTTTAAATAATAAAAAAGGATTAATTACTTTTACCTATTTAACTCCAGAGTTAGAAACAATGCAATTTTATTATAATACTGCTGTGTAAATTTGTAATGGGAGCCAGAAAACTCGTCCTTCAAATTCCGGTTGATTAAAATTTCACTCATATTGTCAATAAGTCTGAAACCCGAAAATTATTAAACAAACGTGGTAAAACAATATACATCATTTGACAGATTCCGCCCATCCCCGCACTTTAGAAAAAAGAACATCGGACAGGTTATTTCAATGTCATCATATACGAGTACAATATTAAAATGTTAAAAGGAGAACGGTGAATTCAATCAAATTATATATATATATATATATATATATATATATATATATATATATATATATATATATATATATATATATATATATATCATATTTCACCATACATGTTTTTATTAGATAGATTTCAATCGGGGGGGGGGGGATACATTTGGTCTTGGTCACCACCCCATTCTACGGTAATCCCTAAAGGGTCCATACATGCTCAGTTCTCATCCAGGGAGGATCGAGAGACAGGCAAATCGGAATGAAAACGAAGTTGGTGTGACCAAATACCTGGCCGACGAGCAGAGGGACGGTCGGTCGCTCGCAAAGCCCGCCTTGCTATTTTTCGACGCGATCGGGGGCGTGGCAGTATAAAAAATGGGACAATATTTTTCGGATTTTCGCTGTTTTGACTTCAGATTCGTGACCAACGTCAAATTACAATAGGTTTGATACCAAGATCTATGTTTTTACTCAAAAAATTGATGAAATTAGAAATAAATTTTAATTAATAGTGAGGCCATGGGGCTGACAGAACAGTGGTTTACGTTACATTTAAAATTAAATCTGATTGCAAATGTAGTGATTTTATGCGTATTGGAAAAATACCCACGACATCTCCATCGATGTATAACACTAACACTCAAAACTGCAAATTCGAACGTTTATAGTCTGATTGATATAATCTAGTGAAAATTAATCATAAAAATGGCTGTCTAAAAGCAATAACAACGAGTTGACTAATGTCAAATTCATTCCTTCTATCGATGCGCTGTGTTAAATTAACAGCTCACAATCTACATGGAACCTTGAACGTTTAGTCTGATATATTTTAATGAGAACTAATCATAATAATGGGTGTCTAAAAACAATAACAATGAGATGAGTGACGTCAATTTAGTTCCTTCTATACATATCCAAGAACTTTACTCACTCCATCCGCTCTCTCTTCCTTCAATACATATTATGTATCTATTCTCTCTAATCACTTTCTTGTGCTGCTATGCATGTGGTTTTGTGATATGACACTCGCCTATGGATCGGAGGGTACTGGGTTCGAGTCCCGCTCTGAGTGGCGCATAATTGAGTCCTTGGAAAAGGCTCTTTACTCGCATTCTCTCACCTTGTTCACGTTTAAAATGGGTACCTCGCTGTTTACAGCGTCGTCTCTGTCGGGAAACAATTGTAATATCGCTTAACAGTCATGTCTCGTCTAACATGTTTTGCTGTTAGCCAAGGGCCCTTACAAAATGATTTGAGCACCTTTATTGAATATAGCGGTATATATAGCGCAAGTAATTTTTTTGGTATACAGCATTCCTCTCTCTCGCTCTCTCTTTCTCTCTCTTTCTCTCTCTCTCTCTCTCTCTCTCTCTCTCTCTCTCTCTCTCTTTCTCTCTCTCTCTCTCTCTCGAAATGTTACATTATTACTATGATGCGAATATCTTGGACGGTTGTTGGTGCTATGAGTTTAGGTAAATTGCTCACAACAGTCGGAAATAACGTACCGTCACACAAAACTACGAGTAACCTTGAACATTAAAAGTCTGATTGATATAATTTAGTGAGAACTAATTACCAAAATGACTGCCTTAATACAATAACAAAGAGTGGAATGATGTCAATTTCGTTCCTTCAACAGTCTAATTGATATAATTTAGTGAGAAGTAATCACTATTGTGCGCAAGACGAAAGATAAAATAACAGACAGTAACTGGGACCGGTTCTGTCGACCACATAGCCTCACTATTAATTAAAATGTATTTCTAATTTCAACAATTTTTGGAGTAAACACACAGGTCTTAGTATCAAACCTATTGTAAATTTGACGCTGATCACGAATCCGACGTGAAAACAGCAAAAATCCGAGAGAGAAAAAATTGTCCACTTTTTTATGCTGCCACGCCCCCGATCGCCGATCGCCTCGAAAAATACCTCACCGTGTGTGGGCACAAAATTATCCGTGACTGACGCAGGGATCGGGTCACAGTGTCTGTCCCTCTATCGTCCCTGGATAAAAACTGAGAGTGTATATTCCCTCATAGTGAGAATGCAATCCCTAGAGAAATCGCCTATGCAGATGATGTCGATTTTATTGGATCAACACCAGCAAATATAGACATCATACAAAATACCCTCATGAAATATAACCTCCAAGTCAATGCCAATAAAACCGAATTTACAACAATATCGAGGAACAAAGAGGAATGGAAAAGAACAAAGAAAGTCGGCTCACTAATTGGAGACACCGAGGATGTACAAAGAAGAAAACAGCTATCAAACGCCGCACTCAGTAAACTCACCAATGTATGGATTAGAGGTGACAAAATAAAGAGAAAAACCAAACTGAAACTGTACCGTGCTCTTGTAAAACCGGTACTTCTGTATAACTGCGGCACTTGGGCGTTGACAAAATCCGAAGAAGAACATCTGGATGCCTTCCATCGCACACAGCTAAGAAGGGTGCTGGACATCAAATACCCAAAAAAGATCTCAAATGAATCACTCTATAAGATCACAAAAGAAAGACCAATCTCCCTTGACATTTTACAACAACGATGGCAACTGTTCGGTCACATACTACGCAGGGACAAAAACATACCAGCTAACCAAGCCATGTCGGGATACTTCCAAAAACACGGGAACCTTTTCAGAGGAAGACCGATCACAACACTCCCTGTGATCCTAAACAAAAACCTCACAACACTTGGACAAAGCATTAGTCTAATAACGGCAGGGACCTTGAAAATCTGAGAACCCTAGCAGAGGACCGGCAATATTGGAGACACCTCACACAGGAAATACTGGAAACAGCCAAGGC
The DNA here is from genome assembly GCF_034508935.2 of Berghia stephanieae. Lineage (NCBI taxonomy): Eukaryota > Metazoa > Mollusca > Gastropoda > Nudibranchia > Aeolidiidae > Berghia > Berghia stephanieae. The sequence goes on from NC_088362.1 coordinate 82,822,136, forward strand.
GACCCGATCTTTCGGTCCAGACGCGAAAGGCATCAAAGTCAAGTAAGTCAAGTATATTCCCTATTTAACTGACTTGTATTTTAAATAAAACAAAGATGGACGGGGTGTAATAATCTTATCTCTTAGTGCGACTATGTGATCTTGTTGTATGACACTCACTATCGGATCAGAAGGTCCTGGGTTCGAACCTCACTCGGGGCATAGTTGAGTCCTTAGAAAAAGGCTCTTTACTCACATCCCTCACCATACTCAGGTGTAAAATGATTACCTGGCAGCTACCATTGTTGTCTCTGTCCGAAAAAAAGTGTAATATCGCCTAACAGGCGTCATGTCTCGTCCTACATGTTAAGTGTTGCTGTTAGCCAGGGACCCCTTGTAAAACGCGTTGAACACGCTTAGTGGATATCGCACTATATTAAATCTCATTTTTTAAATCATTGTTTTAAAAATATCCCCCAACAGATATTCAGCAGTGTACATGTGCTCCTCTACAAGATCCAGACATCCACCTAGACAATTGTAATGTCCTCCCAACCTGCATTGCCTGCCTTAAAGGGCCCCCAAACGTTGTAGAAGTGATGGATGTGACGGATCACAGTAGAGACCACCCGAACGGATCCCCATGCCAAAATTGTGGCAGTGAAGTCAGGATGGGTACAGAAGGACTGTACAGAGACACGGCTTGTCACAGATGTATAGATACTTGTAATGACATGGCGATGCTAGAGGTAATCAAATATGAAGTTTCTCTCTCTCTCTCTCTCTCTCTCTCTCTCTCTCTCTCTCTCTCTCTCTCTCTCTCTCTCTCTTCTCTCTCTCTCTCCCTCTCTCTCTCTCTCCTCTCTCTCTCTCTCTCCATACACGCACATGCACACCTTGTCTTTACCTATCTATTTTTCCCGTCACCACGCCCCTGTCCGCTCTCTCTCTCTCTCTCTCTCTCTCTCTCTCTCTCTCTCTCTCTCTCTCTCTCTCTCTCTCTCCATACACGCACATGCACACACACACACACACACAAGCACACTTACTTCTTATAAAACAGCAGCATAATGCACGCGCAATCAAGTATATAACATAATGTGCAAACAATTGATTTGGACAAGGATGCAATCCCAGCTTCTATTCTATGACCAAAGGGAAACAACTGGATTAATACTTTCGATTATTCCAGTGAAATAGCTGTTACCTCCCTTGACTTGGCTTTAACTCTTCTTGGCTACAAATTATCAGGATTTTCCCCGAAATGCCATACTTGGGCTGTAAACTGAGCGCATTCATTTTCCTCTCCTGTTCGTGAATACTTCTTCGTGTGCCAGAGACGCTATACATTTCTGCAATTTACTCACAATAAAAGCATGAAACATACCAGCAAGCAAAACTACGTGTAACTTGAAAACGTTTTTATCATTATTCAAAATATTTATTTAAGGAGACATGATCATCCAAAGGTGTTCTAAAATCAATAACAAAGAAACTCCGTGTGTTGGTTCACTTTGTTGGTAGAAATTGAAAGCAATTCTAATTGGATTCAATAATCTGATGTCACGTCGCCCAGCAGCGGTGGCCATCGTGGTTCTAAACAAAGAAAATTGGTACTTTTTATTCTTCATGCTGGCTAGACATTTTCATATGTCATCTGATCAGAATGTATAAAAGTCAAAACATGATCAAATTTATATTGTTTTTCTCCTCTGGATTCACTTTTATGCTCATCGGAGAAATATTTCATAAGGGCGTCCGCCATTGTTCCGATAGTTTAGAGCCAGTTACTAAGTTACTATGCGTCATTACGAGGAAAGTGACGTCATGATTGTTGAAGACAATTCCGAGGTAAAACGTCCGCGTTCATGTTATAAATACGATTCAATAGTCTGATGTCACGCCGCCCGGCAACGGCGGCTATCTTGGTTCTAAACAAAGAAAATCATTACTTTTTATTTTTCATGCTGGCTAGAACTTTTCATATGCCTTGTGATCAGAATGTGTAAAAGTCAAAACATGATCAAATTTATGGGTTTTTTTCCCCTCTGGATACCCTTTATGCTCGCCGGAGAACTATTTCATACGGGCGTCCGCCATTATTCCGATAGTTTAGAGCCAACTTAAACTGAGTAAACTTCCCTGAGTCTCAGGTTCAATCTCCACTGCTGCCTACTTCAAATAATTTTGTCGGATATTTTCGGGCTTCGTCGGGTTAGGCGGGTTTCGTCGGGTTTCGTAAAAAAGAAATTGCTTTTTATACGAATCCCGCCGAAACCCAGTCTCAGGTTCACTCCCCACTGCTTCCTACTTCCCATAACTTTTTCGAGTTTCGGCGGGTTACCATGCGTCAATAGGAAGGAAGTGACGTTACGACTGTTGAAGAGTATTGCCATTGAAACCCAAAAGGACTGGTCTTTTGACGTCATTATTTGGTGATTGCACCGCCTAGTGAGTTGTCGTTAGTAGTGCTCATGGAAACAAGTGATCCCATTGGTTGAACTATTGAATACAACTCACGATTTGTTTTCTTTTGTGGCCAAAGACTGGTCTTTTGACGTCAATTTTGGGTCAGTGTCAGGCTCTAAGTTAACGATGGTTCGATTCCTGTACGGTTCGGCAACTAAAAACGAGTGAGATTCACTCACTTTGTTATTATAAAACAAGAGGAAAGGTCAAATAAAAGGAAAGACGGCCAGAAGTGTGAATTGAATGCACTCAGTTTACAGCCTGACCCAACACAAAAATGGATTTATTTTTTTAACGATCAAATTAAAATCAAAAAGCACAGACTATATCTACATTGTTCATCAAAACGAGCTTTACAAAACAACAATAAGTTGTTGTTTTTTTAATAGCTATTACAAAGATTTTTCTTCAAATGTTGTGATGAACAGAATAAATTTGCGAGTAAGAAAAATGCTCATTGAATCGTATCGAATGACGCTATCTTCCTAGAGTTGATAAGAACAGAGTTAATCCGGATGACAAGGATAATGAAGAACGTTTCGCGATCAGATCTCTGAACTAATTAAATAAATTTGTGATAAAGTCAAAAATTAGAAAATTTAAACTTTTTAAAATTGAAATAAACAACAAAACCCAATCTTTTTGATGAATGCATTCCCTGATTCTAACTCAGATTTGATCTACAAGTTTAGCCTGATATTCAATTTTAAACATCATGTTTATTAACCATTCTTCTTACCAACTACAATGCGACAAAAATCGCTTGATCCAATGGGGTGTGATCAATCTCGCACTGGGTGTTTCAGCAAATTTAGATTATCCCATTTTCTCTTCAATCCTCTCCTTACAAACCATAGGAAAATCGTCACATTTGTTACGATGCAACCAACATTTATTTCATTCTCTTGTACATCACAAAATTCAAAGAAACTTTTTGTTATAGCTATAAAAACTTTGGCACTGTGTTTTAAAGATCATTTTACTGAACAATATTATGTATATAATGTATTTGTTGCTTTTCTGTTTGAGTAAGAAAGGTCTATGTTTGTGTCGGCTGCTCTGAAGTTTTAGGGAAATTTCTGAAATAGGCTGGTAAGGAGAGAGTTAAAAAGTCGTTTTGATTTAATGTTCTGCAAACTGGGTTATGACAGCATGTTGAGCTATCGTTGACACTTTTTTTCATGCAGTCACATTACATAATAAGATTTATGTCACATTTTTGTTATTCCAAAATAGAAGGAGAGAAAACTGATGCTTTTTAGTTTTGGTTGATTTTGCTAAATTTGGTGATGTAATCTTGGCTGATGACTAATGGGGCAAAAATATATGACATTTCCTTGGAATAATATGTCGAAAACAAGATGCAAATATCTTTAACGGTTTTAGATTAAGTCTTTAAAATCAGGGAAAGACTTGATAGACACCTTGTATCTCAGTGAAAATTTATCATTAAAATGGTTATCTAAAAACAATAACATCTACTGGAACATGAAAACTTGCTTTCACCAGTTATTTGCAGTACTCTGGAAAAACATGTATTTATTGGCCAGAAAACGTGTGCTTCAAATATCGATCGATTCAAATGGTTCTCCTCTTGGCAAAACCCCCAAAAACCTGCCTGGGACTTCGCGAATCCCATGTTTGAGAGTTTTTGTCAAAGGTCATTTCAATCGATCGATATTAGAAGGATGAGTTTTCGGGTCAAATTTTTACATACGCGTTTTTTTTTTCAGAGTATGGAGTTAACAGGTTAACATTAAAACTTTCCATGTGATTATTCTTGAGTAATGCACTTTACACAAATTGGATCCAACAGTCTGATGTCACGTCGCCTAGCAACGGCGGCCATCGTGGTTCTAAACAAAGAAAATCAGTACTTTTTATTATTCATGCTGGCTAGAACTTGTCATATGTCTTGTGATCAAAATGTGTAAAAGTCAAAACATTATCAGATGTATGTGTTTTTTTCCTTCTGGATACGCCTTTATGCTCGTCGGAGAAATATTTCATAAGGGCGTTCGCCTTTGTTCCGATAGTTTAGAGCCAGTTACTAAGTTACCATGGGTCATAACGAGGGAAGTGACGTTACGACTGTTTTAAGCGTATTTCTCCACTCGGCTTATGTGTTGATAGGTACCTATCTGCAGGCAGTAGCGAATATTGTAAGAGTGATAGTACCAAAAAAAAAAAAGATACAGAACAGGCGACTGGTACTATATGAAATGGAAATATGATTCCAATTGACCAGCTTGGGGAATAAATCATTACAAGGGTCCACTTATAGTAGAACGAAATTTACGTCACTCATTTCTCTGTTATTGTTTTAAGCCAACCATTTTTATGAGTAGTTCTTACTAAATTAAATTATCAATCAGACTACAGATAGTATGCGCTTGGCTAAGAAGCTCACAATAATTGCCATCCGGAAGTATAACGGACAGACACACATTACACTGTGTAACCATGAACTTTTTATTGTGAATAGTACAGTTATTGAGAATTACTCATAAACGTGGATTGAAAAAACAATAACAAAGACCTGAGTGACGTCAACTTCGAACTATCTATAAAAGTTTAAAGTTACACACATTTTTTGGTGTTGGAACATTATTTCCGGCTGGCAAAATATTGTGTGAGCTTTTGGATAAACAGCATCAATCTGCAACGTGTTATCCAAGTCTGGTGGCTTATTTATTTTCTATGGTGTGTGAATTTTGCTAAAATTGAAGTTTTTTGTTTGTTCGTTTGTTTGTTTGTTTGTTTGTTTGTTTTTAATGTGAGTTGTCCTCATTTTAGTGTTCATTGTGTTAGACATAACTAAGGGACAAATTGGTAAACACATTCCTTTAATACAAACTTCTTTTGTATGCGTCATGGCCCTCTTAATTACTTGCCTGTCTCCCGAAGCAATCAGCTCACAATATAGATAGAATGCGCTTGGCCAAGGAGTTCACAACATTGCCATCCGGAAGTATAACGGACCAACACACAAACTTTGTGTTACCATGAACGTTTATAGTCTGGTTAATACAGTTTAGTGAGAACAACTCGCAAACGCGGATGGCAAAAACAATAACAAAGACCTGAGTGACGTCATATTCGAACTATCTATTCGGCGCCGTTTTATCTGGAAACTACAAAGTCGGCTACCAGAGTTGCCAATTTGGCGTTCTTAATGACAAATTCCAAAAACTGAAAAATTTGTTTGGCATTTTGGCATTATTTGACTTTATATCGAATCAATTTATTTTTCCTATATCGTACACAAATACACAATAATGACACATCATTTACTATCACACTTAATTAGGAAGACATGGTATTTTGTTATCGTTTAGTTTATTGATCAGATGTTTATAAATCGTTTATGAAAAATCAAAGGTACGGAGATTGAGTAGTTTGGGGGGGGGGGGGTAGAGGAAATGGAGAGAGAGAGAGAGAGAGAGAGAGAGAGAGAGAGAGAGAGAGAGAGAGAGAGAGAGAGAGAGAGAGAGAGAACGTGGAGGTGATAGTGATTAGTTTCACATCGAAAGTGTATCAGCTTTGCTAGTACAAAGTAATAGTAATGAATAGAAGTATTCATTTAACATCGTATATAACATATTAATTTAATCCCAATCTTATTTTACACAGGTTACTGAAGTGAACATAAGAAATGAACAAGAAAGTATTGATGATGAAAACGACGAGAGTAAACAGGATATTGATAATGGCAATGGTGATGATGCTGACCATGTCGTCGATTATGATCATGAAGCTGATGCTGATGGCGACGATGACGACGACGACGACGATGATGATGATGATGATTTTGATGAGGATGAGGATGATGATGATGACGAGAGCAATGACGATGACGACATCGAAGATGATGATGATGTTGATGTTGATTATGAAGACGACGACGGAGGCGATAACAGACGAGTCAACCGTAACGCTTTTCAATCTCTACGTGGAGGTTGACATGGAACAAAATAAAATTAGACATAATCATCAGTTCATAAAATGTGATCCAACGTGTCAAAACGATATTATGCCGGGATGAAACTGATGCTAAAAAGTCAAACTAAAATGAAACTGGTCAAAATTATTATGAATTACTGATATTTAGCACTCTAAAATATGATATTCAATCTCCTCAATAAAACAAATAAAATAAATGCAAATCTGAAATTTCTGGCCACGAATTCAATTTTCAGCAACTTAATCATCCCGACTTAATATTGTTTTGAGACACAAATTTCAGTAAGAGTGGACTTAATGTTGAACCTTTCATGAATGCATTTATGTTTGTAACAACACACCATACAACAATTTTAAAATAATAAAACGTTCAATTGGACCGATCTTCTCAAAATTGTTTTATGTAGAGATAATGTACTGTAATGCCGAATAATGAGTTGACAGTCGAGATGACTAACTCACCCAATCCGAGAGAATTTTGCTACTTTTCAAAATTGGAAAAAAATGTATTTAAATTAAACATGTGCATATCTAGTTATTTAACTGCCATAAACATGAAAAAAATGTATTTAAATTAAGCATGTGCATATCTAGTTCATTTAATTGCCATAAACATGAAAAAAAAGTATTTAAAATAAGCATGTGCATATCTAGTTTATTTAACTGCCATAAACATGAAAAAAAAAGTATTTAAATTAAATATGTGCATATCTAGTTTATTTAATTGCCATAAACATGAAAAAAATGTATTTAAATTAAACATGTGCATATCTAGTTTATTTAATTGCCATAAACATGAAAAAAATGTATTTAAATTAAACATGTGCATATCTAGTTTAGTTAATTGCCATAAACATGAAAAAAAAATTAAAATAAGCATGTGCATATCTAGTTTATTTAACTGCCATAAACATGAAAAAAATGTATTTAAAATAAGCATGTGCATATCTAGTTTATTTAACTGCCATAAACATGAAAAAAAATGAAAGGCATTAGCTTTGATACTAGATACGCCTATAATTTGTCTCAGAAAAATGTAATGAATAGGCATTGGGTAAAAGTAACCCGGTAAACTACGGATATAGTCGGTGTTCGGTTGAGTGAGTTAAATGTTTAATAGTCGAGTTGGTGTAAAGCGGAAAATGAATTGTATAATAATAATAATAATAATAATAATAATAATAATAATAATAATAATAATAATAATAATAATAATAATAATAATAATAATAATAATAATAATAATAATAATAATAATAATAATAATAATAATAATAATAATAATAATAATAATAATAATAATAATAATAATAATAATATTTATAATAATAATAATAATAATAATAATAATAATAATAATAATAATAATAATAATAATACTTTCAGATTTGTATAAATCGCTCGTTCGACCAAGTCTAGAATACGTAAATTGCATCTGAAGTGTACAGGGGAGAGCTACCAAAAAGATTTATGTAATACAGTATTTATCTTATAAGGAAAGGTTAGAATTTTTTGACTTACCAAGTTTGAAATATAGAAGAATTCGTGGGGATTTAATTCAGGTTTATACTCGTAGATTGGTAAATGGTCTGGATAGGATAGACTTTTCTGATTATTTATCATTTTCTCATAATATTACTTTTACTAGAGGGGACAAGTGTAAGATTTTTGTCTCTAGATGCAAAACAAACATAAGACAAAACTGGTTCGGTATTCGTATTGTCCAGAAATGGAACAATTTGAAATTTGAAACAAAGAATGCAACATCTATAGATTATTTCAAGGTGTTGGTAGACAGGGAATTATATGATGGGAGATTTATATATGACGAATAATACTTTTTTGCACTACTGTTGACAGGGCTTACAGTCTTGTATGTATATTATATTATGCATTATTATGTTATTATGGTTATCTTCTATATGCGCGCGCGTGTGTGTGTGTGAGTGAGTGAGTGTGTGTGTGTGTGTGTGTGTGTGTGTGTGTGCTTTGCATGTCACGGTTAAAGATATATGTTATTACACCACATTTACATGAGTGCGGGGCGGTCCTTGGCAAGCTTAAGGACCACGGTCCTACGGTCCTTGGGAAATGAAGACCGCAAGGACCGGTCTCTAGACCGGTCCGTTCATTCTTGAACCGTTAAAGACCGCTACACGATGAAAACCGTGGCCTACAGGAGTAAAACACACGGAGTAGTCACACTCATTTCAAATTGTAACCTAATTAGAGAAGAGGGGTGATGCCTTCTTTATTTGCTCACCGTACTTCATTGTTACTTCGATAATTTAATAAAATTTGAAATTTATCCCCATTAACGGAGATAATGGCATCGCCAAGGCGTTGATCGAGTTGTTCGTGGCGTTGATACACACACGCAACTCCTACCCCCCCCCCACACACAACACACATTAGAGGGCAGCGAGCATTGAAGAGTAAGAGAGAGACGTGAAGTTATAATAAGAGGGGTGGATGAGTGATAAAGGGGTCGATGGTGACTTTTCGCCAGATCTAACAAACTCAGCTACCCATTCATTGCTGAGTAGACAGGGATTCAGAAAAAATCGACTGCACCGGATCGATCTCTGGCCTTTGCGTATAAGAGAGTGCTCTATCAACTGAGCTATCGGGTCCCAAATATTCTATTGGACCTTTTAAAAATACAGACGTTATAAACTGGTTTTTTTTGACGGAAGAAACTAATGAAACTCATATTACTTGATTAGTTAAAACACGAACGAAATTTTATATTATTGTATTATTTTAAATGACAACAATGCGATAGAAAGGAGTGGCGACAAGAGATGGACAAAAGAAACAAAAATCAACTTGCAACTTGCTAGGTTCGACCACACACACACACACACACACACACACACACACACACACACACACAATCTTTAGTAGTCACATACATTTCAAACAATAACCCATTAGAGAAGAGGGGTCATGCCTTCATCATAGATCATTGTCATTGCGATCATTATGGTGTAGTAATTTTGAAATTTACCCGTATAATGGAATCGTCCAAGGCTGCGCCTCCTGTTCCCCCCATCTCACACACGAAAGGCGGTTTGCGGAGTGGAGGAGGTGGTCGTCTGCCTCTATGGTCGTCTGTGTCGTTTAGTGTAGGGCAAAGGGGGTGGGTGCGATTAATTAAGTGGGATGGGTGGTGATTGGTGAAGATGGCAAAGGACCGAGGCAACGAATCGCTGGGAAGTAGTATGGCGCGAGACCGTTGAAAGGTGATAAGAAGTGAGGACCGCCGGCGGTCTTCCTCTTTGGGACTGGACCACGGTTAACAGCTAAAAGACCGTGGGACCGGTCTCGGTCCGGTCCTCAGCGCGGCACTCATTTACATGAGTTTATTTATTCAAGTTGAAACACTATCTTTACCAGTGTATCATTATTGTAATCTTTAATCCATAGATTTATGGCATTACTATTAATATTAACGGCATTCAATGGATTTTATCCTATTTTGCCCTATAACATATGTTGTATCTTATATGTTATAATAATAATAATAATAATAATAATAATAATAATAATAATAATAATAATAATAATAATAATAATAATAATAATAATAACAATAATAATAGCAATACATTGTTGCACCCCAAAAAGGGATTTTTTTTGTACAGACGTGTTATAATTTACATAGAAAAATAAATAGATAATAAAAATATGTCATAATATATATATTATATGATTCGGAGTGGTTTCACAGACAGAGTTGTACTTTATAATATATGAATGATTTCAAACTGTAATTGTCATTGAAAGTATTGCAAAACAAATATATTTATAAGTTCATGTTTACATTAGTATGACGTTAAAAAAAAATCTTGCTTGGTATTGAATAAAAATTATGTGTGGAAAATAAGTAAACATTCACACCACATCTGTTGTCGCCGGAAGCCAGCGGCAAGGTTAACATAACATGAAATAACATAAGATATGGTATGGTATAGGGCGAAATAGGATAAAATCCATTGAATGCCCTTAATATTAAATTGATTGAAAGATTACAATAATGATACACATGGTAAAGATAGTATAACAACTTAAATGTACTCATGTATGTGTGATGTACAAACATATAGAATCTTTAACCTTAATTGGGTGTTGGAAATATAATTTATTATCACAAATATGAAATGTTGGGTTTACTTCTATTTGTTGTGTGGAGAATGAATGTAGAATTTCTTTCCGTGAAAAAAATCTCATTAAAAAAAAATTCATATCATTTTATTCTAAATTCACTGTTCTGGGTCCGATTCATCCCGACCTAAATCCGTTTTGAGATGATGGGTCTTGACTGATCCTCATAAGTAGCATAATCTGTTATCAGAAAAGTTCCTGTGAAAATTTGCCGCTTCATTCAAAACACATCCTGCTGTAATGATGATTGATTTTTCGTAATTAAGATTTTACTGGTAGAGGAATAAGCTAGCCTTTTAATTACCAACCATTGAAGCAATAATACTATTGACTGCACGAGAAAAATAGATCTAAAAGCTATTTATAAAAAGAAAGGGGATCCCAATTGCTCATTTGATACAGCACCCACTTTACAGGCAAAGGGATCTGAATCGTTTGTTCGTGTGTGTATGTGTATGTGTGTGAGCATGAGCGTATGAGAGAGAGAGAGAGAGAGAGAGAGAGAGAGAGAGAGAGAGAAAGAGAGAGAGAGAGAGAGACAGAATATATCAATGTCCACCTTTTGTTTATAAATAAAGTTTGTTTTTTTAACTGCCTTTTTACTGGTTCCTTATTGGTAATCATGCATTCAAACATTCATAATTTGTTGCTTGGACACAATTTATCAACAGACATTCCCTTTTTTTCTTTTAAATGTACTAAAGTGCAAATGTAGTCAATTTGGGTCATTAGAAAGGGATTGATTGCCTAACATTCGCTAATTTGGCAACTAATCAAACAAGTGAGGTATAGATGCTATACGTTTAGGTAAAACAACTCGCAATATCCGCCAGCCGCTTATAACGTACCAATGAATAGAACAAAGTTGACGTCACTCAGGTCTTTGTTATTGTTTTTTAATTTTTTTTTTGCAATCCATGTTCGCCGGTAATGGATCATCGCCTTGATGTTCTGGTGGGTGTACTTGAAGCATATCAGGGGCAAAGGAGTAACTCCGTTTGACCGTCACTAGACCATCCCTGATGTCAAGCCAATTCGCGGGAGCATTGAAAGGCCCGTCGATTACCCACACTACTACTGTATCATGATCAAAACCAGAACAAAATCTCAATGGCGAATCGGTTGACCGCCTAGCCAAAAATTACTGCGATTGTGTCGCCAGAATGACCGCCTAGCCAAAAATTACTGCGATTGTGTCGCCAGAGTCGTCGGCACGGTCGAGAAATCAGCGAACGTCCCAACTCAACTTTAGCTGGAAAATGCGATATCGGGGTCATCGATCAGACGCACATATTGTCCCTCAATATCGAGAGGCAGAGTATGACCAAAAATGAGCTTTTATCAAAATTACTGGCTGTTCATAGGTTGACATTCTCCTACTATGGGAGACCTATCTTTACTCAGGCGCGCAATTTTCTAGATTCCAGATTCTAGGCTATAAGTTGGTCCAACGAGAGGACACACTTCGTGGGTTAAAGGGGGTGTTTACGTTTACGCAAAAGAGCCTTCGAAGGTAAGGGTCATATAGAGTGTTACGGAAAGTCTGTTTACATTTACAAACCACCAAAAGCGACTTTGACTACACTACCGGTCCCGTTGGTTAGACATCCTTCCATTTGTCAGGGGTACTCTAATAGCTACCACCACGTATGGGGCTACCGGGACTGCAACGAGGCAGATAGACAACTTCACTCATGGTCGTACACGCCTGGATAGATTATCATAACATAGAAGCCGAGACTAAAATGATGGAGACATGAAACCGAGGGGTTTCTTCCGTATGCGGGTGTTCAATGTCAAATGGTAAATATGGCATTTGTGTATGGATGGCATGTGCTTACATAATGGTAATATGTCCATGCAATACGTAACGGCGAAATCATAGGATTTGCAGACCTCTATAATTTAATTCTAATTGATAGGGCGATTCTGTGAGTGCAGGAGCTGACAACCTATGTAAAACTCTCGTGTGGTGTGGAGAATTAGTACACAAATGTTCTTAAATTTTAAAAAACTAACCTCCACCTTAAATACCACACTTACTACATATACTAATGATTCCACGAAGAGGAACACCAATGTATACAAACCGTTATTATAAAAAAAAATAATAATGCATAACAGAGAGATGATTTATTGTATGAAAATATCACTTCCCAAAACTAGCTATTTACATTTGACTGGAAAAGTTCCTGACAAAACCAAGCAATCACATTCCAAGACAAAGACAGAAAGCAGCTAAACAAATAGATATAAGGGGATAGAAGGCACAGCAAGTGACCTCCTGCCCATACTATCAAAATCAGGTCTAGACAAAGTTATACATACTGGAAAAGAAACGACATAATAAAAAAACAAGGATTAACACAGAGGCCCAAATCAAGTTC
>NC_088362.1:82835200-82840323 GCF_034508935.2 Berghia stephanieae
CGATTTGATCAACTGAATGACGAAAACGGGTATCCCGATAGCTCCGTTGGTAGAGCACTGGCATCACGTGCAAAGAGACCAAGATCGATCCCGGGTGATGTCGAGAATAAATAAAAAAAAAAAAAAATTAAAAATACCATTTTATCTTTAAACATTGCCAAAATTTGATTGGTTTATTGTTTGTGTTAACATGCACATTACTGTTACAACAAAACCCTCATCTTATATTAATAGTTTAAACTAGAACGAAAATAGATATGGTGACTTTAGAAATGCCATATCATTTTTCTTTTTTATTGTAAAGGTCAGTAAAATCTTATGCCTTATTCCACATTCACTCAAATGTTTCGAATGTCTTTCTCTAGTTTAAAAAAAAATAGCAAATAAAAAGTGCGGAGATTGTTACAAAATGTAAATAAAATTATTATTTTTATTATTAACACTTAGGAAATTTTGAAATTATTTTTTTTTTGGCAATCAAAATGGCAAACTGGCAATATCAAAGTCGCCAAAGTAAGTAATACTGGGAATTCCCGTAACTCGAATTTTGTCCGCCTGTCTTGTTTTTGTGCAGTTAGAAAACTAAGTGTTCTTAAGAGTAGGTAAGAAATGCCCTTTCTTTACTTGCATGTTTTTTTTGTTCGTTTTTTTTTTTGTTTCTTTTTTAATCTGTCATCTTTGAAACATAAAAAAATATGATAATTAAAAAAGTAAAATAAAATGGCTTGTATACTCCTTTCGGTAGGTACGGACCCAGGTGTACAGACAGTGTGTAAGAGTTCCTTGGAACGAACCATTTATTTATACGAAAGTACCGATAAGTAAATAGATACAGTTTAACAAAATTGGCATTCTATAATATGATTGTGTGTTATATTGTTATTTTGGAATTAATTTGTGAGATTTTTGTTTTTGTCAGTGAGAGAAATGCTACATATCCTTTAAAAAAGCAAACAAAAAAAAAAACAAAAAAAAAAAAAAAAAAACACAAAAAAAAAAACCAACCAAACAAAAAAACAATCCTATGTTACATCAATTGGCATCAGCATAACAATAATATTTCCCGATTCGGCTGTGTACTGTGTTCCGCTGTATTATTATTTATGATCGTATTGCTCTATCGGTGTGTTACAAGTTATTTATCCATTATAAACACTAGACCACCTAACATTCCATTGACAAGGATCAGTGACTTCTTACATATATAGATGTCACTGACAAGGATACATACACACATAATAATATTACATAGCTCTCTCTCTTCTTCTGAGTTGAAGGCCAACGGTTAATTTCAATATTGTCTTTCTATTTGAGTGTGTGTTATATTCATATTCGCAGTTCTGGAGTTCATGTGTAGCTAACTGTCTCAAACGGTATTATGTAGCAGTAGACCTGATTGTTAAAAGCCTAGTAAAAATAAATGCGTGATTTAGAGGGGCAAATGTCGTTTCTTCTGTTTTAGCCACAAAAGTCTACCTTAACACAGAAAAGGAGTGATTGCGCTAAAATAGATCTAGAATGAAGTCGACATCACTCAGATATTTGTTATTGTTTTTTGCCATCCGCGTTTATGAGTAATTCTCACTAAACTGTGTTAACCAAACTATAAACGTTAAAGGTAACACATGATAGCTTTGTGCGTTGGTCTGTTATACTTCCGGATGACAATGTTGTGAGCTTCTTAGTCAGGCGCATATTATCTATAGAGTGGGACATTGTAGAGCTCTGTGACTGAACCTGAACAACAGAAACATTGTTCTTTGTTCTGATAAATAGTAGTAGTAGTAGTAGTAGTGTAGTAGTAGTAGTAGTAGTAGTAGTAGTAGTAGTAGTAGTAGTAGTAGTAGTAGTAGTAGTAGTAGTAGTAGTAGTAGTAGTAGTTGTAGTAAGTAGTAGTAGTCATACTAGTATTGATGATTGAACAGACAGGCGATATCATAGAGATTTAGAGTGGTCATTTATTACACCATGTTCAGTAACGCCATTAAGGACACAACAATAACTACAGAGAGGAATTTACATAATAAACAAGGGCTCTCACTCTTCCAGACAAGGGTGGACATGGGACATAACTCTGTATTTACTACGCACACAACATCAATCACGCAGTTATTTCCCATTTAGTACATTCCTCCCCTCTTCCTTTGAGATGAAACTTTACTCAAAATAATGAATTTTCAATATCAAATAACTAAACATGGAACTGGATGAGCAGATTAACATATACCATTAAAATAAAAACGATAATAGTTAATGATAAAGATACCATTCTTCGTGACCAAATCTTTGAGTCTGGTTTCCACATCTACCACTACGAGTTCGATAACTCTGTGTCGGGTCTGTGCGCCCTACACCCTACTTCCATTAATCTGGTCGTTTTCGCACTATACACTTTGTCAGATTCTTGGCTCGAATCCGTTATAATATACTCTTGGACAATATCTTGCTGAGGGCATGGAGTAATTTGTATCCTGCTCTCAGCATTTTTATTCTTATCTGCTCTAGGAGAGTTTTTATCAGGAGTGGACCTTAATCCTTGTTGTATAGTTCTTTCTTCACTGGTATTTACTGGAAGATCACTTGCTAACCCTTCAGGAGAATAATTGAATTCCTGAGGTTCGAATCTGCTCTTGGTGTCTACGCACAATACCATGCGTAGCAGTTCTAAATATGAATGACAAAGGACTAGTCCTCAATCACTACACTTGGCACCCATTTTTCTCCATGCAAGCTAAAGTCTAAAAGTTTCGAACAAAAACATCATCACCTACCGCAATGTCCCTATCTACATCATGGTTATCATACTGAGTCTTCTGAGCACCTTGCTTTTTACAAAGATAATCGTGTAAATTTGGATGTTATAAATCAACATGCGTTCTAATGTTTCTTCCAAACAGTAATTCTGCAGGGGATAAATCAGTGGTAGAATGTGGTGTTAATCTAGCCTCTTTGTTTAGTCAAAATTTTACAAACTCCTTCTCTTACATAACCTACTTTGATTTTTGTCATTGATCTCTTAAATGTTTGCACACTACGTTCCGCAAATCCGAGAGAAGTTGCCAGGCTTTGATACCAGTAAGAGGAGACACTGGGTGGTTGCGAATCGGCTTCGGTCGAGGAGCTGCCTCACAGCAAGTGCGCTTCATCAGTGGGGACTTTCCACCTGTCCTACATGTACCCGATGTGGGCAAGAACTCGAAACGGCAGAGCATCTAGTTGAACGGTGTGTTGTAACGATACTATCGGGCAGGTCGCGACGGTGCACGAATGCGGACCGGACTTTGCTGATTGGGTCGATCGTCATAACATAGTAGTGTGAGAACCATAAGAGGCTGCGGTCAGTCCGTTTAATGATGGGTGATAAGGTGAAACTGTGAGTGTTCTGTAGATAGTATGCAGATGACGTCACTCAGGCCTTTGTTATTGTTTTTGCCATCCGCGTTTGTGAGTTGTTCTCACTAAACTGTATTAACCAGACTATAAAAGTTCATGGTTACACAGAGTTTGTGTGTTGGTCCGTTATACTTCCGGATGGCAATGTTGTGAACTCCTTGGCCAAGCGCATTATATCTATTCCATTGTTGCTCATGAACAATCGAAAATCTGAACTACTGAAGATTGGTCTATTGTCAGACACTATAATTTCACTTAAGCCCAAGGTAGAAAACGCATCACGACGCTCAAGCATCGTGTGAGATGCTGTTATTTTATTTATTATTTTGACTTCGACCCATTTTGAATAAGTGTCTGTCACAATAAGGTACATGAGACCTAAAACCGGTCCCGAAAAATCCAAATAGACTCTTTTCCATGGCTGTTTTGGCCATTCGCAGGGAAATAGAGGGAATTTTGCTGGATGTTTTCTATGCTTGTGACATGTATAGCAGCACCTAATACTTTTCTCAACGTCAACATCGATCTTGGGCCACCAAATCCACGATCGTGCTTGCGCTTTCATGCACGCCACTCCAGCATGAGTGTCATCATGAAGCAAATTCAAAACCTTTATTTGTAATGAAGAGAGAACCACTACTCCAGTACCCCACAAAATACAACCCTTCTCTATGCTATGTTCATTTAAGCGAACAGCAAACGGTCGTAAATGTTCATCTGGTTTTGTTGGCCAACCAGAAATCAAGCACTGATAACATTTTCTGCATATTGCATCTCTGGCTATGTCTGTAGACGAAAGGGCACATTGTTCAATTCAATTAAACGAAACGTTCCCCTCCTCCGACATATCTCCATCAGTCATATCTGGAGTGTAAGGCAATGGAAAACGACGTAACGCATCGGCAGAGTTCTCTCGACCTGGACGGTGTAGAAGTGTATACGAGTGGGCTGAGAGGGTGATTGCCCAACGCTGAACCCTTGCTGAAGCAAATTCTGGAATATTTTTTTTCCTTTCCAAATAATCCAAGTATGGCTCAAAAGTATAACCCGCTTCTTGTTCTCAGATTCTATCTCATTTGCTATGAAGAACTGTTCAAGACTCTCTAAATATGTCGCCAAGTGTATTCTGTTTCATTAAAAGGAAACACTGATTCAATAATACTACTAACTAGACATATTTTTAAAAAAATTATTGGCTCTGTAGATAAGTCTTTGCAACCGCGAGATAATTTTAATCACAGAAATAACAAATTTTTACACATTATATACAAGAAATAATGATTACAAGTACTCTGTAGATAGAAATAATTATTATCCTCTTCATCAATATAGATGATTGAACAGACAGACAATATCATGGAGCTTTAGAGTGGTCATTTATTACATTATGTTCAGGACATATTAAGGACACAACAATAACTACAGGAAGGAAGTTACATAATAAACAAGGGCTCTCATTCTTCTAGACAAGGCAATAATACATAGGTCATAACTGTCATTACTCCACACATGGCAACAATCACAGTAGTATAGTAGTAGTAGTAGTAGTAGTAGTAGTAGTAGTAGTAGTAGTAGTAGTAGTGGTAGCAACAGCAGCAGCAGCAGCAGCAGCAGTAGTAGTAGTAGTAGCGGTAGTAGTAGTAGTAGTAGTAGTAGTAGTAGTAGTAGTAGTAGTAGTAGTAGTAGTAGTAGTAGTAGTAGTAGTAGTAGTAGTTAGAGTAGTAGTGGTG
>NC_088362.1:82840423-82848499 GCF_034508935.2 Berghia stephanieae
TGTAAAATTTTGACTAAACAAAGAGGCTAGATTAACACCACATTCTACCACTGATTTATCCCCTGCAGAATTACTGTTTGGAAGAAACATTAGAACGCATGTTGATTTATAACATCCAAATTTACACGATTATCTTTGTAAAAAGCAAGGTGCTCAGAAGACTCAGTATGATAACCATGATGTAGATAGGGACATTGCGGTAGGTGATGATGTTTTTGTTCGAAACTTTTAGACTTTAGCTTGCATGGAGAAAAATGGGTGCCAAGTGTAGTGATTGAGGACTAGTCCTTTGTCATTCATATTTAGAACTGCTACGCATGGTATTGTGCGTAGACACCAAGAGCAGATTCGAACCTCAGGAATTCAATTATTCTCCTGAAGGGTTAGCAAGTGATCTTCCAGTAAATACCAGTGAAGAAAGAACTATACAACAAGGATTAAGGTCCACTCCTGATAAAAACTCTCCTAGAGCAGATAAGAATAAAAATGCTGAGAGCAGGATACAAATTACTCCATGCCCTCAGCAAGATATTGTCCAAGAGTATATTATAACGGATTCGAGCCAAGAATCTGACAAAGTGTATAGTGCGAAAACGACCAGATTAATGGAAGTAGGGGTGTAGGGCGCACAGACCCGACACAGAGTTATCGAACTCGTAGTGGTAGATGTGGAAACCAGACTCAAAGATTTGGTCACGAAGAATGGTATCTTTATCATTAACTATTATCGTTTTTATTTTAATGGTATATGTTAATCTGCTCATCCAGTTCCATGTTTAGTTATTTGATATTGAAAATTCATTATTTTGAGTAAAGTTTCATCTCAAAGGAAGAGGGGAGGAATGTACTAAATGGGAAATAACTGCGTGATTGATGTTGTGTGCGTAGTAAATACAGAGTTATGTCCCATGTCCACCCTTGTCTGGAAGAGTGAGAGCCCTTGTTTATTATGTAAATTCCTCTCTGTAGTTATTGTTGTGTCCTTAATGGCGTTACTGAACATGGTGTAATAAATGACCACTCTAAATCTCTATGATATCGCCTGTCTGTTCAATCATCAATACTAGTATGACTACTACTACTTACTACTACTACTACTACTACTACTACTACTACTACTACTACTACTACTACTACTACTACTACTACTACTACTACTACTACTACTACTACTACTACTACTACTACTATTTATCAGAACAAAGAACAATGTTTCTGTTGTTCAGGTTCAGTCACAGAGCTCTACAATGTCCCACTCTATAGATAATATGCGCCTGACTAAGAAGCTCACAACATTGTCATCCGGAAGTATAACAGACCAACGCACAAAGCTATCATGTGTTACCTTTAACGTTTATAGTTTGGTTAACACAGTTTAGTGAGAATTACTCATAAACGCGGATGGCAAAAAACAATAACAAATATCTGAGTGATGTCGACTTCATTCTAGATCTATTTTAGCGCAATCACTCCTTTTCTGTGTTAAGGTAGACTTTTGTGGCTAAAACAGAAGAAACGACATTTGCCCCTCTAAATCACGCATTTATTTTTACTAGGCTTTTAACAATCAGGTCTACTGCTACATAATACCGTTTGAGACAGTTAGCTACACATGAACTCCAGAACTGCGAATATGAATATAACACACACTCAAATAGAAAGACAATATTGAAATTAACCGTTGGCCTTCAACTCAGAAGAAGAGAGAGAGCTATGTAATATTATTATGTGTGTATGTATCCTTGTCAGTGACATCTATATATGTAAGAAGTCACTGATCCTTGTCAATGGAATGTTAGGTGGTCTAGTGTTTATAATGGATAAATAACTTGTAACACACCGATAGAGCAATACGATCATAAATAATAATACAGCGGAACACAGTACACAGCCGAATCGGGAAATATTATTGTTATGCTGATGCCAATTGATGTAACATAGGATTGTTTTTTTGTTTGGTTGGTTTTTTTTGTGTTTTTTTTTTTTTTGTTTTTTTTTTGTTTGCTTTTTTAAAGGATATGTAGCATTTCTCTCACTGACAAAAACAAAAATCTCACAAATTAATTCCAAAATAACAATATAACACACAATCATATTATAGAATGCCAATTTTGTTAAACTGTATCTATTTACTTATCGGTACTTTCGTATAAATAAATGGTTCGTTCCAAGGAACTCTTACACACTGTCTGTACACCTGGGTCCGTACCTACCGAAAGGAGTATACAAGCCATTTTATTTTACTTTTTTAATTATCATATTTTTTTATGTTTCAAAGATGACAGATTAAAAAAGAAACAAAAAAAAAAACGAACAAAAAAAACATGCAAGTAAAGAAAGGGCATTTCTTACCTACTCTTAAGAACACTTAGTTTTCTAACTGCACAAAAACAAGACAGGCGGACAAAATTCGAGTTACGGGAATTCCCAGTATTACTTACTTTGGCGACTTTGATATTGCCAGTTTGCCATTTTGATTGCCAAAAAAAAAAAAATAATTTCAAAATTTCCTAAGTGTTAATAATAAAAATAATAATTTTATTTACATTTTGTAACAATCTCCGCACTTTTTATTTGCTATTTTTTTTTAAACTAGAGAAAGACATTCGAAACATTTGAGTGAATGTGGAATAAGGCATAAGATTTTACTGACCTTTACTATAAAAAAGAAAAATGATATGGCATTTCTAAAGTCACCATATCTATTTTCGTTCTAGTTTAAACTATTAATATAAGATGAGGGTTTTGTTGTAACAGTAATGTGCATGTTAACACAAACAATAAACCAATCAAATTTTGGCAATGTTTAAAGATAAAATGGTATTTTTAATTTTTTTTTTTTTTATTTATTCTCGACATCACCCGGGATCGATCTTGGTCTCTTTGCACGTGATGCCAGTGCTCTACCAACGGAGCTATCGGGATACCCGTTTTCGTCATTCAGTTGATCAAATCGTTATCGACAGTGAGAGGTAATGAAGATCAAATGGACGGCGGGGGGCTGGGTGGTGTTCATTATCTCTCATATTTATTAAGACGTCTATGTATAATTTGTGAATTCACTTTTGGATCCAGTCCATTATTCCAGATAATTAGTACTTTTGTTCGAGACGATTGGTCACAAAAATGAGATTTTTGGAATCGGCTATTTGCAGCAATATGTCCCGACAGGGACGAAGAGGTTATTTATTAAGGAAATGAAGAAGAGTTATATATCTTACATATCTGAACAATTGCTCCACCTTATTATAACAACGATCTCTTTATTTTGCGGTGTGATTTTATATCTACCTCTTTCTTATTTTCTTACCTTTTTTTTCCTTTTATCTTTTTTTCTTTTTTTTTCTTTTCGTTTTCTTTTGTGCTGCGTTTTAGATAATATTTGCAACAAATTGTCCATCCAGATCATACTACTGAAGGTCGTAACAAAAACAGCGCGTCACTTTATTGAAAATTCTTTTAAAATATCATAGGACACGATTTTCTAATCATTGTGAAACCATAATATAAGCTAAAACTAAAATCACCTAAGTAAACCAGTCAAAATGTATGCGTGTCTTTCCGTGTTAAATTCATGATTCTATGTCATTATCTAAACGTAGTTTGTCCTCTGACGAAGGCCAAGGGCCGAGACGTCGTGTTCTTTTGTGTATGTGTGTGTGTGTGTGTGTGTGTGTGTGTTGTTGTTGTTGTTGTTGTTGTTGTTGTTGTTGTTGTTTGTTTTTTTTTCTTTGTTTTTTTTTTGTTTTGTTTTTTTTTTTTTTTTGGGGGGGGGTTGTTTTTGATTATTATTTGTTCTTTTTTGTTGTTTTTTTTTCGTTTTTATCGGGGTTTTATTTGTTTTGTTTGTTTTTGTTTTTTCTATTTTTTTTTGTCTGAGCTACAACTTCTCTTGATATTTTCATTAACTTTTCTAGACCGTTATAAATCAAGGTACAGTGCAAAGTCCATGACATTGGCTAATGTTTCTTGAGTTTAGTTTAAAACATGGCAGCTGGGTATGTAACATCGGCAACTTTCTTCCTGGTGATCAAAAGTGGGTCTTTATCACTCAAGAAAAATTTCCCACGTAAGAAAGTATAAGAATATAACAATGCCGGGTCCTGTTCTTTTTTTTTTATGAATGAGCATGACGGATGAATAAATCTCATTAAAGTTCCTCTAACCGATAAAAATCGTTAAAGGTGACATAATATTATAGTATTATAGTGTATGGGTACGATTCTTATGGTGGGCAGAGCAGCTCAGAATTTTACCTAAACGCATAGCTTCAATACATTGTTTTATAGACCACTGATGATTAATGTTAACAATAGTACTGTTTTTTTTATTCATTTAATTTCCTCACAAAAAATATTGTCATAATAAATCGTAACATTGCACATTGCGTTTTGCACCGACTCAGCGTAATTTCCCTTTTTTATGGCACCCCTACCAGGGCTATCAGATGGCTTTGCCAAAATTGGCCACACAGAGAATCGTTTAAAAAAAAAAGAACAATGTTTTTTTTTCTTCTAGTTTAGTCGATTGTTTTGTTTTTCAAAATCGATGTTTTTTAAAGGGGTGAGAGTGAAAACAGAATTTAGTCATGTGAGGTTTCTATTTGGCCACTTTGAAGTCGAAAAAGGCCACGCGGAACTCTGGTTATCTGGCAGCTTGTCCCCTATCAACATCATTTATCTATATAAACCATTCATTGGGTGAGAAGAATTGAGACGACAGCGAGTGACAATCGGATTTAAGACTGGTTAAAAGGGTTAATCAATTCGTCCCGATGGAGCTCTAGAATTCCTGGAGACCGGTAGATCACCAGACACGATCTATCAAACCATGACCTTTTGAAATCAAAGGGACCATGGGGTGTGTCAGGAATCAGTACACCCATAATTTGTCAATGCCATTTTGATTTGGATCGTGCTCTGTTTAGATTGAATTAGATAACCCAATTTCTATAGATAGTATTGATTTGTTTTCTGTGCTCACGACATATTATGTTTATGATTATTTATCATTATTATTACCATTACTACTTATATCGTCGTGATCATCATCAACATAATAATAATAATAATATAATAATAATAATAATAATAATAATAATAATAATAATAATAATAATAATAATAATAATATAATAATAATAATAATAATGATAGACTAATGATAATAATAATAAAAAAAATAAAATAATAATAACAATAGGGAAGCTGGCAGGAACAACTTGGGGTGCTAATCAAGCGCTTCTGAGAACTTCCGCTCTGGCACTATGTTCTTCCACGCGGAGTGCTGCAGTCTACTGTGAGGTAGAAGCAAGAACGTTGAGAGGGTAAATGAAAAATTTCGCAAGTCCATGCATTATATTATAAGAGTCCGGAACGCTGGCAACAACGCATAGAGAATGGGGCCCGACAATGGCAGCAATCCTGCCCCCCCCCCCCCCCCTCCCCCGCCCGATATCCAGTGGGAGACGATTACGAACAATTGGCTTAATAAGATCAAAAAGAGAATTGGGATACCCCTCTCTAGAGCATAATTGACGGTGCCCCTGTTTCGAGCCGAAGTATATCCCGACCCTCGACAATTGGATTCAGTAGTCTGATGTCACGCGCCCGGCAACGGCGGCCATCTTGGTTCTAAACAAAGAAAATCTTTACTTTTTATTCTTCATGCTGGCGAGAACTTTTCATTCCCTTTTCATATGCCTTGTGATCAGAATGTGTAAAAGTCAAAACGTGATCAAATTGATGGGTTTTTTTTCCTCTGGATACGCTTTTAAGGTCGCCGGAGAAATATTTCATACGGCGTCCGCCATTGTTCCGATAGTTTAGAGCCAGTGTTACTAAGTTACCATACGTCATTAGGAAGGAAGTGACGGTACGACTATTGAATCCTATTCACCATCCCATTGAGCATACAACACCCAGTGCTTGTTAGGGACAGCAATGTTGTACCCTTAATGTGGCCAGCCCAGTCACCAGTTACGAATCCCGTGGAACAAATTTGTTCATTTCAGTTACCAAAGTAAAAAGTTCAACGTTCTCTCTTCTTGACGTCTTGGAATCGCTCGGTATTTAATTTAAATACCGCCCGATTCCAAGACGTCAAGAAGAGACAACGTTGAACTTTTTACTTTGGTAACTGAAATGAGAACCAAAATAATTACAAAAACTGTCAACTGTCTTACAGTGTCGACGAGGCGTTGAGAAAGCCCTTGTTTGATACTTAAGGTTGATACACATAAAATATTGATTACAAAAACCATTTCTGCCAAGTTTCGATTTTCAGTTTTTATAAGATATTATTTACTGTACAGCAATGGCGTTTCGTCTGTCAATACACCTATAATTTTATGAATCCTCCATCAGTTCCCTTTCAGATGATAAAATAGCACTTGTGGATTTATTTTGTATGTAAAGTGGGTGACAGAAAATATAGATGTAACGTTGCTAATGATCTTTACTGTATCTATATTATCTTTATTTTTTGATAGATTAAACTTATTTTTCTTGTAAGTCATCTTTCTGTTATCTACTATAATAGTAGTTTTGGAATCATCTGCTTGTGCCTGGATGGGACTTTTAGATAATGTCAAAATAGGCACTTTGTGGATTCCTCATGAGATTTTCTGTTCCCTTTTTTGAACCAGTCTCCTTTGCGCTGATTTTTCTTCGTTGCTTTAACTTCAGATCTACACCTTTTCCTATATCATCTTCCTTTTTACTGGCGTTCATAGTGACGCATGTACCGTAAAATCCCTTAAAACTAAAATATCAAGCCAACCTACTGCTACTACGCTACGACTACTGCTACCACTACGACTACTACTATTAGCACTTTACTAATACCACTTCTATTACTACTACTACTACTACTACTACTACTACTACTACTACTACTACTACTACTACTACTACTACTACTACTACTACTTCAAAATCGAATAATTCAGTTATTATACCTATTATTGTCGATGTTGCAATCCAAAAGAGAACGCATCCAAGAGAACTTACGACACTTCATTCAATTCTTTTAAGAATATTGAAAGGCCTGAGATTGCTGATAGATTTGAGACCAGTTTGTGTTTTTTCCCTATATATTGAACTTAAGACACGTTGTCTCAATCGAGCCACGCACGTTACCCCAGAACACTTCAATAATCAAATTCATTCTTATTAAAGGACACTAAATACGTCTAGAAATAGCCATAGATATCTCCATTTTCTTGCCATCTCTCTATTCAAATCGCTGAGACTTATTGTGATCGAAGGGAGAGATAATGCAATTATCATGCTCAGCTGGGTTGAGGTTCTTCAAATTGGCTGGCTGATTAAGCTATTGAGAAGATCAAAAACTTAATATAGAAGCTTTCTCGTTGCCGTGAAGTAGTTCTCAATGGGAGGTAACTGCTAGATTATAAACAACAATATTAAATCTCTCGGCTTGAATGGGATGAGCTCATGATGTCGTGACTTTTTGAATGTAGAGTCCAATAGAAAACTGGTAGGCAAATTGCCATAGCTTTCAGTGGTAGCGGGTTCGAGTTTTGATTTAGATTAAAATACTATTATTTTAAATTTTCGAACTTTCATTGCATGACCCAATATACCACCATTAAAAGATGAATCATGTTTCATATTTGTGACGCACCTCCACAAAACGGTATTATAACGAATATAGATCAAATTCTGAAAATCAAATTTATAGCTAAATATATAAATAATGTATATGAAATTTGAATTACTCTTATCTGTTTTATAGTGGAGAATAAATATAGTTTCATAAAGTGCAAAACCCTTAAATTTTGGGTCTTATAACCTCCCATGGTGTTTGGAGAGGCCACACTATTCCTGTCTCTCCTATCCTTTTATTTTTCGTTCCACGTTGCTCTCTCTCTCTCCCTCTCTCTCTCTCTCTCTCTCTCTCTCTCTCTCTCTCTCTCTCTTTGTTCTGGATTGAGATTGCTCGGTTTTTTTTCATGGTCTTGGCCGGGTCCTTAGCAGAGAGGGATGCAGAAGTATGGTTCTCTTATTTTTTTTTTCTTTTTTTGAGAGCTGATGTTGATTTTCCCCTTGTAAA
>NC_088362.1:82848599-82853710 GCF_034508935.2 Berghia stephanieae
ACTGTCGAAAACAGTCACAGAAACGTTACTTGGACACATCATTGAACATCAAAAAAAATGTATAAGCTGTATTTAGGCTATGTCAGCTCACTTGAAAATTCTGTGCGCCCATAAGTTGTTAGTCAACAAGTATATCGAATCAGGAGTTTAATCTGTCATTCCATAAGCCACAGAAAGGCCAATGCAAAACATGTCGCATTCATGACCGTTTTGCAAAGCCAAATGAGAAAAGTAAGCATGAATACCAAGAACATCAAAACCGGAAAAGAGATATCAGGGCTGCTAAAGAACACGACAAACAACGTGCAAAGGTCGATCCAAGCTTTGTTGCGTGCACCTTTGATATGGAAAAGGTACTTCAAGCTCCATCAGGGCTTGTTGGCCTTTTGTATTACAAGAGAAAACTTAACTGTTATAACTGTTGTATCTATTCAATGGGTGATGGAGAAGGCTTTTGCTACTTTTGGAATGAAACCAGCCGACAAAAAGGTTCCAGTGAAGTGGCAACTATTCTAATCAATTACCTGAATGGTCTACCAGATCACGTGAAGCATGTTGTTTTCTACTGTGACACGTGTGGAGGTCAAAATCGCAATGCGGCTGTCATCTCTGCCTAACACGATTTTGTTTCCTCGAACAAAAGCCCCATTTCGGTGATTGACCTTAAATTTATGGAATCAGGCCACTCCCAAATGGAAGTGGATTCAATGCATGCAGCGGTTGAAACACAAAAGGCAAAATCCGAAGTTTTTACTCCATCTGAGTGGCTGAACATCTTTAGACTATCACGACCAGGACGCCCCTACCATGTCACAACTATGAGGCATTCAGATTTTTTGGATTATAAAACCTTCGCATTTTGTAGTAATAATCCAAATAATATTACATGACTGCCAATGTATAAAGTAACATTTCAACCTGTCATTTCCTTTACTTTTTATTTGCAAATTTACCTCTACTCTTTACATTTACCTTTTAAAGGTCCATAACTTAATATACTCCAATGCATGTTGATAATAACCTGTTTATATTATAATAGATGCAATGACTTGTTTTATTAGATGACAATGAATCTGAATGGTTAAAAAACTATAAACATATGATAATCAAAAATAGAACCAGTACGTTGTTTTTAAATTCATTTCTGTCTTATGCTGAGTCCAATTGATTTCAGAGTTATAACGTTGTATTTGCAAATGAGACGAAATTAATCTCAAACTGCATCATTTCGATATATATGAAATGTGCCACATTGTCTTATCTACACACACAACAGTATTATCCCCCTCTCATTTAAAATCAGATCATGGTATGCCATAATGTTGTATGTGCAAATACAACTTTATATCATATCAAACAATACCCAGTTTAACATAAATGAATATGCCATATTGTCCTATCTGCAAATAAGACACCGTGACCCTGAAAGTTAGACACAAATGTGTTTGCCATATTGTTGTATAATTTTAAAGTCCATTGACAGCAAATTAAATGCCTCAATTGATTGAAATGTCATATCACGCTTTAGTGCAACACACATCCAATGTCCATGGAGATTTACAGAGCAATCGGTCAAAATCCTGATTTTTCAGAGCACTTCAAACTTTCAAATGCCATTTTCTCAAAACTCCAAAAATGCAAATACAACACAATGGCAAATACCCCACGATATATTTAACATCTCGCTGTACAATTATGGAAAACCTTTGAAAAATAAAGGATGCGTCTTGGCAAATATGTTTTTGTAGTTAAAGTTTGGTGTGGACCCTTCAGAATCTAGCAAGCGCCTTACTCTGTGCCTCATCGATGTTGTAAGATTTTTGACAGATTTTTTCTCGGCTCGAACTTTAGTTAAAATTGCAAAAAGAGGTCATCTAAAGCATTCTCAAGCCATCCGGAGGCCCTCAGACCTGTACGAAACTTTTCAGAAGTCTTCCGCCTTCCGAAACCTTCTCAAATTACGCCGGACGGCTCCGGACGGCAATTAGTAGGACCCCTTGTTGGCTGTATTGCTGAGCATTCAGTCGCCTGTTTAGGCGTACCAAGAAGGATTTGATTTCTCCAGCAATATCGCCCCGTACGCTGACATAATCCATATTTTTTTGTCCCTTTTTGGGTGTTTTGCGTGTTATATCTTTGATTGGCACGTCTGCAATAAAACAGTGTCTTCTGTCCTTTCTATCAATTTGGAACGTTGTCTTGTTGGTAAACTGTACCCGTCACCATTGTTTAAGAGTCCATCCCATGTGGTGTGGAGCATATTGGTCAACATTGACCAAATACGGGGACGTCTCGCATGCAGAGATGCCTCTAGAAGTCTGCATCGCACAGTATGTGTGCTATACTGCCCTAGTTCCTGAGCCGTGGCAACGACTGTTTTGAATGGGTCATCTTCATGCATATGAATGATACCTTCATCAGTGCGGGCGGTGGTTGCGTGTGGCCCTCCTTGCCTGTGATCTTGAACTCACACCCCGCTTTTGATGTAACCCGATAGATTGACTTTAGACATATCTTAAAGATAGCAGCTATCCTGTTTACACTGAAACCAGCTTTCAAATGTCCAAGGAACCTTGCTCGTTCTTCAGACTTCAGTCTAGGCATCGTAAAGTGTCTGTATCAAAAAAAACTATATAGATATTGTAGAAGGAAATCTAGGTCTATATGTCAAACAAGGTAAACATTTTACAGACAAGACAACAGAAACCTGGTTTATTGTCAAAATAGGAAAACTTGCTATAAAGAATTCCCAATTTCTTGTTCAGTCTACTTATGCCAATTTGAGAACATCCGGGGATCAAATTCCAACCATCACATTTCGCTTCCAATGACGTATATATGAATATATTTAGTACCATTGTCAGCGGAATAAAATTTTCTTTAAAATAGTATGTAATTTAATTTGCTTTGATGCATTTTTTTAATTGGGAGAGCAAAAAAATGTAACGTTACTTTTAATCTCTATTGTATATACATTTCCAGATGTATCGAGCCCCAAAAAGTGAATTTAGAACTCAAAAAATGAGAAAAAAAAATACGTTTTTTTTTAGTTTTTCCAATGTAGGAAAGTGTATGTCTTCTTCTTCATAACGAATAGAATAGTTTCATGATTGGGGGTATTCATTCAATTTCCACCATCTACCTCCCCCCCTCTTTGAGTATTGGTCACGTGTTTTAAGGTTTGTAGTCATATTATGTATAGTACATGTACCGTGTTCACCAGGAAAAATGATGAATGCGAAGCGCATGTGGCATCTTGATAAAAATCACCTGCAAAAGCTACATAAATTATTAAATATTTTCATTACGCCTATCTACTAAACATATTGTTACATTTGAATTTGTGTGAATGTGGAGAGCAGAATGAGGGGAGAGGAAATGCTGTGCGCGTGCGAGAGCATTACATCGTGAGTGAGCAGTGTACATCTGATGCCATATCGTAAATTCTGTAGGACGACAAGTGCTCGCTAAAATGCTTTAAGATACGGCGCTGAAGGCATTGGAATATTTTGGTCGCGAAGGAATGGTAATGCGAATATTGAGACGATTAGAGCGTGTGTCCAATTAACGAATTAAAGAATTCCAATGGGCTTGTTTACATCCAGTATCTCATGATGGATGATATTTTGCTTAAGAACAGCAACTAAACATCATTTTGTGTTGAGGTGTTAATAATATTGTGAAGTGCAATAAATAATGCGTAAATCGTGGTAGTGACGGCGACTAATTTCATAGTTTATCTTTAATAAATTATAATGCGAAATTTAATCTAAGCTTCAATTTAATTACAAAAACAGATCAAATAAACGTTTCGGGTTTCCCCTTTATCAACAAAACAGGATGAATGAAACACTACAGATGAATGAGATAATGTGGTAGTGGCGTTATTGTTGATCTGCTTTTGTAATTAAATTGAAGCTTACATTCAATTTCACAATATTATTTGTTTCTTCGAGCTTCGAGCAGCAACATTTAAATTATTTTATCTTAACGATCTAGCACTATTGTTTTTACATAATTTCTTTATAAGTGTGGAGTTTGTGGAACTTTATAGTTATTTTTATGTATTTTAAAAGATATATTATGAATACCGACGATTACGGTGAAATCTAAGCTCCATTCTGTTTGAAAACTTATAATCAACTCTTTGTCTCGAAAGAATGTATTTATTGGGTATCATTGTCAATATGAGCAAATCAAACAGTTAATGAATAGCTATAAGCCTTAATCCGATATTTAAGTCTTAGTGTAACGACAAAAGAAAATATAGTATTATCCTGGATGACTTTATAGTTGATAGCAACAATGACAATCTTTAATTTGGAACTCGTGCAGTGTGTTAGGAAAGTGAAAACACTTGTGGTTATCATCGCTATGATACAAGGTAAGAATTGTTGCAGTGAGAGTGATAGTAGTAGTAGTAGTAGTAGTAGTAGTAGTAGTAGTAGTAGTAGTAATAGTAGTAGTAGTAGTAATAGTAGTAGTAGTAGTAGTAGTAGTAGTAGTAGTAGTAGTAGTAGTAGTAGTAGTAGTAGTAGTAGTAGTAGTAGTAGTATCAGTAGAGTAGTGGTAGTAGTATTGATAGTAGTAATAGTAGTAGTTGTTAAATTAGTTGTAGAAGAAGAAGTTGTAGTATCAGAAATTGCAGTTATTATTATTTTGTTGCTGTGTTAGTAGAATCAGCTGCAGCAGCAGCAGCAGCAGCAGTAGTAGTAGTAGTAGTAGTAGTAGTAGTAGTAGTAGTAGTTGTTGTTGTTGTTGTGTTAGTTGTTGTTGTTGTGGTGGTGGTGGTTGTAGTAGTAGTAGTAGTAGTAGTAGTAGTAGTAGTAGTAGTAGTAGTAGTAGCAGCAGTAGTAGTAGTAGCAGTAATAGTAGTTGTAGTAGTTGTTGTTGTTGCTGTGGTAGTGGTGGTGGTGGTAGTAGCAGTAATAGTAGTAGTGATTGTTAAAATCATCAATACTTAGTAGTAGCAGTAGTAGTAGTAGTAGTATTAGTAGTAGTAGTAGTAGTAGTAGTAGTAGTAGTAGTAGTAGTTGTTGTTGTTGTTGTTGTTGTACTACTACTAGTAGTAGTAGTAGTAGTAGTAGTAGTAGTAGTAGTAGTAGTAGTAG
>NC_088362.1:82853810-82858749 GCF_034508935.2 Berghia stephanieae
AAAATTGGCCACACAGAGAATCGTTTAAAAAAAAAGAACAATGTTTTTTTTTCTTCTAGTTTAGTCGATTGTTTTGTTTTTCAAAATCGATGTTTTTTAAAGGGGTGAGAGTGAAAACAGAATTTAGTCATGTGAGGTTCTATTTGGCCACTTTGAAGTCGAAAAAGGCCACGCGGAACTCTGGTTATCTGGCAGCTTGTCCCCTATCAACATCATTTATCTATATAAACCATTCATTGGGTGAGAAGAATTGAGACGACAGCGAGTGACAATCGGATTTAAGACTGGTTAAAAGGGTTAATCAATTCGTCCCGATGGAGCTCTAGAATTCCTGGAGACCGGTAGATCACCAGACACGATCTATCAAACCATGACCTTTTGAAATCAAAGGGACCATGGGGTGTGTCAGGAATCAGTACACCCATAATTTGTCAATGCCATTTTGATTTGGATCGTGCTCTGTTTAGATTGAATTAGATAACCCAATTTCTATAGATAGTATTGATTTGTTTTCTGTGCTCACGACATATTATGTTTATGATTATTTATCATTATTATTACCATTACTACTTATATCGTCGTGATCATCATCAACATAATAATAATAATAATAATAATATAATAATAATAATAATAATAATAATAAATAATAATAATAATAATAATAATAATAATAATAATAATAATAATAATAATGATAGACTAATGATAATAATAATAAAAAAAATAAAATAATAATAACAATAGGGAAGCTGGCAGGAACAACTTGGGGTGCTAATCAAGCGCTTCTGAGAACTTCCGCTCTGGCACTATGTTCTTCCACGCGGAGTGCTGCAGTCTACTGTGAGGTAGAAGCAAGAACGTTGAGAGGGTAAATGAAAAATTTCGCAAGTCCATGCATTATATTATAAGAGCCCGGAACGCTGGCAACAACGCATAGAGAATGGGGCCCGACAATGGCAGCAATCCTGCCCCCCCCCCTCCCCCGCCCGATATCCAGTGGGAGACGATTACGAACAATTGGCTTAATAAGATCAAAAAGAGAATTGGGATACCCCTCTCTAGAGCATAATTGACGGTGCCCCTGTTTCGAGCCGAAGTATATCCGACCCTCGACAATTGGATTCAGTAGTCTGATGTCACGCGCCCGGCAACGGCGGCCATCTTGGTTCTAAACAAAGAAAATCTTTACTTTTTATTCTTCATGCTGGCGAGAACTTTTCATTCCTTTTCATATGCCTTGTGATCAGAATGTGTAAAAGTCAAAACGTGATCAAATTGATGGGTTTTTTTTCCTCTGGATACGCTTTTAAGGTCGCCGGAGAAATATTTCATACGGCGTCCGCCATTGTTCCGATAGTTTAGAGCCAGTGTTACTAAGTTACCATACGTCATTAGGAAGGAAGTGACGGTACGACTATTGAATCCTATTCACCATCCCATTGAGCATACAACACCCAGTGCTTGTTAGGGACAGCAATGTTGTACCCTTAATGTGGCCAGCCCAGTCACCAGTTACGAATCCCGTGGAACAAATTTGTTCATTTCAGTTACCAAAGTAAAAAGTTCAACGTTCTCTCTTCTTGACGTCTTGGAATCGCTCGGTATTTAATTTAAATACCGCCCGATTCCAAGACGTCAAGAAGAGACAACGTTGAACTTTTTACTTTGGTAACTGAAATGAGAACCAAAATAATTACAAAAACTGTCAACTGTCTTACAGTGTCGACGAGGCGTTGAGAAAGCCCTTGTTTGATACTTAAGGTTGATACACATAAAATATTGATTACAAAAACCATTTCTGCCAAGTTTCGATTTTCAGTTTTTATAAGATATTATTTACTGTACAGCAATGGCGTTTCGTCTGTCAATACACCTATAATTTTATGAATCCTCCATCAGTTCCCTTTCAGATGATAAAATAGCACTTGTGGATTTATTTTGTATGTAAAGTGGGTGACAGAAAATATAGATGTAACGTTGCTAATGATCTTTACTGTATCTATATTATCTTTATTTTTTGATAGATTAAACTTATTTTTCTTGTAAGTCATCTTTCTGTTATCTACTATAATAGTAGTTTTGGAATCATCTGCTTGTGCCTGGATGGGACTTTTAGATAATGTCAAAATAGGCACTTTGTGGATTCCTCATGAGATTTTCTGTTCCCTTTTTTGAACCAGTCTCCTTTGCGCTGATTTTTCTTCGTTGCTTTAACTTCAGATCTACACCTTTTCCTATATCATCTTCCTTTTTACTGGCGTTCATAGTGACGCATGTACCGTAAAATCCCTTAAAACTAAAATATCAAGCCAACCTACTGCTACTACGCTACGACTACTGCTACCACTACGACTACTACTATTAGCACTTTACTAATACCACTTCTATTACTACTACTACTACTACTACTACTACTATACTACTACTACTACTACTACTACTACTACTACTACTACTACTACTACTTCAAAATCGAATAATTCAGTTATTATACCTATTATTGTCGATGTTGCAATCCAAAAGAGAACGCATCCAAGAGAACTTACGACACTTCATTCAATTCTTTTAAGAATATTGAAAGGCCTGAGATTGCTGATAGATTTGAGACCAGTTTGTGTTTTTTCCCTATATATTGAACTTAAGACACGTTGTCTCAATCGAGCCACGCACGTTACCCCAGAACACTTCAATAATCAAATTCATTCTTATTAAAGGACACTAAATACGTCTAGAAATAGCCATAGATATCTCCATTTTCTTGCCATCTCTCTATTCAAATCGCTGAGACTTATTGTGATCGAAGGGAGAGATAATGCAATTATCATGCTCAGCTGGGTTGAGGTTCTTCAAATTGGCTGGCTGATTAAGCTATTGAGAAGATCAAAAACTTAATATAGAAGCTTTCTCGTTGCCGTGAAGTAGTTCTCAATGGGAGGTAACTGCTAGATTATAAACAACAATATTAAATCTCTCGGCTTGAATGGGATGAGCTCATGATGTCGTGACTTTTTGAATGTAGAGTCCAATAGAAAACTGGTAGGCAAATTGCCATAGCTTTCAGTGGTAGCGGGTTCGAGTTTTGATTTAGATTAAAATACTATTATTTTAAATTTTCGAACTTTCATTGCATGACCCAATATACCACCATTAAAAGATGAATCATGTTTCATATTTGTGACGCACCTCCACAAAACGGTATTATAACGAATATAGATCAAATTCTGAAAATCAAATTTATAGCTAAATATATAAATAATGTATATGAAATTTGAATTACTCTTATCTGTTTTATAGTGGAGAATAAATATGTTTCATAAAGTGCAAAACCCTTAAATTTTGGGTCTTATAACTTCCCATGGTGTTTGGAGAGGCCACACTATTCCTGTCTCTCCTATCCTTTTTTTTCGTTCCACGTTGCTCTCTCTCTCTCTCCTCTCTCTCTCTCTCTCTCTCTCTCTCTTCTCTCTCTCTCTCTCTCTCTTTGTTCTGGATTGAGATTGCTCGGTTTTTTTTCATGGTCTTGGCCGGGTCCTTAGCAGAGAGGGATGCAGAAGTATGGTTCTCTTATTTTTTTTTCTTTTTTTGAGAGCTGATGTTGATTTTCCCCTTGTAAATCATGTACGGATCTGTAAAACTTATAGTTATATAGACAAAACACTGAATTTCAAGAAAACACGAGACAAGCTTGCTAATAAGTCGACCTCTCAGTGTTGTTGGTTACAAAGTGAGTGCTCCATCAACTGAGCTATCTACCCCCTCCCCTAGTGTCAAATGCTATCGCATGTTAATATTATTACTACACGATGATAAAGAAATGTTCTTGTTGATCTAAGACAAAACATTGAATTCCGAGCAAATGTCATACAAGCTCACAAACAAGTCGAGCCACTCAAGGTTGTTTTAAATGAAAACATAACGATCCTGTCTCCTTGTCTTTGATAATAGGGTTGCTTTGATTTCAAGGCAGCCTGATGTGGATTCCAATAAACTCGTTAGACGTGATATGCAGTTTCACAATGATTGTCTTATTATGTCGAGTATGGTTGTGGTGGTGGTGATGATGATGATGATGATGATGATGATGCTGAGCATGATGATGATGATGATGATGATGATGATGATGATGAAAAGGAGGAAGATAATGATGATGGTGATGATGAGGAAGATGATGATGATGGTGATGATGATGATGATGATGATGATGATGAAGAGGAGGAAGATGATGATGATGAAGAGGAGGAAGATAATGATGATGATGATGATGATGATGATGATGATGATGATGATGGTGATTATGATGATGATGATAATGATGATGATGATGATGATGATGATGATGACGATGATGATGATTCTCTGAATGACTACAAGACCACTGAATATGAAATACCCCACTAGAGCAATGATTATATATGCAACACCGGTTATCAGTAATATAAATGATAAGAAGATAGGCTTCACGTTGTGGTGGACAATGTCTCTCCTTATTAATATCAGACCAGAGTTGAAAGCTGTACTTTTCTTGGCGGAATATAATTTTTCCAAAAAAAAAAAAAAAATGGCCAAACGTATGCTGCTCTTTCAATATGAAGCAGCAATTAGAAAAATTCAATAAATTACAAGCAACTAAGGAAAGGCCTTGCTTTGAATCATGACAAGTTCAATTTAAATAAATAAATAAATAAAATAATAAAAAATAATAACATTCCTTTTATTCATCCCCATGGGAAATTTATCTATTCCAAGGAAAGACTGGAATAACCTAGGCGTCAGTCACAGTGCAGCGCCGCAGAGTGAGCTACGGCGAGGTGACACTTGGTCAAGGCCACCCCGCGTGGCAGGAAGAGTGATCGAACTCGGTACCTTTTTTTAGAGTACGAAGCAAAGACCGTACCGCTGAGCCACGCTGTCCCATAAAGAAACTATGCCGGCTATA
>NC_088362.1:82858848-82872185 GCF_034508935.2 Berghia stephanieae
AAAAAATCTAAAAATTTTCCATTTCTGATCGTTTCTACAGGCAAGAAAGTACTTGGCGATAGACTAGCATCCTATCCAAAGGGCAGCAAGCAATTGCCATTGGTCGTTTCACGCTATAGAAACCGGGATAAACTCCGGCCCCATGGATTACGTGATGATGATGATGATGATGATGAATTATTATTATTATTATTATTATTATTATTAATTATATTATTATTATTATATTTTTATTATTTTTATTATTATTATTATTATTATTATTATTATTAATTATTATACATAAAGCTCAATTTTTCTTAATCTGATTCATTCCAAAAAAACAGATTTTTTTATCATGCGTTTAATATTTACAACCTCCCCTTAACGTATCACCTTTTCATTTTCCGTGCCATGTTATCAAAATTAAATTACGATAAAAACTTTTTCCAATCCTTATCTTGAGTATCTACTTTAAACTCCTTTATTACAATACTTGTCGGCTGAGTTACATCAGATAAAGAGAAGATAATATTATTATAGTCTTGACTATAGAGTGTCCACAAAGTCAGGTTACACATAATAAGGCTTTCACTATAAATTTTCATTCATCCAATTTTTTTGCAGTTGTGGGGAAAAAGGTTCAATAGTCTGATGTCACGTCCCCCCAGCAAACGATCAGCTTGGTTCTAAACAAAGAAATGGGTATTTTTTAATTCTTCATGCGGGCTCGAAATTTTTCACATGTCATGTAATCAGAATGTATTAAAAGTCAAAGCATGAAAAGATTTATAATGTTTTTCTCCTCTGGATACACTTTTATGCTCGTCGGAGAAGTTATTTCATAAGAGCATCCGCCATTGTTCGATAGTTTAGAGCCAGATACTAAGTTACTCTGCGTCAATTACGAGGGAAGTGACGTCACCACTGTTGAAGCCTTTTGGGCCCCTGAACGTCACATTTCTTCCTAACTGAGAGTGACGAAGAGTTCACGTGGTGTGAAAATGCTGTTCATTTAACGCCTAATTGAATTAAAATTGTTGTGTAAAGGAAGTCTATAACATCACCATCTAACAATTATGTCTGAATGTGAACACCCCGTATTTTTTAGTGCTTAAACATTCTTGTATCCATTTAGAAATTAAAAAAAAGTTTTCATCAAATGATAAAACTATAAGTCTACGTATAAAAAAGTACATATAATATTTATTGTGAAGAGCTGGATATGAACCAGTGCCAGCCAGACAAAGCAGAAAAAAAGTAGAATTATTTTAAACCTTCCGAAAAAAAAAAATCTATTTTCGGAACGGTATTTTTTTTTTTTTTGTATATTTCTTTCTGCTTTGTCCCACATTTTCATGCACACTTCTTCAGATACTTATATTACACCAGTGCCTACTCCATAATCCCGTAACTTGGCCAAGTGGTATGTTTATTTATAAATCAGAGTTTTCGGCGGAATCAAACCTCTGAAGTCCCGATTTTCACGATCGGCGGAAACAAAAATTTGAAGCCAACGTACGAACTTTGCGCACCATGATTTATTTAATTTTGGGCGGATCAGACCTACATGGTGGGCAAAGTTCGTATTCTAGGCTTCAGAATTTTGATCTGCCGATCGTGAAAATCGGGACTTCAGAGGTTTGATCCGCCGACCATCGCTGTGTAGATTTGTTTAAGAACAGAAACTCTTACACATTTTTATGACAAGATATATAATTATACAATTCCATCTGGATTTAAATTTGCGCTTTTGATTTATTAACGTACAATTCAAAGCAGAAAATTAATAGTTCTCGTTTATTCTTCACACACACACACACACACACACACACACACACACACACACACACAACCAAGTTTCCCCTTTTCGTATCCACATACACATTGGCACAATCATTGCTAATGTCATGTTGAAAAAATAAAGAAACAAACAAAGACCAAAAAAAAAAAAAAAGACACAATGTAAATTGGTAAGGGAAAGAAAACGTCGTAACGCACGCATATTTATCCGTCGATTTCACACATTTACATACATGGCAACTATAATATTATCAACAAAGACAAAAGTATCGACACTGCATAGTAATGAATGGTTTTACACACTAGCGTATGTGCTAAAATCATGATTTATCCCAAAACCACTAATTATTTCTAGTTGATTGTGGAAAAAAAAATACGTATATTTTTTTAAATATTTCATTTAAGTGACAAAATGCCTTTTACGAGAAAACGTGAAATCCACAACGATTGAACCAAATAACTGCCGAACTCTGAAAAAATACGTATTTAAAAATTTGGCCAGAAATCTCGTCCTTCAAACATCGATCGATTAAAATGACCCTTATCTTCGCAAAAAACTGTCAAACCTGGGTGCTAGGCCAAATTTTTAAATACACGTCTTTCCACTGTACGTCAATTAACTGGTTAAACCTCAAAACAACCGATTTTACCGAAAATCAATACAAATTCCGATGCAATCACCCATTTATTGCCGTCATTTAGTGCTATTTTTAAACAAAACATTCTATTCCTAGCTTTGTTTACTTTATGTATAGATAGTTCGAAGATGACGTCACTCGGGTCTTTGTTATTGTTTTTTGCCATCCACGTTCATGAGTAATGCTCACTGAACTGTATTAACCCGACCATAAACGTTCATGGATACACACAGTTTTGTGTGTTGGTCCGTTATACTTCCGGATGGCAATGTTATGAGCTTCTTAGGCAAGCGCATACATTTTGATCGAAGACACATTCCTACAATATGTAACCATAAAGCGTATCAAGTTATCAAAATAAAAAATGCTACTATTATAGAAAATTATTGGAGTTAGATTAAAAGAGCTTGTTTTGAATAAGATGAAACGTTATAAAATTGGTGCCTCATCTCATTATCATTATTATTATTATGATTATTATATTATTATTATTATTATTATTATTATTATTATTATTATTATTATTATTATTATTATTATTATTATTATTATTATTATTATTATTATTATTATTATTATTATGATTCATCAGCACCATCATATTCATTATTATTATTATCATCACCATCACCAGCATTATCATCATCATTAACAACCTCAACTTTCTTCTCACATCCGTTCAAATGAAGCAAATTCATAATAACATACTTGATACAATGCAATAATGACTATGTTATAAACTTCATAATATATTAAGTTTAATTAATTTTTTTTTTCTATAAGAGTGGTCCTTCAGCGTCATAAGACCTGCGACTTCGAAATTTACCCCGGTCTCTATAGGGTTAAACCAACAATGGACATTGCCTGACACTCTTTGGATAGGGCGCTTGTCGATCTCAATGTACTTTCCGCCAGATCTAACAGATCCAGCAACCCAATCACTTCTGAATGCTTGGGGTGGTGTCAGAAAAAAATTCCGACTGCACTCGGGGTCCAAATCCAACAGTAAAACTGAACATGTGGAACAAGACATGATGTCTTAAGGCACTATCACACGTTATCTCGACTAAGACAACAAACATTTGACACATTTTACACTTGAGAATAGTGACAATACGTGAGTAAAGTAAAGAGCATTTTCCGAGGACTCAGCGGTAATATTTTTTCATCTATCTTTTTTTTTTTTTGAATACAAAATCAAAAATCTTCGCCGCAGACGGAACATGTCGGGCGGAATGACGACGTTCTTGTCTTATGGTATGAAACGCGATGCTAACGTAAAGGTCTCTAGTTCACGTCTCACTCTGGTGGCGGAAAGTCGAGTCCTTGGAAGGCCTCATTAATCACATTATCTCACCAAACTCAGGTGAACAATGAGCATCAAGCGAGTAACGACGTCGTCTCTGTCGAAAAAAAATATATATACTTGTAATAGCATCTTACAGAAGCCATGTCTCGCCCTTTGTTTGTTTGTTGCTTTAGGTCTCTTCCAACACAATTGAGGTTATATGAGAGACCGCTGAAACAAAAAAACAAGCAATCTAACAAAAATAGTACAAATGTAAATCAAAATCATAACTAAAGATATCATAAGCTAAACTATAAATAACCAAGAACAAACAGGCAGAAGATTTACAGAAAAAAAAATCCCCTGTCAAAAATACAATCACAAACCAAAGAAGCAGGATAGGCTAGTAACGAGAAGAAGAAACGACATCACTATCGGATCGTACACCCATGCGAACATCATAGGTATATGATTCAAGGGTGATGCTCCCATCCAACCACCTGCTGTCTCACCCTGTTTTTCAGTGTCGTTAATTGGTTGGGATAGCGACCTGAACATGTTTACATGTCTGATAAGCCAAATTGTTATGCGATCGTTCTTGTAATGGAACTATTCTCAAACCAATGCAAAATGCCGTCCTTTACAGCAATGTTAAATCAGGCCCATAACTGCGTCCGGTTATCAAACATGCAAATATGTGCAC
Organism: Berghia stephanieae; assembly: GCF_034508935.2. Classification (NCBI taxonomy): domain Eukaryota; kingdom Metazoa; phylum Mollusca; class Gastropoda; order Nudibranchia; family Aeolidiidae; genus Berghia; species Berghia stephanieae. The sequence goes on from NC_088362.1 coordinate 82,863,260, forward strand.
CTGGCTTGTAAAACTCTATAAATATTTTGTGGGCATTACGCTATAATATTATTACAACAGTCCACGTTCCCCCCCCCCCCCCCCCCCCTTAATGAGGGGGGAAATGTGATGTGTGCATGTGCTATTAAATTATTTAATGGGAAATGAAGACGATTTTGTGAATATGTATGTGTGTGTGTGTTTTAAGTGTCTGTGTGTGTGTTTGTTTTTGTTTTTGTGTTGTTGTTTTTGTTTTGTTTTGGGGGTTATTTTGGGGGGAGGGGGGGGGGGGGTTCCCTACTTTCCTTTTTTTTTTCTTTTTGCTTTTTGCTTTATTTTGTTTTTTATTTGCTGATTTTTGTTTGTTTGTTGGGTTTTTTTTTTTTGGTTTTATCTTTGGAAAGAGGGGAGGGGGGGGGGGGGGGGGGGGGGGGGGGGGGGGGGGGGGGGGGGGGGGGGGGGGGAGATTAGGTTTTGTTTAGTTATTAGGTTTTGTTTAGTTTTTTTTTTTTTAATAAATTTGTTGTTAATTGTTGTTTTGTTTGTTTGTTTTTGGTTGTTATTTTGATTTTGGTTCTGTTTCATTGTGTGTGTGCTTTTTGTTTGTTTGCATTGTTTAATTGTACTTTTTTTTTGTTGTTATTTTTGTTGTTTGTTTTTGTTTTTTTGTTTGTTTTTTTCTTTGGGGGGGGGGGGGTGTGTTATTTTTCCCTTGTATGTTGTTTTCTTGAAGGGGGGGGGGGGGGGGGGGGGGAGACGATTTCTTCATATTTTTTTTTTTTTGTCTTTCATAGATTATCTTTTTCTTTCAGCATTATGATAATTCATGACTATCTCTTACTTATGCTTTTCTTTTCATTTGCAATTTCAGATCTTCTTTACGGAGGCAACACCAATGATCCACTGCACGACTGCAATTGGAACTAAATCGAGTCCCAACATAGAGATTTGAATTTCCACAGGCGCTATTACTATTACTGTTTTCTTTTGTTGGTTTTTTTTTTTTCGACAGGGACAACAACACTGTTGCCGCCCTTGATTGTACTCATTTTTACACCTGAGTACGGTGAGAGCATGCCTTTATTTTTTTCTTCAAAGAATCAACTTTGCACCACCAAAGCGGAACTGAAATCGGTAACCATTCAGGGTAATGAGAACCCGGGCGTCAATGATACAATGGAGCATGACAAAACACTTTGAAACGTGGAGTAGCATTCAAATCATTATATATTTTTGCATTTTGAGTTACTAACAGTTTTCTCGTGTCGTGATCCAGCGCTTCATTAAGTTAAAAAAAATTGAGCTTTTATATAACGCAATATCCACTAAACGTGTTCAAATCGCTTTAACAAGGGGTCCCTGGCCAACAGCGACATTTAACATTTAGGACGGGACATGACGCCTGTTAGGCGATATCACATTTTTTTTTTAGGACAGAGGCGACGCTGTTAACGGCCAGGTACTCATTTTACACCTGAGTACGGTGAGAGAATGCGAGTAAAGAGCCTTCTTCAAGGACTCAACTATGCGTCGAGCGAGGCTCGTACCCAGGACCTTCCGATCCGAAAGCGAGTGTTATGCCACTGGACCACATAGAGAAATACTCTAAAAGCAATCATTACTTACTTGCAGGTCCGATAACCTAAACTGTTATGGGCTCATTGGTGTAATGGGAATACTCTCAAACCATCGAATTCTTACTTGCAGGTCCGATAACCTAAACTGTTATGGGCGCATTGTTGTATTGGAAATACTCTCAAACCAAGGGGGAAAACCCATGGTCCAATACAACAAAGTTAAATAAAAGCCATCACTGTGTTCGGTTACAAGACTTACTAATAATATATGCACATAGCTGCAGTAGTGGTAGCCTATTATTGTGATTTCGAGAGCGTTGTGTATGAAAGCACATTCAACGAGTCTCATAAATAAGGGTGATTCAACCAAATGAAACCACTTCAGTAGATGTGTATTTTAAACAAATCTAAGTCCCAATTCTATTTCAATGGAGTGGTATAAATAATACATTTTATTTCATGTTCAAATTTCATTGAATAGTCTAATTCTGTATGACTAAGATATTATCTCAAAAACGTAATAATAGCGATATCTTAAAAATCTTACATATATAAATATTGTCATAATCACAATATTACTCTGCTTTGCATTATAGGCTTATGAAAATATTATTATGCACACAATCGAAATATATTTCTTGGCAACAAAGAAAAGACCAGCGTGTGTTTTTAATGTTCATTGAATTTCATTGAATAGTCTAATTCTGTATGACTAACTAAGATAATATCTCAAAAACTTAACAATAGCGATATCTTTAAAATATTACATATATAAATATTGTCTCAATCACAATATTTGTCTGTTTTGCTTTGTATGCTTATGAAAATATTGAAATGCACACAATCAAAATATATTTCTTGGCAATAAAGAAAAGACCAGCGTGTGTTCATTTAAAAGACAGGATATTAGTTTTTATTTCAACGTCACAGTTTATAGAAATTGAGTTAGTGGTTTGGGGTAAAAGTTTAAAAAGGAGGATTCCCAACGTTATATATGTTTTGTTTTTGTTTTTTCAGGGCTTTACGGTACTTGCAACACATTACTGTCATATCAGCGCCAGTAAGTAAAAGAGGAAGAAAATGGGATAGTAAAAATTTCTAGAATTACAATTAAAGCACCCACGAAAAATTAAGACAAAGGGAAATTGGTTCGAATAGGAAACAGATGTAGATTCCAAGAGCATAACATCAAAGTATTTTGTTTGAGACCACCTAAAAGTCTCATCCAGACACAAGCAAATGTCCCCGCTAAGAGGAATACAATCAAATGTTTATAAAACAAAACATAATACGGTGTATAGCAGAGAGATGATTTAAAAGAGCGTTTTACACGAGTATGATGACAGAATGTGAGTACAGAAAGAGCATTCTTCAGGGACTCAACTTTGCGCTGCCCATGGAAAGCCTCGAACCCGGGACGGACAGATCAAAGCCACGGAGTTATGCTACAAATTCCCAACGCCATAGATAATAAACAATTGAAACTCACAGCCTCAACGCCTAAAATGGGTTTCAAGTCGAGGCGAACTTGATATTTAATCATAACTCTGTCGTCCTCTAAAAACAAAATCATTAAAAACAATTTGGCCTAAAACTCCTAAGGATGTCTTCAAGAGAGTCCCTGGTCTGAGAGTTTTTGACAGGATGGGGGTTATTTTGATCAATCAATATTTGAAGGACGGATTTTCTGGCTAAAACCGTTACAATTGTATGTTGTTGTTGTTGTTGTTTTTTTTTTGTTTTTTTTTTTTGTTTTTGTTTTTTTAATTTTTTTTTCTTTTATTTCTTGTTTTGTTGGGATTTTTTTCAGAGTACGACAAAATTTAACGTATAAAAACAATATTTTAAACTTGCATTAATTCTACAGTATATACTCTATTATAGCAGAATCTTTAAACCAACCGTGAAGTTTAAATTTAGTTTTTCTGGTCATTTTAGCTATATAAATTCACTTTAATGCGTCATTTTACCCAAACATAATGCCTGATATACTTTCTTTCTTCTCTTAATTTGCAAACCATCCCTGGTGTATTGTCTCAAATGTAGGCGTCTCGGTGTTTTTACAGGATGTATTTGTGTGCTATAGTAATGAATTAGCCTGAGACCTAGGTCTATTTCTAAACTATTTTGAGATGGTAGGTCATGATTATGAAAGTCACAGCCTTTATTTCGACCTCAGGGTAGCATTAGGTCCGTTTGCTCTATCACGTAAAAAGTAACTAACAATTAGTCAATCATCATATAGGAGGAAATTTTTTTAAAGGATGCATTGAATATTATAATATTATATGTGACCGGTCTTCTCTGAAAAGAATTTTGTCGGGCTGAAACAAATGGCAAAAATTGTTTTTATAGTAGAAACGACCAGAAATGTGAGATTACAGTTCCTTGTCAGTTTAAAATGCGAAGTCCATGGTCTCCAATAAAAAAAACCATCATACTTTAGCAAGCCCCCCCCCCCCCCCAAAAAAAAAAAAAAGAAAAAAAAAAAAAAGAAAAATCAATCAATTTTTAGCACCTCAATCATAGTACTGCTTTGAGGCAATGGGACACATATATTATTATATCTCAATCAAAGTACATAGTGACATGTGCTGTTGACAGATCGTTGTGAGGTGTGTATGGACGACACTGTCATGTGACTGTGTGAATAAGCTAATGTACATACATCTCACGTGTGTGTGGGAATTATTTATTTGGTTTCGCTAGATAGCAACCGCCAATTAATAACGACATACCATTGTTATCTTGAACATTAATGAGATTCACAGACGTGCAACGATCATTTCTCCACATTGACATCATCATCATCCCCGTCATCATCATCATCATCATCATCATCATCATCATCATCATCATCGCGGTTGAGAAATAACCGAACATCCCAACACATCTTTAGCTGGAGAGAACGCAATAGATCGATCAATATCCACTCAGACACACAGTCGTATCTCTTACACTCATATATAACATTGTGCTCAACAAGTGCACAATGAATAATTAATTCGGATGTGTAGTTTTGTTACACGGCTATTTTTGGTTCACTTTAAAAATACAAGGCAAATACACCCAACATTAATTTAATCTTCCAAAAAATTAAAATGTGTTTTGACTATGAAATTCAGACCTTGTTTTCATCTCTTGCCATAAAACAGATAACAACAATAAAAGCGTAAATAAAGAAGAAGATAAAATGAAATAAGTGACCCATCGAATCAACCCGGTATTATACGGGAGTGAACCAGTTACAGAAATTTGCTTCTTTATTATAAATTATGAAAATCTATTTAAATGATTATGCTCGATGAAAAGAATGAATGTATTTTCTGAAATTCCCTTTGATCCAAATTTGGCAGCACTTACTCTTTTTTACTTTAAACGCAATTTTTGAAATCCGGTTCACTGCAGTATATTATGACCGAACTGAGGCGATGGAATGCTTATTTGACTTTTATGACTTGTCAAATTATATAAATAGAGAGGAGAAAGGGAAGAGAATCAGATTATTATTATTATTATTATTATTATTATTATTATTATTATTATTATTATTATTATTATTATTATTATTATTATATTATTATTATTGTTATTATTATTATTATTATTATTATTATTACTATTATTATTATTATTATTATTATTATTATTATTATTATTAATATTATTATTATTATTATTATTATTATTATTATTATTATTATTATTATTATTACTATTATTATTATTATTATTATTATTATTATTATTATTATTATTATTATTATTATTATTATTATTATTATTATTATTATTATTATTATTATTACTATTATTATTATCATTATTATTATTATTATTATTATTATTATTATTATTATTATTATTATTATTATTATTATTATTATTATTATTATTATTATCTGACTAACAATACATAGATGAAGCCTCCACAATTTGTGCTAAATTTTTATTATCGCCAAAATGAAGTCAGTGGTTACTACTGATAAAGATAAGGGTTTGTTATTGACAGATAAGGAGTTGTAAGCGAACAGCGCAGACGGAGCTCAAGAAGGTTTCAATGGAGAATAATACCCGACCTGCCTACTTTAAAATTTAAAAATTCGCATTTTATTAGGAGAAAAAATGAATATCTAGTCGCTATAATTAACTTTATAGATCAACGATTTACCCTCACAATGAATAAATGACACTTCAAAATCCTTAAAATTATAATACACTCTAGCACAAACTATCAGATTCAATAAGTTTTAATGACTTGGAAATGCTAGAGAACTTCTGAAATCGGAGCCGAAATTTCGTAATTTTACGAATTTTTCGTACGAGGCAGGTCTGTAATACTGCAAGCATTACTTTAAAATGTGGCCAATCGCCTCAAACCGGTTATCATGTCGGGATGTTTCAGATGCCGAAAATAGAATGCAATGCGTAGCCAAGAACATTCGATTTTTAATACTATGAGTATGTGACCCATGGTCTCAAAACGGTATTAAATCGGGATGTTTCAGATGCCGAAAATAGAATGCAATGCGTAGCCAAGAACATTCGATTTTTAATATTATGAGTATGTGACCCATGGTCTCAAAACGGTATTAAATCGGGATGTTTCAGATGCCGAAAATAGAATGCAATGCGTAGCCAAGAACATTCGATTTTTCATACTATGAGTATGTGACCCATGGTCTCAAAACGGTATTAAATCGGGATGTTTCAGATGCCGAAAATAGAATGCAATGCGTAGCCAAGAACATTCGATTTTTAATATTATGAGTATGTGACCCATGGTCTCAAAACGGTATTAAATCGGGATGTTTCAGATGCCGAAAATAGAATGCAATGCGTAGCCAAGAACATTCGATTTTTAATATTATGAGTATGTGACCCATGGTCTCAAAACGGTATTAAATCGGGATGTTTCAAGATGCAGAAAATAGAATGTTCAGCTAAAAACGTTAGATTTCGTTTGAGTTTCAGTGATCGAAATCTGAAAAAGTAAGACTGAAACTGAGGCAGTATGATTTTGGGATAATGGTTTGGTGTTATTTATTTTTATTATTTATTTATTCGTTTGCTGTTTCAGTTTTGTTTTGTTTTTCTTTTGTTTTTTGGGGTTTTTTGTTGTTTTTTTTTTTTCTATTAAAAAAAAAACATTTTGCTTTGCTTTTGTTTCGTTTTTATTTATTTTTGGTTTGTTTCTTAATTTTCGTTATGCTTTGTTTGTTACTGTTTCATACACAGCAATTTCACATTTAATTTCTATATACACCAGTACCTACTCCCTAGTTGTCACTTTGATGTTCGATTTTTTTTTTATTTTTTTTTGTTTGATTTTTTGTTTTGTTTTTTGTTTTGTTGGTTTTTTTTGCTGTTTTTTTTTTGTTTTGTTTTGTTTTGTTTTTTTGTTTTTTTGTTTTTTTTTTTTGTTTTGTTTTTTTGTTTGTTTTTTTTTGTTGTTTTTTTTTTTGGGGGGGGGGGGGGGGTGAGGGTTATCATTTTAACATTAAATTGACTTTACGACATACATCTGGATCATCTCACTCAACATAACATCACATTGAAATGCTAGGTCACAAAATTGCATCTTTTTTTTTTTAGCCTTCACTACTTTTAAGGTCACTATCCCACCCCATCAAAATAATGTATGTTCCTGACAGAGAATTTAACAAATAAAAACAGGGCTCTGTGTGACTTTATGACACTCGCCTTCGGATCGGTAGGTCCTGGGTTCGAGTCTTGTTCTGAGCGGCGCAAATTTGAGTCCTCGAAATAAGGGCTTTATTCACATTCTCTCATAGTACTCGGGTGTAAAATGAGTATCTGGCCGTTAACAGCGCTGTCTGTGTCGTAGAAAAAATAAATTTGTAATATCGCCTTATAAGTGTCATGTCTCGTCCTACATGTTAGCTGTCGCTGTGTGCTAGGGACAACCCTAATAAAGTGCCATGAGCACGTTCAGTGGATATTGCTCTATATAACTGATACGTTGTTTGTTTTCTTTTTAATTCTCATGATAAATATTGGAAGGTTTATTTATTACTGCATGACAAAATATATCTTGTTTACGTGGTTGTTTTATTTTAACGTGAGCTTTTATACACGAAGTTTCCAATAAATGTGTTCGAAGCACTTTACAAGGCGTCCTAAGCCGGCAGCAAACGTATGAAATAAAAATCCGGTTCGATTTCGGTGTACAGAGATTTGATTAAGCTTGTAGCAGATTATTATAAATAGAACGAAGTTGACGTCACTAAGGCCTTTGTTATTGTTTTTTGCCATCCACGTTTATCAGTAATTCTCACTAAACTGTATTAACCAGGCTATAAACGTTCAAGGTTCAAGGTTACACATAGTTTTGTGCGTTGGTGCGTTATATTTCCGAATAGCAATGTTGTGAGTTCCTTAGCCAAGTCGGATACAACATACCGACACACAAAACCATGTGTAACCTTGGACGTTTATAGTCTGATTGATATAGATACTATGCGCTTGGCTGAGAAGCTCACAACATTGCCATCCGGAAGTATAAGGACCAACACAAGAACTATGTGTAATCTTGGTTGTTTATAGTCTGGTTAATGGAGTTTAGTTAGAATTACCCATAAACGCGGATGGCAAAAAAAAAAAAATCAATAACAAAGATCGGAGTGGCGTCTTCTTCATTCTATCTATAATTTATTGAGACTAAGCACGAAATGGCTGTCTAAAAACAACAAAAATAGAGCTGAGTGACGTCTATTTCGTTTCTTCTATAGTATTGGGACAACGTCAAAGCCGTCTTCAGTACTTGCCTGACACTCGAAGAAATCTTTCCTACCATTTGTGAGTATTTATCACAATATTTTGACACACTCTGACCTGACGACGTCATGCAATGTTGTTTTTTTCAATCGCCAGTGTTAAAATCGTAAGTATCTCTCTGCGTGTGTGTGTGTTTGTGGGGGGGGGGGGGGGGGGGGGGGTGATTGTTTCGGCTGACAGGCAGAAACTTAAGAAAGCAATGGATGGAGCGGAGCGGAGCGGACACCAAGAAGTGAGTAGTTAGTATGATCAAAAATACGAATTTCTGAGTCAATACATTTTATGAAACTTTGCTATATTATCTATCGTCATAATCCCGAATTTCATATTTTGAATACTATAAGCTCTATTTTCAGCATTACCCAGATAATAAACGTTTTGAGACGGTAAGACGCAAATGTAGGAATAAGTCTCATCCTACATGTTCAGAGTTGCTGTTAGCTTGAGACCCCTTGTAAAGCCGGTTGGGTACGTTTAGTGGAAATTGTCCTGTATAATATATGCTTTAATGTGTGTGTGTGTGTGTGTGTGTGTGTGTATGTGTGTGTAGGGGGGGGGGGAAGGGAGGTTAA
>NC_088362.1:82872285-82877285 GCF_034508935.2 Berghia stephanieae
CCCTATCAACATCATTTATCTCATCTCATCTCATGTAGTTCCATATCTGAAGCAGACGTCGGAGGTCATCTTCCGCCAAGCTGATCTATCTCTTGCCAATTCTATTAAAGCAGCGCCACCTTTCTCAGCTTCATCTGTCCAAGTTCTTATCCCTTTCAAATACGTTATTCTTTGTCTTCCTCTTATTCTTTTTCCATTCATCTTTCCAGTCAAGGCGAGTATTTCCAAACCAGGGTGGCGGATAATGTGTCCTAAAAATTCCATTTGGCGTTTGATGATTTTTGTTATCAGTGATCTTTTTCTGTTTGCCATTTCTAAAATTTCTTCATTTCTTTTCCTTTCCATCCATGACACCCTCATCATTCTTCTGTAAAACCACATTTCCACTGCCTCCAGTCTTTTAACCATGGTCTTGTTTATGGTCCAGCTCTCACAACCATATAGCAGCACAGACAGTACATAGCAATCCAGGACTTTGATTTTTGTTTTCATGCTAATATTCCTGTTTTTCATAATTGTATGCAGCTGGTTGAATGCATTCTTCGCCATACCTATTCTTTTCTTTATTTCACAATCTGATTTTCCATTGGATGTTACATTGAAGCCTAAATATTTGAAACATTCAACTTGTTGTATTGTTTGTCCTCTGCTTGTTATTACACAGGCTGGTGGGTTATTATTTTTAGATACCGTCATACATTCTGTTTTAGATATATTCAGTTCCAGTCCCATATTTTCACTACTCCTGACTACAACATCCAGTAATTCTTGTAGTTCATGTTCAGATTCTGCCAGTAGAACCGTATCATCTGCATACCTCAGATTTGTTACATTCTTTCCTCCAATACACACCCCCTTCTTATGTTCGATATCTCTTAATATCATTTCACTATAGAGGTTGAATAAATCTGGAGACAAAACACACCCCTGCCTAACTCCTCTTCTAATAGGTGTAAAACTGCTTAGTTCGTTGTCAACACGCATTGCTGCTTCTTGTTCCCAGTACAAATTCCGTAATATTCTTAAATCTTTACCATCAATGTCCAAGGATGATAGAATTTTGAATAGTTTTTCGTGTTGTACTTTATCAAAGGCTTTTGAATAGTCGATGAAACACATATACAGATCTTTATTTACTTCAATACATCTTTCCATCAGCATTGATAATGTGAATATTCCATTTCTGGTACCCTTGTCCTCAACAAAACCAAATTGCATCTCCCCAATTTCAGGTCGTATTTTATTTCTTATTCTTAGTAAAATTATCTTCAAAAGAATTTTTGTGAGGTGGCTCATTAGGCTAATAGTTCTGTGTTGTTCACAATCAACTGCCCCTGGCTTTTTTGGTAGTGCTATAAAAATGGATCGTTTCATATCAGTTGGCATTTTTCCTGTGTCATACACTTGATTTAGAAGGTTTGTGATGAATTCAATCCCCCATTCACCCAGGCCAGTCAAGGCTTCAATTGTTATGGCATCAGGTCCTGCAGCTTTTCCATTTTTCATGCTTTTCATGACGTTCCTAACTTCATCTTTCATTATAGAAGGCCCTTCCAGTTCTTTTATCATAGGCATTTCTCCTCGATTATCAAAAAAAAGTTCTTCAATATATTCTGACCATCTGTTTAGAATGCAGTCTTTGTCCATGATGGTGTTTCCACGCTTGTCTTTGATGCATCCACTTTTAGCACCTGATTTAGTTTTGTTTGTCACTTCTTTGATTTTCTGATGGAAGAATTTGCCATTTTTTTCTTTGCAGGACATTATATAGTGACATTGTTCATTTATCCAGTCTTCTTTAGCTTCGTTGCATTTTCTTTTTATCTGCCTGTTCAGAGTCTTGTATTTTTCTTCCTGATTTTTGGCCTTTCTTCTCTCATTCATTAATTCTAATATCTCTGGAGTAATCCATTTCTTCTTCTGCAACTTAAGTGTGGTTGGAACATTTTCTTCTAATGATGCAGCAACACTGTCTTTAAACTGCTCATATTTCTCTTCTATATCTGTTAGTTCTCCAAGCACTTCAAACTTGTTTCTTACTGATAGTTCAAATTTTTCTTGTATCTTCTGTTCCTCCCGGAGAATGTCTAGTTGGTATTTAGGTTTAGCCTTTGCTCTTTTGCAGATTTTCAATTTAACTCGTATGGGGCATAGCACAGGTATATGATCGCTGTTACAGTCAGCCCCCGGCATAGATTTGGCATACAAAACCGAGTTTCGGAAACGTTTGCTGATGAGTATGTAATCTATTTGGTTTCTCACTCCATCTCCAGGACTTTTCCATGTCCACTTCCTTCTATTGTGGTTTGTTGACCAAGTATTTGTGATTGTCAGATCATGTTGACGGCACCATTGAATAAGACGATCACCTCTGTCATTTTTGTCTCCCAGACCATGTGGGCCCACAATATCTTCTATTCTTTCTCGGCCCACCTTGGCATTAAAATCGCCCATGATGAGTTTTATGTCTGAAGACTTAAACTGATGCATTGCTTTATCTATTTGTTGATAGAAATTTTCCACTTCTTCATCATCGTGACTGGTGGTTGGGGCGTATATTTGTAAAATATCAAAATCAAAAGGTTTTGCTTGTAGTTTGATTGCCATTACTCTGTCTGATATGGGCCAGAATCCTTTGACTGCTCGCGCCGTTTTATTATCTAGTATAATTCCAACTCCCCTTTGGTGTTCTCCTCCTCCTGAGTATATAATTTTACAGTCATCATAATTAAGTTCTCCTGCTCCTTTCCATCTAACTTCTGATAATCCTAAAACATTGATATTCAATCTCTTCATTTCCATAACTACATTTGCTAATTTTCCTTTCTGGTACAGACTTCTTACATTCCATGTTGCTGTTCGTAATGTTTGGTGGTGCACAGTAGCTGGATGACGGTCGAGAGTCACCTGTTCACCTGCATGACTATCTCTACCGGACGAGGCTGTAATCGAGTTGCTCGAAAAACATCCATTGACGTCGTTGACTAGATTCGCTTGGACGGACATCATGACGATCTTGGGATGATACGTCAGTGGTTTCCCGTTGCCTTCTGACGGATTTTTATCTGGTTTACTCCATAGCCTTTTGACCTCCCGGTCATAACCCACAAGGCAGTGGGAGCATTTGACAGGTTTTAAGGCGCCTCCCATTCACCTTGATAGTCCCTTCATAGAGTATATGAGGCATTTTGTATGTGTAGCTGTGCTGCCAGACTACCCAACCTCACTCTCCACGACTATCGCCAGTTGGTCCGCGGCTTTACAGCTAACCTATAGATCAGGATCTGTAGGCCGTTCCACGATCCGCCACCTGTGGACGCGCTGGGTTGGGGATGGTCGCCCCAGCTGTACCCAGATCATTTATCTATATAAACCATTCATTGGATGAGAAGAATTGAGACGACAGCGAGTGACAATCGGATATAAGACTGGTTAAAAGGGTTAATCAATTCGTCCCGATGGAGCTCTAGAATTCCTGGAGACCGGTAGATCACCAGACACGATCTATCAAACCATGACCTTTTGAAATCAAAGGGGCCATGGGGTGTGTCAGGAATCAGTACACCCATAATTTGTCAATGCCATTTTGATTTGGATCGTGCTCTGTTTAGATTGAATTAGATAACCCAATTTCTATAGATAGTATTGATTTGTTTTCTGTGCTCACGACATATTATGTTTATGATTATTTATCATTATTATTACCATTACTACTTATATCGTCGTGATCATCATCAACATAATGATAATAATAATAATAATAATAATAATAATAATAATAATAATAATAATAATAATAATAATAATAATAATAATAATAATAATAATAATAATAATAATAATAATAATAATAATAATAATAATAATAATAGACTAATGATAATAATAATAAAAACAATAATAATAATAGGGAAGCTGGCAGGAACAACTTGGGGTGCTAATCAAGCGCTTCTGAGAACTTCCGCTCTGGCACTATGCTCTTCCACGCGGAGTGCTGCAGTCTACTGTGAGGTAGAAGCAAGAACGTTGAGAGGGTAAATGAAAAATTTCGCAAGTCCATGCATTATATTATAAGAGTCCGGAACGCTGGCAACAACGCATAGAGAATGGGGCCCGACAATGGCAGCAATCCTGCCCACCCCCCCCCCCCCCCTCCCCCGCCCGATATCCAGTGGGAGACGATTACGAACAATTGGCTTAATAAGATCAAAAAGAGAATTGGGATACCCCTCTCTAGAGCATAATTGACGGTGTCCCTGTTTCGAGCCGAAGTATATCCCGACCCTCGACAATTCCCCATCCCATTGAGCATACAACACCCAGTGCTTGTTAGGGACAGCAATGTTGTACCCTTAATGTGGCCAGCCCAGTCACCAGTTACGAATCCCGTTGAACAAATTTGTTCATTTCAGTTACCAAAGTAAAAAGTTCAACGTTGTCTCTTCTTGACGTCTTGGAATCGCTCGGTATTTAATTTAAATACCGCCCGATTCCAAGACGTCAAGAAGAGACAACGTTGAACTTTTTACTTTGGTAACTGAAATGAGAACCAAAATAATTACAAAAACTGTCAACTGTCTTACAGTGTCGACGAGGCGTTGAGAAAGCCCTTGTTTGATACTTAAGGTTGATACACATAAAATATTGATTACAAAAACCATTTCTGCCAAGTTTCGATTTTCAGTTTTTATAAGATATTATTTACTGTACAGCAATGGCGTTTCGTCTGTCAATAAACCTATAATTTTATGAATCCTCCATCAGTTCCCTTTCAGATGATAAGATAGCACTTGTGGATTTATTTTGTATGTAAAGTGGGTGACAGAAAATATAGATGTAACGTTACTAATGATCTTTACTGTATCTATATTATCTTTATTTTTTGATAGATTAAACTTATATTTCTTGTAAATCATCTTTCTGCTATCTACTATAATAGTAGTTTTGGAATCATCTGCTTGTGCCTGGATGGGACTTTTAGATAATGTCAAAATAGGCAC
>NC_088362.1:82882285-82887285 GCF_034508935.2 Berghia stephanieae
TCTTGAGGCTTTTTTTCTTTTCTAAACCTCGATTGCATTTCTCTCTCTCTCTCTCTCTCTCTCTCTCTCTTTCTCTCTCTCTCTGTCTGTCTCTCTCTCTCTCTCTCTCTCTCTCTCTCTCTCTCTCTCTCTTGCTGTTTTTCTCTCTCTTGTTATCTATCTGTCTATATATTATTTCTGTCTCTTTATCTATCTATCTATCTATCTATCTATCTATCTATCTATCTATCTATCTATCTATCTATCTATCTATCTATCTATCTATCTATCTATCTATCTATTTATCTATCTATCTATCTATCTGTCTATTTATCCATCTATCTATCTATCTATCTCTCTCTCTCTCTCTCTCTCTCTATATATATATATATATATATATATATATATATATAATATCTATCTATCGATCTATTTTTATATATATCTATCTATCTGGGTGGGGTTCCTGACCTTCCAAAGTGGGCAGAGATGTACATACTGTGTCTTCTATCCCCTTATATATGTTTTCCAACATGCTTTCTGTCTTTGTCTTGGAATGAAATTAATTGATTTCGTTCTGGCCCTGGCCAGAGTCCTGGCTGGGAGGGAAACAGTTAAATGCATAATTATTGTTTCGGGAGATGATATCTTTCCTTTGTAAAAGCTCTCTCTGTTATGTATTATTATATTTCTTATTTTGAATGTATAATGTAAGCATTTGAGTGTATTCCTCTTTGCTGGATTTTGTGCTTGTGTCAGGATGAGACTTTTAGGTGATATCAAATTAAGTACATTGGTGGTATACATCTGATCCCTGTTTGTTCCCAGTTCCCCTTTATCTTACTTTCTCTTTGGGTGCTTTAATTGTTATTCTAGAACTTTTTACTATCCCCTGTTCTTCCTTTTTACTGGCTCTGGCATGACCTTAATGTGTTGAAAGCGACTCTCTCTCTCTCTCCCTCTCTCTCTCTCTCTATCTATCTCTCTCTCTCAATATATATATATATATATATATATATATATATATATATATATATATATACCTCTCTTTTTTTCCTTCTCTTTCTCTATCTCTTTCGCCTGTTCTATCGCTATCTCTCTGTCTCTCTCTCTGTCTCTCTCTCTCTCTCTCTCTCTCTCTCTCTCTCTCGCCTCATAGTCTATTTTTCTTTCTTTCTCTTTGTCACTCGTTCTCTCTCTCTCTCTCTCTCTCTCTCCTCTCTCTCTCTCTCGTCTCTCTCTCTCTCTCTCTCTCTTTCTCTCTTTCTCCCTCTCTGATGTTTCAGTCTTACTATCTATTTATCGATCTATCTGTGTGTATATATATATATAATATAGAAAAATAAAAATAAAGGATGCGTCTTGACAAATATGTTTTTGTAGTTAAAGTTTGGTGTGGACCCTTCAGAATCTAGCAAGCGCCTTACTCTGTGCCTCATCGATGTTGTAAGATTTTTGACAGATTTTTTCTCGGCTCGAACTTTAGTTAAGATTACAAAAGGAGGTCATCTAAAGCATTCTCAAGCCATCCGGAGGCCCCCAGACCTGTACGAAACTTTTCAGAAGTCTTCCGCCTTCCGAAACCTTCTCAAATTACGCCGGACGGCTCCGGACGGCAATTAGTAGGACCCCTTGTTGGCTGTATTGCTGAGCATTCAGTCGCCTGTTTAGGCGTACCAAGAAGGATTTGATTTCTCCAGCAATATCGCCCCGTACACTGACATAATCCATATGATTTTGTACCTTTTTGGGTGTTTTGCGTGTTATATCTTTGATTGGCACGTCTGCAATAAAACAGTGTCTTCTGTCCTTTTTATCAATTTGGAACGTTGTCTTGTTGGTAAACTGTACCCGTCACCATTGTTTAAGAGTCCATCGCATGTGGTGTGGAGCATATTGGTCAACATTGACCAAATACGGGGACGTCTCGCATGCAGAGATGCCTCTAGAAGTCTGCATCGCACAGTATGTGTGCTATACTGTCCTAATTCCTGAGCCGTGGCAAGGACTGTTTTTAATGGGTCATCTTCATACATATGAATGATACCTTCATCAGTGCGGACGGTGGTTGCGTGTGGCCCTCCTTGCCTGTGATCTTGAACTCACACCCCGCTTTTGATGTAACCCGATAGATTGACTTTAGACATATCTTAAAGATAGCAGCTATCCTGTTTACACTGAAACCAGCTTTCAAATGTCCAAGGAACCTTGCTCGTTCTTCAGACTTCAGTCTAGGCATCGTAAAGTGTCTGTATCAAAAAAAGACTATATAGATATTGTAGAAGGAAATCTATGTCTATATGTCAAACCAGGTAAACATTTTACAGACAAGACAACAGAAACCTGGTTTATTGTCAAAATAGGAAAACTTGCTATAAAGAATTCCCAATTTCTTGTTCAGTCTACTTATGCCAATTTGAGATCATCCGGGGATCAAATTCCAACCATCACATTTCGCTTCCAAGGACGTATATATGAATATATTTAGTACCATTGTCAGCGGAATAAAATTTTCTTTAAAATATATATGTAATTTGATTTGCTTTGATGCATTTTTTAAATTGGGAGAGCAAAAAATGTAACGTTACTTTTAATCTCTATTGTATATACATATCCAGATGTATCGAGCCCCAAAAAGTGAATTTAGAACTCAAAAAATGAGAAAAAAATACGTTTTTTTTTTTAGTTTTTCCAATGTAGGAAATTGTATGTCTTCTTCTTCATAACGAATAGAATAGTTTCATGATTGGGGGTATTCATTCAATTTCCACCACCGACCTCCCACCTCTTTGAGTATTGGTCACGTGTTTTAAGGTTTGTAGTCATATTATGTATAGTAAATGTACCGTGTTCACCAGGAAAAATGATGAATGCGAAGCGCATGTGGCATCTTGATAAAAATCACCTGCAAAAGCTACATAAATTATTAAATATTTTCATTACGTCTATCTACTAAACATATTGTTACATTTGAATTTGTGTGAATGTGGAGAGCAGAATGAGGGGAGAGGAAATGCTGTGCGCGTGCGAGAGCATTACATCGTGAGTGAGCAGTGTACATCTGATGCCATATCGTAAATTCCGTAGGACGACAAGTGCTCGCTAAAATGCTTTAAGATACGGCGCTGAAGGCATTGGAATATTTTGGTCGCGAAGGAATGGTAATTCGAATATTGAGACGATTAGAGCGTGTGTCCAATTAAAGAATTCCAATGGGCTTGTTTACATCCAGTATCTCATGATGGTATATTTTACTTAAGAACAGCAACTAAACATCATTTTGTGTTGAGGTGTTAATAATATTGTGAAGTGCAATAAATAATGCGTAAATCGTGGTAGTAACGGCGACTAATTTCATAGTTTATCTTTAATAAATAATAATGCGAAATTTAATCTAAGCTTCAATTTAATTACAAAAACAGATCAAATGAACGTTTCGGGTTCCCCCTTTATCAACAAAACAGGATAAATGAAACACTACAGATGAATGAGATAATGTGGTAGTGGCGTTATTGTTGATCTGCTTTTGTAATTAAATTGAAGCTTACATTCAATTTCACAATATTATTTGTTTCTTCGAGCTTCGAGCAGCAACATTTAAATTATTTTATCTTAACGATCTAGCACTATTGTTTTTACATAATTTCTTTATAAGTGTGGAGTTTGTGGAACTTTATAGTTATTTTTATGTATTTTAAAAGATATATTATGAATACCGACGATTACGGTGAAATCTAAGCTCCATTCTGTTTGAAAACTTATAATCAACTCTTTGTCTAGAAAGAATGTATTTATTGGGTATCATTGTCAATATGAGCAAATCAAACAGTTAATGAATAGCTATAAGCCTTAATCCGATATTTAAGTCTTAGTGTAAGGACAAAAGAAAATATAGTTTTATCCTGGATGACTTTATAATTGATAGCAACAATGACAATCTTTAATTTGGAACTCGTGCAGTGTGTTAGGAAAGTGAAAACACTTGTGGTTATCATCGCTATGATACAAGGTAAGAATTGTTGCAGTGAGAGTGATAGTAGTAGTAGTAGTAGTAGTAGTAGTAGTAGTAGTAGTAGTAGTAGTAGTAGTAGTAGTAGTAGTAGTAGTAGAGTAGTGGTAGTAGTAGTGATAGTAGTAATAGTAGTAGTTGTTAAATTAGTTGTAGAAGAAGAAGTTGTAGTATCAGAAATTGCAGTTATTATTATTTTGTTGCAGTGTTAGTAGAAGCAGCTGCAGCAGCAGCAGCAGCAGCAGTAGTAGTAGTAGTAGTAGTAGTAGTAGTAGTAGTAGTAGTAGTAGTAGTAGTAGTAGTAGTAATAGAAGTAGTTGTTGTTGTGTTCGTTGTTGTTGTTGTGGTGGTGGTGGTTGTAGTAGTAGTAGTAGTAGTAGTAGTAGTAGTAGTAGTAGTAGCAGTAGTTGTAGTAGTAGTAGTAGTAGTTGTTGTTGTTGTTGTTGTTTTTGTACGAGTAGTAGTAGTAGTAGTAGTAGTAGTAGTAGTAGTAGTAGTAGAAGTAGTAGTAGTAGTAGTAGTAGTAGTAGTAGTAGTATAGTAGTAGTAGTAGTAGTATAGTAGTAGTAGTAGTAGTAGTAGTAGTAGTAGTAGTAGTAGTAGTAGTAGTAGTAGTAGTAGTAGTAGTAGTAGTAGTAGTGGTGGTGGTTTTAGTAGTAATAATAGTAATAGTTGTAGTATTAGTTGTAGTGGTAGTGGTGGTGGTAGTAGTAGTAATGGTATTACTAGTAGTAGTAGTAGTAGTAGTAGTAGTAGTAGTAGTAGTAGTAGTAGTAGTAATAGTAATAATAATAGCAGTTGTATTAGTAGTAATAGTAATGGTAGTAGTAGTGGTAGTAGAAGAAGAAGAAGTAGTAGTAGTAGTAGTAGTAGTAGACGTTGTAGTAGTAGTAGTAGATGTAGTAAAAGTAGTAGTAGTAGTAGTAGTAGTAGTAGTAGTAGTAGTAGTAGTAGTAGTAAATAATAGTAGTGTAGTAGTAGTAGTAATATATAATAATAGTAATAGTAGTAG
>NC_088362.1:82894785-82914785 GCF_034508935.2 Berghia stephanieae
AAAATTCATCATCTTTCAGGAAATGTCTCAAGACTGAGCTGTTCCGTAAGGCTTAATTTTTATGAAATAGATGTTGCTTTGATTTTTTATTTATTTTGTATTCATGCTTATTATGGAGTGTCTTGATTTTAAATAAGAAAATGTTTCTATCATGGAAAGCGCCACAGAGCACGACTAACGTCGATGTTAAGGCACTATATAAATTCATTATTTATTTATTTATTAATTACCTAAAACGCATTCATCAATATTCACTCCTCCT
The DNA here is from genome assembly GCF_034508935.2 of Berghia stephanieae. Lineage (NCBI taxonomy): Eukaryota > Metazoa > Mollusca > Gastropoda > Nudibranchia > Aeolidiidae > Berghia > Berghia stephanieae. The sequence goes on from NC_088362.1 coordinate 82,895,048, forward strand.
GTGTGCGTAATAGCCATGGAATAATATTAAAAAGACCGAGTCGTTTTATCACCATCTCTATTTTCTTAATATAAAAGAAATTCTTTTTTTTTCGTGATAAAAAGGAGGGGATGAAGTGAAAACAGAGGAGGCGGAGATGGAAGAGGCGGAAGAGACAAAAGAAGTGTTCTATGTATAATAGTTAATTTTCATATAAACATTTTTCATTTCGACGGGTTTAAGATATGTGCTTTTTTTGAGTCATTCGGTATGTTTAAATCTTTTTGATTGTTCACTTTAGCTCTCTTGGTGAGTCCATAGGATTTTTGATTGTTTGATTGAATTAAATGTTGTTGTATTGGGACATTCCTATTAAACAAATCATTGTTACTATTGGTGATGGTGGAAGCTGAAACAAAAGTAGTAGTAGTAGTAGTAGTAGTAGTAGTAGTAGTAGTAGTAGTAGTAGTAGTAGTAGTAGTATAGTAGTACGAGTAGTAGTAGTAGTAGTAGTAGTAGTAGTAGTAGTAGTAGTAGTAGTAGTAGTAGTAGTAGTAGTAGTAGTAGTAGTAGTAGCAGTACTTTCTAAGCGCCTTTAGCTCATATTACATGAGATGTTGCCGCTATATAAGTGTAAAGTATAATTATTATTAGTAGTAGTAGTAGTAAGTAATAGTTATTGGGGTTTTTTTTTTATTGTAGCTGTCATTCAAGTCGTAATTTTCTCACTATTGTCACAATAATTTTAAAAATTGTTTTTATCATTGTTATCATTATTATCATTGCAATTATTATCGTCATTATCATTATCATTATTATTATTATTATTATTATTATTATCATTATTATTATTATTATTATTATTATTATTATTATTAATATTATTATTATTATCATTATTATTATCATTATTATTGCTATTATTATCGTTCACCCAGGCTCGGTGGCATACAATAAATCACTGTATGCGGCAGTGGAGGCGGAGTCCAGGCTGCTGCAAGACCTCTTCGATGGATACGACACCAGGGCGAGACCCGTGGCCAAGGTAGAGGAAACCATCCACGTATCGTTTGGATTATCCTTCCAGTCTCTTCTATCGCTGGTAGGTTATAATCCATTTATAAGTTTGAGAGTCGGTAAAGATAAAAAACTTGAGCTTTCGTATTGCGCAATATTCATCTAAAATGCTTTATAATGGGTCGGAAGCCACCAACAACAACACTTAATAAGTCCATCGTAAATGGTAATGTTGCCGGGTCTCTTTCAACTGGTGGAAAGTACTTTTCTACGGTAGGAAGCGGCATAAACTGCGGCTTAACTCTGATATATATATATATATATATATATATTATATATATATATATAATATATATATACAAATTATAAATATGGGTACTTTGCTGCTGATATATACTCGTATATATATATATATATATATATATATATATATATATATATATATATATATATATATATATATATATATATATATTACGAGGGCTCTTTCAGATATAACCGAAAAATGCCCATTGCTCAGCAACCAGTGGAGATTTTTTAATTCTGTAAACGACATGATATTCCTTATTTCCTTACGGATATTCCCAAAAATTATGAAGTGCATCATTTTGCACAATGAATTTCTAGACGATTTTAAAGATGGCGGCCCACCTTGAAACTTGGTCAAAGGAGGAAATCAGAGCTGTCATACGTTTTTTGAACGCCAAAAGTCTGAATCCTACCGAAATTCATAAAGAACTTCAGAGTGTATATGGTGAGCATGTTATAAGCCGTACACAAGTCTATCACTGGTGTAATTTGTTTGAAGCCGGCCATTCCGACAAATTATGAATATGGGTACTTTTTTACGAATGTATTTCTGCTGATATACTTAAATGGAATTGTTTTTGAAACATAGGATCCAGATTATTATGATCTCTTCTCCTGTCTGTGTGCAATCTGTCACTAATTTACGACTGAGATTTTTGCACTCCTTCCACCTTTTCCCAATCAACCTTAAAAACAAACAGATGGCTCATAACATTGGCCTCTAATTCATTTCGATCAGAATGTTGCTCCTCCTTACGTCAGTCGCTTACCGAAAAGGCAGTAAATGCTATTGATTTTGTCCCCTTCGTATTTAAAATTTTTTTTTTTAGTTTGTCGTTCGGCTTCGGACAAGTAGGTCCCTTGTTCGAGCCCTGCTGTTGGTGGCAAAAATTTAGTCTTTAGGAACATTTCTTAACTCACATTCACTCACCGTCCTACCTGGTCGGTAACAATTTTGTAACATCGACTCACGTGCGTCATATCTCGTCCTAAACTGTGGTAAGTGTTGCTGTCGGCTTTATAGATACAACAAGTAGTTTATTAGTTGTGGCCTTACGTATCTTATAATGGGACACCTCACGTACTACTACTACTACTACTACTACTACTACTACTACTACTACTACTACTACTACTACTACTACTGCTACCATTACTACAACATCAACTACTACTACTACTACTACTACTACTACTACTACTACTACTACTACTACTACTACTACTACTACTACTGCTACCATTACTACAACATCAACTACTACTACTACTACTACTACTACTACTACTACTACTACTACTACTACTACTACTACTCAACTACTACTACTAGTACTACTATTACCACTATTACTACTTCTACTATTACTACTACTACTAGATAGTAGTATAGATATGTGAGGATTTTGCTTTATATGAAAGCTCAAGGGTTTTGGGGGTTTTTCTTTCAATTTTCTTTTTGGTGTTGTTTTTGTTGTTGTTGTTTTTTGGTTGGTTTTTTTTGGTTTGTTTTTTTTTTTTTTGTTTTGTTTTTTATGTATTAATGTTTTTGATGGGTTTTTTAGTATTTGGGGGGTGTACAGCATTGCACTTAGAATTATATATGGCCTCCAATTCAAGAAACTCAGGTTGGATCCTTTTTTGACAAGTGAGAGGCCATATCAATCGATCCATATTTGAAATTTTCTGACTAAATATATATATTTATATATATATATATATATATATATATATATATATATATATATATATGATTTTTATAATGTGTTTTGTCTGTACATGGAGGTCTGGGGTTCGATCCTTAGTCGACGGACGCTGATTTTTGGAGATAATTCTTCTTTCCTTTTTCTCTTCTTTCTTTCTTCTTTCTTTTAGTAGACTTTCTGCTTTGTCTGGCACTGCTTGGTTAACACTTTTTCAGATTGTTATGTTATAAATTATAAATAAATAATCATTATAAATCTATTCTGAGAGCCATCTATCCATTGATGGATACTCTAGTAAAATCACTCAAGCACATGAAAAGATGCCATTGGTTGTGACAATATTGACTCCAAAAATGAATTTAGCCTTTTGATTGCATTTTTGTGTTGTATCAATAGATTTTTTTCCACAAGTTGCTAGTATGCTCTTCAGATAAAATTCTAAAGCTAGGAAATGGGATTTGCATAGCTCCACAACTTTTCTTACTTATTATTGAATATGTTCAAAAAAGATTACCGCGTTATGAACAAAGTGATTCAACAAGATACTGTAATCTCTAAGATTCTAGGAATAGTATATTGCTGTAGGATCCGGGTTCGAGCCCGGCTCTGAGCGGCGCATAGTTGAGTCATTGGAAAAGGCTCTTTACGCACATTCTCTCACCATACTCATTGTGTGAACTGAGTACCTGTGAACAGCGTTGTCTCTGTCACGAAACATGGTAGTATCGCCTAACGGGCGTCATGTCCCGTCCTACAAATTGCATATTGGCCAGAGACCTCTTGTAAAGCGCTTTGAGCACATTTAGTGGATATTGAGCTATATAAAAACCCTTAAACTCAAACTCTAGTAATGGACTCACGGACGGAAATAAATATACTCTTACTTGGAGCTGTTTTGACTTTCACAGTTAAAACCATTTGATGGCTTTTTGTTTTTGTTCTTCAGTTTTCGGTATGTCTAGCTAGATCAATAAAGTGTTTTTAGACACAGAGATGCTCTTGCCCGTTTCCGAAAAGATATCAGAAATTAAAGATGGCAACGGCGGAACAAACATTAATTCAAACAGGTTTTACTTTTAAAATAATTATGGTTTTAATATCGTACCAACAGCATCGTCTAAATTGCAACTACGCCGTCAGGGAAGATGTCAGGTTTATTGGTTTCTGGACAGGCTCGTAGTTCTCTTTTCATATAGTCTCATAGATGTCTCGATCCGCTATTAAGGGCCCTTAATAGCTGATCGACAACTATCCTTTTTCGGACGCATAGTAAGGAAAGATAAAAATGAATACCTGGCAAGTTGTGGAAAAATACCTGGTAAACGCGCCCGGGGGAGACAAAGAAAAACACTCATAGACCAACTGAAGGGCTTCACCAACCTAACAATCCAAGAGCTGTTTGAAAAAGCAAGAGACAGGGAGGAATGGAGAGAGATAATTCATGCAGTATCCGAAGCCTGGACCAGGCATGGAACCTAGAAGAAGAGATAGATGTCTAATTGTAGACATACTTTTAGCTTTGAGTTTTGAGCTTTTATATAGAGCAATATCCACTAAACGTGCTAAAAAGCGCTTTACAAGTGGTTTCTTGCCAACAGCAACATTTAACATGCAGAACGAGACATGACACCTGTGAGGCGATATTGCAATTTTTTGGGGACAGAGACACGCTGTTACGGCCAGGTACTCATTTTAAACCTGAGTTCGGTGAGAGAATGTGAGTAAAGAGTCTTTTCCAAGGACTCAACTATGCGCCGAGCGAGGCTCGAACCCAGGACCTTCCTATCCGAAAGCGAGTGTCATACCACTAGACAACATAGCCGCACAGACCACATAGCCGCACATTTATTTTGTCAAGCAACTGGCCAAGACTCATTGAATGAGATATTTGTGATATTTAAAAGCTTTCTAACTTCATTTTAACGATGAGCAGATGCGTTATCATGGGAGGTTTTTTTTAACGATATCTTTTTATCCAAGCTTCTTCTAAAAACAGTAACAAAGGGCTGAGTGATTTCAATTTTGTTCCTTCAATAAAAATGTATTGATACGAGGAGAGAGTGCAAAGAGTTCTCGGATTTGTATAGATAGAATGAAGTTGACGTCACTCAGGTCTTTATTATTGTTTTTACCATCAATGTTAATGAGTAATTCTCATTAAACTGTATAAGGGCTAACCCACACCTGAGACTAACTCCGACAACCTCTGCCGTCTTCGAAATAAAGACGTCGGGCACGGGCTAAATTAAATACTAAGAATAAAGAGAAGAGCCGCTAGACCTTACCCGTACCAAGTACCCGACGTCCTCTGCCCTTTTTTTTCGAGCTTGGCATGTCTCATTTCTTTATTCCTAGTATTTTGTACGTTTTATACATTTGTCTGTGTGTGTGTGTGTGTGTGTGTGTGTGTGTGTGTGTGTCTGTGTGTGTCCACACTGCTAGAAAAAAAGTATTGAACTCATCATGAAATACCAGACATTTTGTCCATAGCCCGAAGACCTCAAATTACTCACGAATCAAATGGGACTTAATACCGCTACGTCATCATAATAATAGGAAGAAACCACAACCATCCTACCATTTTCTGTAAAAAAACTCATATTTCAAATTTTACCCAGAAGCCTTCAAAAATCAGTCGATTAAACTGACCACCTTGTCAAAAACTATCAAACCAGGGACTTCCTTGAGGCCCCAGGTGTGAGCGTTTTTGACACGGTGAAGGTTATTTTAATCCATACATATTTGAAGGACGAGTTTTCTGGTCAAAATTTATTTATTGTGTTGTTTTTTTTTCTCAAAGAACGACAGCATTGAATAAATCTTTATTTGGCCAGAAGAAATATTTTGTTACAGAGAGACACAAGAAAAAAAAAATGATGAAAAAATACGTCTTCCCAGAAAGAAAATAATGTTTTCTCAATCTCAAGCAAAGACAAAAAAAAATCGTGAACAGGCTGATTTGTTGAATCTTTTGTTGACAAAACGCGTTTTTCTCATTTTCGGCTTTAAATGTTTATTAAATTTTTTTTGAGTCAATTAAAAAGACTTCAACTTGTCAAAAAGTATTGTGTTTGAGTCTTTCTGAAAGTCGGAGTCTAGTTTTATTCGGTCTATATTTGATGTAAAATTTTCGAACCAAAATTTTCTCTTTAAAAACTGTGTTTCTTCAGTGTTCAACATCGCTGTGTATCTGTCGATGCGGCCTTAGCATGATGAATCGATTAGCTGGTTTTACCAGATGGGAGGAGATTGAAAAGATTGAAGATGAAAGGGGAGGGGGAGGGGGAGATGGAGAAGGGGGGGGGGAGGGGCCAGGGGCAGAAGGGAGATTTACGAAATGAATGTAATGAGGGGAATGGGATTAAAATGGAAGAAGGATAAATAACTGGATTAAATATTTAGAAATTTTCTTCTTCTTCTTCTTCTTCTTCTTCTTCTTCTTCTTCTTCTTCTTCTTCTTCTTCTTCTTCTTCTTCTTCTTTTTCTTCTTCTTCTTCTTCTTCTTCCTCTTCTTCTTCTTCTTCTTCTTCTTCTTCTTCTTCTTCTTCTTCTTCTTCTTCTTCTTCTTCTTCTTCTTCTTCTTCTTCTTCTTCTTTCTTCTTCTTCTTCTCTTCTACTACTACTACTACTACTACTACTACTACTACTACTACTACTAGTACTACTACTACTTCTTCTTCTTCTTCTTCTTCTTCTTCTTCTTCTTCTACTACTTCTACTACTACTACTACTACTACTACTACTACTACTACTACTACTACTACTAGTACTACTACTACTACTTCTTCTTCTTCTTCTTCTTCTTCTTCTTCTTCTTCTTCTTCAACTACTATTTCTACTTCCTCCTCCTCCTCCTCCGCCTCCTTCTCCTCCTCTTTCTTAACAACAACAACAAAAACAACAACAACATCAATAATTGCTATACTACAACTACTACTTCTGCTGCTACTTCTACCACTACTACTACTACTTATACTACTACTACTACTACTACTACTACTACTACTACTACTACTACTACTACTAATACTACTACTACTACTACTACTACTACTACTACTACTACTACTACTACTACTACTACCACTACCAATACTACTACTACTACTACTACTACTACTACTACTACTACTACTACTACTACTACTACTACTACTACTACAACTACAACTACCACCTCTACCGCTGCTGCTGCTACTACTACTATATGAATTTCACTACCAGCGCTACTACTAGATGGAAAAAGAGAGAGGAGTATACTATTTATTCAGAGAAAGGGATAGAGAGAGGAGGAGAGGGAGAGAGAGAGAGAGAGAGAGAGAGAGGGAGAGAGAGAGAGAGAGAGAGAGAGAGAGAGAGAGAGAGAGAGAGAGAGAGATTTAACACAAAGCTCAAACAAGTCCTTATAATATTTCATTTAATTTTCTTTAATTCCGACTGGTTTTATTGATTTCAAAATGCAATCTCAATATTGTTACAGTGAAATGTCTTTCTTTTGTCATAATTTTCTTGATGTGACATTGTCAGACAAGAACTTGTTATTTGAATACAAAAACGCATTAAAAATATTCTGGCCACATAACTCGTGCTTCAAATTTTGATCGTTTAAAATGAAACATCTGAACCTGGGACATCCTTTAAAAGTACCTTGAGGTCCCAGGTTTGAGAGGTTTTTGACAGGTTGACGATCATTTTAACCGATCGATATTAGAAGGATGAGTTTTCTGGCCAAATTTTTAGTGTTTTCTCCCCCATAGCATGGAAGGATTATGTGTTAGTTATGTTATAGCTTATTTAATATCATTATCCATAATTCCATCTATAAAGTAGTTATTCAGAGTCATACGGCCCATGGAGCCAAGAGTTTTTATCCCGTGTTCTATAGCGTGAAACGGACAATAGAAATTTATTATTTTGCTTTGGATAGGACGCTAGTTTATTGTTTAGTACTTTCCGGCAGATCTACTAGAACCAGCTATCCGATCACTGCTGGATGGACAGGGGAGTCAGAAAAAATCTCGATTGCACCCGGGATTGATCTTGTTCCCACTGCTTGTGAAGCGAGTGCGCTACCAACTGGGCTATCGACGCCCTTAATTTCATCTATTTAAAAAAAAAGAGCTTTTACATAGCGCAATATCCACCAAACGTGCTCAAATAGCTTTACAAGAGGTCCCTATCCAACAGCACCACTTAAAATGTAGAACGTTACATGACGCTTGTTAAGCAAGAGTACAATTTTTTTCGGACAGAGACAACGCTATTAACGGCCGGGTACTCATTTTACACCTAGTACAGTGAGAGAATGTGAGTGAAGAGCCTTTTCCAAGGACCCAACTACGCGCCGAGCGAGGCTCGAACCCAGGACGGTCCGATCCGAAAGCGAGTGTCATACCACAAAGCCACATAGCCGCTATAATGCCATATTATGTTTTTGTTATAGGGCGATAATAAACGGAATGGTCTTATAGATAGTAGGCGCTTGGCAAAGAAGCTCATAACATTGCCATCCGGAAGTATAACCGACCAACACACAAAACTATGTGTAACCTTGAACGTTTATAGTCTGGTTAATACAGTTTAATGATAATTACTCATAAACGCGGATGGCAAAAAACAATAACAAAGGCCTTAGTGACGTCATCTTCGTTCTATCTATACATATTTTAATGAACATTTCAGTTATAGATAGTATGCGCTTGGCTAAGAAGCTCATAACATTGCCATCCAGAAGTATAACGGACCAACACACAAAACTGTGTGTATCCATGAACGTTTATAGTCAGGTTAATACAGTTTAATGAGAATTACTCATAAACGCGGATGGCAAAAAACAATAACAAAGGCCTTAGTGACGTCATCTTCGTTCTATCTATAGATATTTTAATGAACATTTCAGTTATAGACCACGATCTACTAAACGTGCTCCGATTCTTTTACAACGGGATTCCAACCCAACAAGTAAACTCTTAAAAACACAGAACGAAACACGACACTTCACCGTGGGGCATTATCAAAATTTTTTTTTTTCGACAGACATTGCTGTTACCGGCCAGGTACTCATTTTACACATGAGTTGGTTGAATATGAGTATAGAGCCTATTTCAAAGCTGGACTCGAAACCAAGGCCTTACAGGTCCGTTTGGGACTGCCCTTACTACTAGACCACAATGACGCAAACTTTTTTACCCTATTTTATAGGTCGTTTGATGAATATAATTAATTGGGGTATATGGACATTTACGTGTAAAAATAATCACTCAATAAACAATTACTCCTACTATTGCTAAGTTCCCTATAGATGATATGCGTTAAGGTAAAATACACACAACATCCGCCAGCCAAATTCAATTTACCAACACAAAAAACCTGTCTGTAGCCTTTGATTTTTATAGTCTGAGTGATATAATTTAGTGGGAAATTTTCACTAAAAGGCTGTCTAATACTAATAACAAAGAGCTGAGTGACGTCAATTTCATTCGCTCTTTATTATCTGCTTTCTAAAACTGTTTAAAGTTGCTGTAATGTTCCGTTTCGAAATGATACTGCCCATACCAAGTTATTATTGTTGTAATATTGTATTGAGGAATTCTTTTTAATTCGTGTATTAAACCAGTCGTAGATTTATCTTTAAACTACCACATCTGGTCATAATTATATTATGTTACATGAGAATATTCGAAGAATCTTTTATTTTTTTATGATATGCATTATCAACCCAGTGAACAAGCGTATTATATAATGAACCAGTCGATTATTAACCAATAAAACGCGACATTTATGAAACACCTTGATAGCCACTCGGACAAACATAGCTGTCTTTTGAGACCGCCATTAGTTCGATTAATTCTCACTAGTTTCTGTCAATCAAACTATCCACGTTAAAAGATATGAGGTCTTGTGGTATGACACTCGCCTTCGCGTTGGACCGGAGACCCGGGGTTCGAGTCCCGCCGCTCTGTGCGGCGTATGGTTGAGTACTTGGAAAAGGCTCTTTATTCTCATTCTTCCCCTTACCTAGGTGTAAAACGAATAATATCTGGCCATTAACAGCGTTGTCTCTGTCTTTTAAAAATGTAATATGCCTTAACAGACGGCCCCTCTCGTCTTTCATGTTAAGTGTTGCTGTTGGCTAGGCGGGACCCCTTATAAAGAGCTTTGAGCATCTTTAGTGGATATCGCTCTACATAAATGCTCGAGTTTTATTGGGTTTTTGTTTTGTTCTGGTTTTGGTTTTTGGGTTTTTTTTTTTTTGGTTTTTAAGTTACGCATATTAGCGAAGTGGCCGAGTGGTTAAGGCATTGCACTGTGACCCACTTCAGGCACTTTCGGTTTTTTTCCTTGGGCAAGATTATTAACCCCCAATTTGCTCACTTTGGACAACATGGGTGATTCCTGTTGACATCAGACATCTTGTTTTATGAATGATCTATATTCCTTCGTGGAATGCCTAGGCGACGATATCTTATGTTGCCGTGGCGGAAGGGCATCATTTTGTTTTATATTAACACATTAGGAAGCAGGCACTCGGGTGAGATAACAACCTGGGACTGTTTCACGCACATCTCTTAAAAGATAGTATGCGCTTGGCTTAGAAGCTCACAGCATTGCCATTCGGAAGTATAACGGACCAACACACAAAACTACGAGGGCTCTTTCATAATTAACCGAAAAATGCCTGTAAAATCCGCGTTTTTTATGCTATCAACAAAATTCTTGCACGTGTTCATACCTTGACTCGTCCTTCATTTCTCTACGTAACAGCCAAGTCTGTCGACACACTTCTGCCAACGCCGCACCATGGAATAGATACCCTCTCGGAAGAAATTTCCGTCAAGGTTTTGTAGCCATTTCCGCACATGGTCAACAAGCTCTTATCGACATCAAAGCGCTTTCCTGCCAGCTCACTTTTCAGTGGCCCAAAGAGGTGATAATCAGATGGTGCGAGGTCTGGACTGTGTGGTGGGTGTGGCAAAATCTCCCATCCATATTTCTCTAGCCAACCTTGCGTCACTCGTGCTGTGTGGGTTGTAGCGTTGTCGTGTTGCAAAATGACCCCGTTGGTCAACTGCCCTGGGCGCTTTCTGCGAATGGCCTCCCTAAGCTTGTCAAGAGTTTGGCAGTACCTTGCAGCATTGATTGTTTCTCCAGGTTGTAAGGTTTCGAACAGAATAACACCACGACTGTCCCAGAAAACAATTCCCATTATTTTCTTTGCTGACCGCATGACTTTGAATTTCTTCGCGACAGGTGAGGATGGATGTTTCCATGTCATCGAATCTTGCTTTGTTTCTGGGGTGCAATGGTGCAACCAAGTCTCATCACCGGTGACTATGCTGTCAAGAAAAGTCACATCGTACCCTAGAAAGTCTCCGCCGGCTTGGCAGTATGCCCGTGAACCCTGCGTGAGCTCTTGCTTCTTCTCAAAAGTTCCCTGCAGATGTCCAATCTTTGTTCTTTATGATTGTCTGTCAATTGCTTAGGAACCCATCTTGCGCCAAGTTCATCAAATACAATTCTATGGGCAGAAGTTTCCGAAATTTCAAGACTGCTTGCGATTTCATGAAGTTTCAACCTCCTGTCTTGAGGAATAAGCTCATCAACTCGCTTCACATTGTCTTCTGACGTCGCAGTTATCGAACGCCCTCTCCCTTCCCTGTCTGTCAAGTCGGAATGGCCGGCTTCAAACAAATTACACCAGTGATAGACTTGTGTACGGCTTATAACATGCTCCCCATATACACTCTGAAGTTCTTTATGAATTTCGGTAGGATTCAGACTTTTGGCGTTCAAAAAACGTATGACAGCTCTGATCTCCTCCTTTGACCAAGTTTCAAGGTGGGCCGCCATCTTTAAAATCGTCTAGAAATTCATTGTGCAAAATGATGCACTACATAATTTCTGGGAATATCCGTAAGGAAATAAGGAATATCATGTCGTTTACAGAATTAAAAAATCTCCACTGGTTGCTGAGCAATGGGCATTATTTGGTTATTTCTGAAAGAGCCCTCGTATGTGTAATCTTGAACTTTTATAGCCTGGATAATACAGTTAAGTGGGAATTTCTCATAAAGGCGGATGGCAAAAAACAATAACAAAGACCCGAGTGACGTCAACTTCATTCTAGCTATATTTTTAAGGTTACACATACTTTATGAATTGGTACAATTGAGTAGGAGGGTAGAAGTGGTGAGTATTTTGCAACATCTAGTCAGTTTGCGACATTGATAGCTTGGGATAAAAATCGACAGAACAGATGTGAATAAATACAACTCGACAGCAGCGACAGTGATACTCAAAGTTATACACCGACCTTATCCTGAGCACATAAAGTCACTGTAATGCATACGATGTATCCCTCTCGTTTATCATTTAAAATACCACGCGGACTATATTGTTTCCTGTAGTTACATATAATATATATATATTATATATATATATATTATATATATAATATATATATATATATATATATATACGAAGTGGCCGAATGGTTAAGGCATTGCACTGTAACCCGGAAGGTCCGGGTTCGAGCCCCGCTTCAGGCTCTTTGGGTTTTTTTTTTCCTTGAGCAAGAACATTGCAATGTAAGAAATTGTATTTTTTCTCTACTATGACGGAGAGACATTAACCCCAGCCTTCGTATTTGCGGCTATAAATTCAATGTCCAGCTTCTAGTGCACCCCGACATAATACCCTTTAAAGACAGTGGATCACAAATATCTATTTTAATGAGAGCAATTTAAAAAAAAAATTTCCTCTAACTTCAAAAAGCTTAAATTATTTCCTTATAGGGAATATCAGTCTAGAAGGCACACCCTCTACTTTTCCGGTTCGAAATTCCTTGGAAGTGTTATATAGCTTGGGGGCTAACAGCGAATAGGTTACATATTGAATAATAGAGTGGCATAACTATTTTAGTAGCAGGATGTATGAGCAGAATTTAAAGACTACAGGATGTAAAAGAGCAAGCGTATTGACGACGAGCATATTTAGACTATAAAAAAAGACGCCATCACTCTGAAACCTGAAGATCATTAACACAAGGAATGTGTTCAGTCGTCCGGAAGAGTTATTTTACACTTCCAATGAGATTGGAACCATTTTCTAAATCAAACTATTGTTCTTTATTCTATTTATTTTTATTTACACTTCCAATGAGATTGGAACTAGTTTGTTTTTTTAATCACACTATTGTTCTTTATTCTGTTCCTTTTTTTTTTCAAAATCTTATTTTCTTCATCTGGTTCATTCCAACAAAATACCGGATCGACACGATGTGTCTCATATATCAAAATGTGCTTCAAAAATGTGCTTTGTGCGGCTTTTGGTCTAGTGGTATGGCACTCGCTTTCGGGTCGGAAGATCCTTGGAAAAGGCTCTTTACTCACATTCTCTCGCCGTACTCAGGTGTAAAATGAGTTCCTGGCCGAAAACAGTATTGTCTTTGTCCGAAAAATTGTAATATCGCCTAACAGGCGTCATGTCCCGTCCTACAGGTTAAATGTTGCTGTTGACCAGGGAACCATTGTAAAGCGCTTTGAGCACATTTAGTGGGTATTGCGCTATATAAAGCTCTATTTTTTTTAAAAATACTATAATTGATAAAAAAAAAGGGGGGGGGGGGGGAACTGAAGATGAAATCTGACGTTCATCAGTTATTTTCAACCATTGTTGTTTATATCTTATATCACTATCATCATTATTATCATAACTCAGTTGGTAGAGCTCTCACTCCACACGCAAATGTACCAAAATCGATCCCAACCGTGAGCTAAGATTTAATACAAAGGGGGAAGGGGTGCGAATATGCTTCGGGGCGGGTGTGCGCAAAAAATCTGAAAAAATAGATGGGGTGGGGAGGGTGTCTAATTGATACAGTAATATAACCGACTAACTGTAATATAATTTTTTAAGTACTTTTTAATATCATTTTTTTTCAGTATTTTTATGTAATTTCTCTCATTGATAATTCAAATTACTGGCGCATTTGAATTGTATGTGCAGTCGAGATTTTCTTTCTGACCCTCCCTGTCTATCCAGCAGTGATTGGGTAGCGGGAGTCTGTTAGATCTGGCGGAAAGTACTTTGCGGTAGACTAGCGTCTTATCCAAAGGTGATTATTTTACTCTTTTTTTCTTCCAGCTTTCTTTGCAACTGTTTTATACAAACCCTTTCATATATATATATATATTATCTTCATTACACGAGTGCCCGCTCTCTCTAATTGGTCACTAAAGGTAGTCCTAGCCCCAAACTTTGCGTTCTGGTTAATAGTAGTAAATATGGGCACACTTGTCACCATTCCCTCGTTTTGTCTATCTAAAAACAATCAAATTTGATTCGTCGGCGAACGAAATCGATTACAACACAGAGTGTATGAACATCATATTATTGTATTAATGAGCTTGTTTATTCTCATCTCTTTATAATGATGCGTGTGAGACGATGGAAATGTTTCTTCTTCTTCTTCTTCTTCTTCTTCTTCTCTTCTTCTTCTTCTTCTTCTTCTTCTTCTTCTTCTTCTTCTCCTTCTTCTTCTTCTTCTTCTTCTTCTTCTTCTTCTTCTTCTTCTTCTTCTTCTTCTTCTTTCTTTCTTCTTCTTCTTTCTTCTTCTTCTTCTTCTTCTTCTCTTCTCTCTCTCTCTCTTCTTCTTCTTCTTCTCTTCTTCTTCTTCTTCTTCTTCTTCTTCTTCTTCTTCTTCTTCTTCTTCTTCTTCTTCTTCTTCTTCTTCTTCTTCTTCTTCTTCTTCTTCTCCTCTCTCTTCTTCTTCTTCTTCTTCTTCTTCTTCTTCTTCTTCTTCTTCTTCTTCTTCTCTTCTTCTTCTTCTTCTTCTTCTTCTTCTTCTTCTTCTTCTTCTTCTTCTTCTTCTTCATCTTCTTCTTCTTCTTCTTCTTCTTCTTCTTCGAATCCTTCTCTGAGAGGCGCATAGTTGAGTTCTTAGAAAATACCCTTTACGCACAGTCTCTCAACTTACTCGGGTGTTAAAATGAGCAACTGACTGTTAACAGCTACGTCTCTGTCTGGATAAAAAATAACGAACAAGTGTCATGTCTCGTTCTACATGTTCTACTAGTTTTGTGTGTTGGTACGTCATATTTCCGGATGGCAATGTTATGAGTTTCTTAGACAAGCGCACACTATCCATTCTTTTTTACTACTAGACTCTTATTCCCGTTTCCAGACAGAGAAGGAAGAGGTCATAGAGTCCATATCCTTCATGTTGACTGCTTGGCACGATGGGAGACTCACATGGAATCGGAGCCAGTATATGGGTATCGATTCCATCAAAGTTCCAGCTGAACAAATCTGGAGGCCCGATATCGTTTCTTACACAAGGTGAGCAGACCCTTCGTTGTTTTAATCATGTCTGAAAGTACCAATTCGCTGATGACAATAATAGTATAATGAATTTATGTAGCGCCTAGTTCCAATTAAGAATTTCTCACTGGCGCTTTACACCAACACATCATGTATCTAAACGAATATAGAACTGAAATGTTAAAAACAACATAAATACGATGATAAAACAATGTATTATAATAAAATACATAGTAATAATCCAAATAATATGCCCTACAGAAAACCTCAGATTTTAACCGTTTTCTAAAAGTAAGTGGATTTTCACTAATTTTAGCTTCAATACTGATGGAGTTCCACAGTCGGGGGAGGGGGGGGGGGCATGACGGTCAAAGGATTCCTCATGAAAAAGCTTCTGGAGGTTCCCGTAGGACATGTAAATTAGCAGATCTAAAATTTCGACTGGGTTCATAAAGGTGGATAAGTTCTTGTAGAATTGTTTAAGCAATTGAAAACGTGGGCAAGTATTTTTAATTTAATTATAAACTTTACAGGTAATGTTACGGGTAATATGCCCGCGATTTTTAGACAACATATGATAGGTTTGCTAGATATGGTGGTACTTGGTCCAAGTTATTTCTGTAAACATTGTATCCGGTCAAAGCTGGGTTTAAGCTTCGTAAACTCATAGCCTGACACTGATAAAAAAAATTACGTCAAAATATATAGCGCCTAGTTCCAATTAAGAATTTCTCACTGGCGCTTTATACCAACACATCATGTATCTAAACAAATATAGAACTGAAATGTTAAAAACAACATAAATACGATGATAAAACAATGTATTATAATATTATTATAGGTATATATTATGTATTATAATATATATTATTATATTACATAGTAATAATCCAAATAATATGCCCTACAGAAAACCTCAGATTTTAACCGTTTTCTAAAAGTAAGTGGATTTTCACTAATTTTAGCTTCAATACTGTTGGAGTTCCACAGTTGGGGGAGGGGGGGGGGGAGCATGACGGTCAAAGGATTCCTCATGAAAAACTAAAGATTCTGGAGGTTCCCGTAGGAAATGTAAATTAGCAGATCTTAAATTTCGACTGGGTTCATAAAGGTGGATAAGTTCTTGAAAGTAAGCAGGAGCAGAATTGTTTAAGCAATTGAAAACGTGGACAAGTATTTTTAATTTAATTATAAACTTTACAGGTAATGTTACGGGTAATATGCCCGCGATTTTTAGACAACATATGATAGGTATGCTAGATATGGTGGTACTTGGTCCGAGTTATTTCTGTAAACATTGTATCCGGTCAAAGCTGGGTTTAAGCTTCGTAAACTCATAGCCTGACACTGATAAAAAAATAAATTACGTCAAAATAAGAGGCGACCGCCACCAAGAGAAAGCGAATAATGTCACGTATTCAATAGCTAAACTAATGGAATCTTTTTGTTTCCTTGAGCACAACTAACAACAACTAATAACTGGGCGCTACTGTAGCTAACATGACGCCACAATACAACTTCCGGTGTCGGGCCATAAGTTATTGTAGGGAACATTTTAAGCATAGTCTTCGTAAACTCATAGCTCATTTGTGAAAGTGAACTGTGAGTTGTATTCAACTTCAAAAACCAATGGGAACGTTTGCTTTCTTGGGCACTGTCAACGATGACTCACTAGGCGGCGCATTAATCTAAAAATGACGTCACAATACAAGTTCTAATGTCGGGCTGTAATTTAACAAAAGCATATGGCCATCGTAAACTTGGAGTCCGACAAAGACCAGAAAATTACATCACAATTGTAAATCGAAGACCATAATTTGAGAAAGTGAGCACTGGTTTGTATTCAACAATAAAACCAATGGGATCGTTTTCTTCTTTGAGATTTTCTGATAATAACCCCGTAAGGTCTCAGGTTTGAGGGTTGTTGTTTTTTTTAAATTCTAAATTGAAGGTCATTTAAATCGATCGATATTTAAAGGGCGAGTTTTCTGGCCAAATATAAATTTATAAATACGTGTTTTACCAGAGTACAGCCTTTAACTAATATTTAAAGCTCAAGGCTAGCAGACACTTCATTAGTATAACGATGGCTGGGGTATCTTTACTCGCGATAACAGCAAACCTTATTTTTAAGCAAAAGGGAATGCGCTTTGAGCACATATAAAAGCTCAAGTTTAAAGCTTAACGAAAGAAGACACTTCGTTATTTTAAAGATGCCTGAAGGAACACATTCATGGATGTCACCGTGATCAGGGGGTCTGAAGTTCGATTCGCAGTCAAGACGAGTGATTTTTTAAGAATATTTTTTTCTCTTGTATATTTCTCTCCGATTTGTCTGGAACTGTTTCATATATATTTTTTTCACATCTTTATTTTGTCTGTCCACAGTGTTGACGAACAGATGCATCTAGGAGAGACATTTGCACAAATCTACGCCTCTGGCCATGTGTACTGGAACCCTACACTTTATCTTAGAAGCCCTTGCAAAGTCAATCTCCGTACTTTCCCCTTCGACAAACAGGTAAGTGCTTAAATTGGTATTATGTACCTGGTTACCCTTGGTCGTATTTACTGTTGATAATTGTAACCCGTCGCCTCAAAACGGTATTATGTCGGGACCGTTTAGATGGTAAAATTTTAACTTTTAGTCAGAAATATGAGACCTGTGTCAATACTTTTTTGGTTGTTTATGAAGGATTAAGAAAATAAAAGAATATAAACTTCTGAGAACGTAAAAAAAGGAAAGTTTCATAACTCCAGCCTGTGTCAACATCGTTTGTGTGTTTTATGAAGAATTAAGAAGAAAAGAGGAATTTAAATAACTGCTAAGAACCTCAAAGTAAAATGTCACATCTACAACCTTTTAACTCTAATAAATTCACTTTTCGTCATCTGACCCACCCCGATATGATAAATGTTTGTGAGTTATATTCCACATTTCAAGCATTAGAATGCTCGAATATAGGTCTCTTGTTGCAGCAAATCAGATTCATCAAACAGTATGATACTCGTATTATCCGTACCATTGTTCGCTGGAAGTCATAAAAATGATAATATATGAGGCCGTGGAAATACCGTTCGCGACTTCACGAAGTCCCAGGTTTGAAGTTTTTGCTAAGACAAGGGTCATTTTAATCAATCGATATGTGAAGGACGAGTTTTCTGGCCAAATTTCTAAATATGTGTTTTTTCAATAGTACGGCAGTATTGCATGTAAGGTTATCAAATATATTTTTAAGAGAATTCGACTAACGCGAAAGAAAGTTAGCGGAGTTTCAAAAATTTTGTATTGGATGCGGCTTTCTTCTCTCGCCAAACCGAAATCTCTTGTTTTACCTTAAAAAATAAAATACCAAACCATTTTAGAAAGAGAATTATTGAAGTGCCTGCATGTGAAATATTTCGGGGATGGGTCATAAGAATGAAAATTGAACTTGAATTCCCAAACCAAAGGTATTTTTTGGCAAAAACAAACGATGCGTTAAGTTGTTTTTAAGCCACCAAAACTCCGACTTGTGTAATGTAATTTCAACTGACAATACCTCCAATAGCTCCACTTTTATACATTGGAAGTTTTTTATAAATCATCACTTCACCATCCGCTTTGCTAGCCCCTGAATCATGGCACAAAGTCTTGGTGAGATGCGGTCTCATCGATAGTGCAAATTTAGTGACTAAAAGCACAATCTAGTATTTCTACAGTCATATCCTCTGTACTCTGGAAAAAAAACAAATTTTTAATATTTGGGTTTTAAAACTTGGCCTTAAAATAATGACCGTCATTTTAATCGATCGATATTTGAAGGACTAGCTTTCGGGCCAAAGTTTTAGAAAGTATTTTATTTTTCTAGAGTAGAGCAACATAGTGGATATTGCGTTATATGAAAGCTCAAGTTCTTTATAACCATACTTTGAAAATGACTTGGCTTCAAGTCGTCCAGAATAAATTGATTCTTCCATGCAGACCTGTACTATGGTGTTTGCCAGTAACATGTATCATGGAAATCAACTTAATCTCACATACTGGGGAGGCAAGAAAGACACTGCTTTAGATGTCAAAGACTACAGCAACTCAGGATGGGAGATGGTCACTCACTCGTAAGTATAAACTCGGAAATATTTTTCGAGAGCCTTTTTTTTGTCCAAAACTCAAGTTCAAATATTTTTCTTTACGTATAGGCTTTCGTGGTGGTAAAGTTGCGATAAATGGCTTCTTTCCTTTGTTTTAATGGTAGCGTTCTTCCGTACATGTACCAAAGGGACGCGTTCAGTAGAGAAAAAAATCATTGCTCACTCTGAATCTTGTATTTTGCATCTTTTATCCTCTGTTGAGTCGGGTTGATTTTCTGTCCCCTGCATCCACCCATCATTGACTTGGTAGCCGTGTTTGAAAGATCTCTTGAATC
>NC_088362.1:82919785-82922285 GCF_034508935.2 Berghia stephanieae
CCTAGAGCCCTATCCACACATGCAGATTTCTTTAGAATTCAGAAGGAATCCATACTTCTACGTACACATGTTTGTGGTGCCGGCATTGCTTCTGGGACTTCTAATTCCTGCCACCCTCCTCATGCCTCCAGATTCAAAGGAAAGGGTTACTATAGGTATATATGTTTTCATTGTCATTATTATTATTATCATCCATTATTATCATCATCATTCTCATTTTCATCATAATCATAATTATTATTAAAAGAAAAGTCCCGATTACGACCTGGATTAGAGATTGATCGAATGTACAATAATCGACAAATTATGACGAATACCACGTTCACCTGACGCGCACTCGATCCGAAATCCGCGCTCCGTCTGTGTTCCGGTAAGGTTTTTTGCATTGTTAACATCAAAAATTGTAATGAACCACTTGCCTATAGAGCAGTAAAATTAGGTGCCCCAAACGTAAACAATAACAAGTTGCTAGTGATTTTCGTTCGGGACCGGAATAATTTACGCACAATATAGGTCTCCCAATTTTGTAGTTTGAGTTGTAGGCAATACACTTTCAGTATTGAAAATATGTTTACATAAAATCTAACAGTTGCAGAAATAATAATATAAGGCTAAATTATTCTGAAAATCAGGCTCCGAATAATTCTCGTTTTGTTCACACCAGCGCAATAATTTGCTCTGGTCTAAAAATAGATAGACTGTAACTTTTGATAAATTTTACCTTTTGTTCCATAAAATATCCATATCTAGACATTATTTGATGCATGATCGAGTATTTATGAATATGTGTTTCTTTTGCCACCTAACAGCCAAATTTTAAAGGCTATTTTTTTCTATAATTTACATTGGAACGTGAGCTGTCAAGACAGGAACATGTGGTTTGCCATGTGCTTCTAGACCTATGTTTACGTTTGGGGCACCTAATTTTACTGCTCTATTTGTGTTACAACAACCTCTATTAATTTTTAAAAAAAATAATTTAGATCTAAAACATAATTTTGTCATTGCAAATATGCCGACTAACACCTTTTAAACCAGACGTCTATGTGTATTTCAAAACTTTTTTTAAAAGACTTGTTCACTGTCTTGTAAAATATCCTTTAAGCGTTCCTAATTTTAAAGTCACGTGATATATCTTATGTCTATTAGTATCAGAATAGCATTACTATCATGAACATATTTACTATCATTATCATTATCATTTTGTTTTCTTCATCGTCATCACAAACAACATCACCATCATGATCTTTATCACCATCTACTTCATCATGATTATAATCATCATATTATTATATATATAGTATTGATAAAAATACAAGGATGAATTATAGAGAAAAACTGTTATTTGTGCCAATAATGGGACAGCGTAGCTCAGCGGTACGGTCTTTGCTTAGTACCAGAAAAGTACCGAGCTGCGCCGTGTGGCCTTAAGCAAGTCACCTAGCCCTAACCCAAAATGCGGCGCTGCATTGCGGCTGACGCCTGGGTTATTCCAGCGTTCCCTTGGGGTAGACCCTAGAGACAAATTTCCCCTTTGGGATCAATAAAGGGAATATTATTTTTTTATTATTATTATTTGACCCATCGTCTTAAAAGTGGACAACTTATGTAGTGATAAAATGAGCCGTATAAAATGGAAATAGAGCTAAGATGATAAGAAATACGAACAATGATTTATTTTTTTTTCAATATAAGAAATTGTATAAAAATTAGTCCAAAGTTTGATTTTCATGACCATGATTGCAATCAGCAGCACACGACGTATACATATATGCAGGTCTAACATCCGAACCCACTTATGGGGTTAGTTTAACAGTGTTGTATGTACAGGACAATATTTTGGGTCATTTTTTAAAATTTCCATTATAACAATGAGCCCATAAGAATTGGGTTATCATACGTGCACGTCGGAAGCACAGAATTCATCGCGACATAATAGCGCTCAAGGGCATAGAGTCACATATTAATGGCATGCTCTTAGGTAAAATGCTCACAGCATCCGCCAGTCGGATATAACATACCAATACACAAAACTATAGGTAACCTTTAAAGTTTATTGACTGATTAAAGTAATTTCATGTGGAGTAATCATTATAATGGGTGTATAAAAACAATAACAAAGAGCTGAGTGACGTCAACTTCGTTTCTTATAAACAGCTTTGAAATGATTCCATTTTTACTCTATTCTTATGCCCAGGATCTATCGTAATTCTCTCTGTCGTTTTGCTGGAATCCAAACTGTGTGATATGCTGCCTATGGGACATTTCCAACTGCCTGCTCTCAGTAAGTGATGATGATGATGATGATGATGATGATGATGATGATGATGATGATGATGGTGATGATGATGGTGGTGGTGGTGGTGGTGGTGGTGGTGGTGGTGGTGGTGGTGTAGTGGTTGTGATGGTGCTGGAATCCAAACTGTGTGATATGCTACCTATGGGACATTTCCAACTGCCTGCTCTCAGTAAGTGATGATGATGATGATGATGATGATGA
>NC_088362.1:82927285-82992285 GCF_034508935.2 Berghia stephanieae
CAACGTAGTGGTGAAGGGACAGGTTATCAAAGTAGTGGTGAAGGGACAGGTTATCAACGTAGTGGTGAAGGGACAGGTTATCAAGTAGGGGTGAGGGACAGGTTATCAAGTAGTGGTGAAGGGACATTTTATCAATGTAGCGGGGGATGGAACCCAGGTATGTCCATGTCTTGTGATGTCGGTTCGGAGGGTCCTGGGTTCATGCCGCGCTCGGCGCATAGTTGAGTGCTTGGAAAAGACTCTTTACTCAGATTCTCGCACCGTACTCAGGTGTAAAAGGAGTACCTGGTCGTCAACAGCGTTGTCTTTGTCGGAAAAAATTGTAATATCGCCTAAAAGGCGTTGTCTCGTTCTACATATTACGTGCTGCTTTTGGTCAGGGACCCTTTGTAAAGCGCGTTGAGCACATTTAGGGATATTGCTCTATATGAAAGCTCAAGTTGTTTTTTTTTTTAAACTGTAATTTTCTCATTAATTGATGGCTCTACTATGGAACTATTGGAACAATTAGCAATGCTTTCCCTTACAAATAAATTAATAAATGATTAAATCAATCAGTGATTGTTTAAATTGCTATAAAATTAGACCATGCTACTCAGTTTCAGGCTTGAATTTATTTCTTCTCTTCATCTTTTGCATGACATGTGGTTTTGATAAATCAACTAATTCTTTCAAAATATCATCTTAATTATTTAAAACGCTTTTTTTCCTTTCAGGATAGTCATCAAGAGATTGTGGCTGAATGGCGCCAGGTCGCATTGGTCATTGATCGCATCCTCTTCATTCTGTTTCTCGTGATATTTCTTGTCTGCAGTGTTTTTCTCTTGGCCTGATGAGATTCTTTTTCTACAGAGTAGAAGTTTAATACAGAATGAAAAATAAGATGTGAATATCATAATATATGTACAACCTATCACGGCAATAGGGAACAAAAATGTGATATAAAATAACAAAACGGGTTCCAATCTCCTTGGAAGTGTAAAACCACTCTTTCGAGGACTGGATACATACCTTGTGATATATTGATCTTCTGGTTTCATAGTGATGGCATCTTATTTTCTAGTCTAAATAATATATGCTGGTCGTCAATAAAGATCATCCATCCTCTCTCTTTTACGTTCCGTAATCCTAATAATCTGCCTACAGAAAGAACGAAGTTGACGTTACTCAGGTCTTTGTTATTGTTTTTTGCCATCGAGTTTATGAGTATTTCTCACTAAATTGTATTAACCAGACTATAAACGTTCAAGATTACGCATAGTTTTGTGTGTTGATCCGTTATATTTCCGGATAGCAATGTTGTGAGTTTCTTAACCAAGCGCACAGCATCTATACATGTTGCTACAAAATTAGTTATGCCAGTTTATGATTCAACATATAATTTATTCTTTATCAGTCCTCCGAAGAATTGGTTACATTTCACACTTCCAAGGAGTTTGGAGTCGGAAGAGTAGAAGGTGTGACTTCATGATTTCACGATTTCTCTGCCCTATGTGGTAGTATGCGGGAATGAACAAAATGAAGAAAATACAGAGTAAGATCAAAATAATCACCAATCATTATACCTCTTTGGTTTTGGAGGAAACCCGATGTCATTACTGTAGTGTAATATAAGAAATATTACTAGTCGTCCTGCTATCACTATTATCCTTTTTAAAAATATGTAGTTTAGCTCTTCAATTTTTTATTTTTTATTTTTTTTATTATTTTTTTTTAAAATTATTTTTCGCATTCATCCAGTATTACTAAAATTAGATTTTTACGCACAATGATATACTTGATCGCAATGATGATCAAATCGTTAAATCGAGAACCAATAAGTAATTGTAACAAAAATAAATAAATAAAGCTATTATTATGATATATAACAAGGCTGAGGTCATTTGAGGGGTATAATCATAAGAAGATTATTGAACCCCTGCGATTGAAATGTCGCATTCGTGCACGCATCCAAGGTCGTGTAGCAGCATTGGGAAACTGTTCGAAATTTAAAACTGAAAAGAGTTTAAGGATCTTAATTGGATTCAGTAGTCTGATGTCACGCAGCCCGGCAACGGCGGCCATCTTGGTTCTAAACAAAGAAAATCATTACTTTTTATTCTTCATGCTGGCTAGAACTTTTCATTCCCTTTTCATATGCCTTTTGATCAGAATGTGTAAAAGTCAAAACATGATCAAATTTATGTGTTTTTTTCTCTGGATACGTTTTTATGCTCGCCGGAGAAATATTTCATACGGGCGTCCGCCATTGTTCCGATAGTTTAGAGCCAGTGTTACTAAGTTACCATGCGTCATTAGGAAGGAAGTGACGTTACGACTATTGAATCCTATTATGTTAAGCTTGGCCAGTAACCGTTCGGGGTGACAGTGATCGTTGGATATTCTATTCCCGACGTTGTCTCCTTGGGTAACTTTACAAACATTACCGCACTCGACTAAGGTGTAAATTTGAATACCCGGCTATAGGCCATATTGTAACAGTGTTAGTGAAATAAATACGCCTAACAGGTGACTTGAAATGTATGAAATGGAATTATGGCTCCAATTGACCTGAGCATTTATAAACGCGCTAGAGAAGTGTTCAAATCTATTTTATTTTATTTTGTTTAAATGTTAGTATTTAGAAATCCAAGAAAAAAGAGTCATTTTTTTTTTCAATGAAGACATTTATATTAACTCAAAATATATGGATGCTATGCGTTTAAGTAAAATAAATATTCACCGCTAGATGAATTGTCCCAACATACAAAACTACGTTTATAGAGGAAATGAAGATTTATTGGGGGGTTTGGGGGTTTTTTTGCTCGGGTTTTTAATTATTTTAAAAAAATATAAACTTAAATCTGGCAACCCTGATCATAGTTGTTGACAAAAAGGAAGGCTAAACACTAACACTCTCCACCCACGAAAGGAGAGAAAGAGAGAGCATTTATCTCCCTTTTACAAAATGTGACCCATCACCCTCAATCTGGTAATAGGTATGTCGTAGTGAATGAGTATAAAGCTAAAATTCTCCAAAGCAGGAAATGTTAACACTCCTTACCAACAAATGAAAAATCACACATTTGTTACGATACGATGATCATTTTTATTTTACATATTCGTTTTGTACATCACGGAATTTGAAGAAAACAATTGGTTGTAATTCTAAAAATTTAATTATGCTTTGTAAAGCGTGTTTTTAGAAAATTACTAAATATAGTAGGTACTTATTGGGGTTTTTTAAGTTCGAGATAAAAAAAAATCAATTTTTGTGTTTGGCAAGTATGACAATTTTGGGGGAAAAAATCCTGAAAATGATCGGTAAGGAAAGGGTTAAATCTTTCATGTCAAACAAGCACGACTCACGCTCTTCGCTCAATGAAAGAATCTATTTTAATATAACACTAACTTTTACAAGGAAAACTTAAAATATTATACACAATAGGATCACCCCAACAAAATACCGTTTTGAGATGATTGGGTTACAAATACAGTACTCGTCGGAGTATAGCACGCCGAATTCCAGCAAGCTTTGCTATACGACACGACACGCTGGAGCTGGGTGACCGAATGCATCGGTTATCTCCCATGCGCATCGGATTTCGGCATGTTTGGACTCTAGCACACTTAGTGGCTTCTCCAGAGAGCATTCTAGCATCCAGCGTGTACTGTGGTGTGAAGTATGTAAATATTACTGTGCTTTTCTACTTTTTTATGTCGTTCATTGTTGTTCATCTGTTTATCCTTTTGACTCTTATAATTATTGTGCACAGGGTGGATCATAAACAAATGATATCATCGATGATATTTGCTATACCGTTGTAGAGATTTTAAACATTTGAGTCTGGTATCAAAATAAAGGAAATAAAACAGAGCTACTACACTGTGAGAAATAGTTTCTTTTTTTCTTTTTTTTCTTTACAATGAAAACGAAATTGACATAATATATCGTGCACAATCTCCACAAGAATAGTTTTATTTCGAGTCAGGATTGAGGTCGTGCCAAAAAAAACCCGGGCGTTTTCGCGACATTCAACTCAAAAAGACATCGGTTTTTTTTTTCTATTTTTTGTTTTTTGTTTTGTTTTTGTTTTTTTTTCTTGGGGGGTGGGGGTGGGGGGGGGGAGATGATTCTTAGAGTTTTACGGGGCTTGCGACAAAATTAGATCATCTTAATGAAATCCATAAATGAGGAGTCACGGCCAGTGATAGATAGCCTTTTAAAGACTAGGAATAATGAGGACAAAATCTCAACTTTGACCCTTTGAAAACAATATTTCTGTTATTTTAACCTTAGAAGTCAGAACACACAAACAGAATATCTTACAACTAAGAACACACCGCAAACTGCTCAACATCTACCTAATTAAAATAACAACAGACATATTCCCATCGTGTCCCTTATGCCAACACCCCAATGAAATAGCAACACACGATTTTCTTAAATTAAATGCCATCTTCTTGAAGACATCTGATGCACATTCATGAAACCAAATCCAAGCAACAGTAACATATTGTATGGTCAGTTACATGGAACAACTACAAAAGACATCCAACTTTTACGACATGGAACAAGACCGAAGGCCTAGAGCTCACTTGTAACTGGTTCATTTTCTATTCTTAGATTTTGTTGGGTTTTTTTTTTTGTTACTTTTAATGGTTTAATTTAGTTCATATCAGCGCCAGGAAAAAGGAAGGAATCGGAATAGTCAAAAATTATAGATTTACAATTAAAGCACCCAATAAGAAGTAAGACAAGGAGGAATTGGTTCAAATAGGGAACAGATGTAGTTTCGAAGAGCATTTCTTCAATGTACTAAGTTTGAGATCAAGTAAAAGTCTCACCCAGACTCCGGCACAGAATCCCACGAAGAGGAACACACTCAAATGTTTACAAGATATGCTCAAAACAAAAATATAACGATCACTACATAACAGAGAGATGATTTACAAGGAAAAAATATAATCTCTCAAACTAATAATATACATTTGACTGCTTCCCTCTCAGCTAAGGACTCTGGCAAGGGCCAGGACTAACCAAATAGTCTCACTCTGAGACAAAGATAGAAAGCAACTCGAAAAATACATAAGGGTATTGAGACACACCAAGTAACCTCCTGCCCACCATGGGAGTATTCTTAGATTTTCTTAGATACATATGAGAATAAGGTGTTATATTACGATTTTTAACTCAACAAATCGGTACCTTATTGACCTCGTATACTCTGTTTTATGTTTCTGTTTTTAGGGTTTTACGGCGCTTGCAACACATTTAGGTCATATCAGCGCCGGTAGAAAGGAAGAAAATGGATTAGTAAAAAGTTCTAGAATTACAATTAAAGCATTCAAGAAAAGGTAAGACAAAGGGGAATTGGTTCAAATATGAAACGGATGTAGATTCCAAAAGCACGCCGTCAAAGTACTTACAGTAGTTTGAAATCACCTAAAATTCTTTTCCAGATACAAACACAGGTCCCCACTAATAGGAATACAATCAAATGTTAAAAAATCATATATAATATGTAAATAAAACATAATACAGTGCATAACAGAGAGATGATTTACAAGATTTTTAAAAAATATCATCTCCCAAAACTAACTATACATTTGACTGCTTCCCTCCCAGCAAAGGGTATCCGGCCAGGCCAGGACAAAACCAAGTAATTTCATCCCAAGACAAAGACAGAAAGCAAGTTGGAAAACAGATATAAGGAGATTGTCTCCCACTATGGGAGACAAAACCAAGTAATTTCATCCCAAGACAAAGACAGAAAGCACTTTGGAAAGCAGATAAAGGGAAATAGAAGCCACAGTAAGTGCCACCCTGCCCGCTATGGGAGGCCAGGAACACCCCCCCCCCCCCCAGTTGGTGAAAACTTATAATACATACCAGCAATCAAAATGAGTCAGCAATAGTAACGAAACAACAGAAGTAACAACAGAGAACATTCTTCAGCTTTATTCTCGAATGTAATCTAACAACTGACGAAACATATCATTAGGCAGTGAGTCTAAGACAAGTTTGTTTTTTTTTACATTATGCAAAAAGACAAACATACATTTGTAACCCGCCATGGCGATCTGGTACTATGTCGATATGAACTTATACTTATATCAACAAAATTTAATTTAAAGTTAAAAAAAAAAAAAAGGAATGAAATTTGAGTGGAAGAGAGTGGAACTTACTCTCTTGAATTGCGGCATTTGTTATAAATCAAATGTTAAACACACACACACACACACACACACACACACACACACACACACACACACACACACACACAAAAGCGTTTTAAATTCAATTACTGTTGAGTGAATGGTTTTGGTTTTAGGTTTTAACGGTTCTACGGAACTTGCAACACATTAAGGTCATATCAGCGCCAGTAAAATGGAAGAAAATGGGAGAATAAAAAGTTCTAGAATTACAATCAAAGCACCCAAGAAAAGGTAAGACAAAGGGGAATTGGTTCAAATAGGAAACGGATGTAGATTCCAAGAGCACACTATCAAAGTACTTAGTTTGAGATCACCTGAAAGTCTCATCCAGACACAAGCACAGGCCCCAACTGAGGGATACACTCAAATGTTTACAAATCCTATATATTATATCTAAACAAAACAATACAGTGCATAACAGAGAGATGATTTAAAAGGAAAATAATATCATCTCCCAAACTCTAACTATACATTTGACTGTTTCCCTCCCAGCTAGGGTATCCGGCCAGGGCCAG
Organism: Berghia stephanieae; assembly: GCF_034508935.2. Classification (NCBI taxonomy): domain Eukaryota; kingdom Metazoa; phylum Mollusca; class Gastropoda; order Nudibranchia; family Aeolidiidae; genus Berghia; species Berghia stephanieae. Next base: position 82,933,999 of record NC_088362.1, read on the forward strand.
GGCCAAAACCAAGTAATCTTATCCTAAGACAAAGACAGAAAGCAAGTTGGAAAACATATATTATAAGGGGATAGAAGACACAGTAAGGACCTCCCTGCCCACTATGGGAAGTCAGGAACCCCACCCAGAGCATGGGAGATCAAAATACCCCACCCATTCATGTGTTCTATCTGATAGAATAAATAATATGTTTTTTTTAAATCAGGCATGTCACCTATTACGTAGAATAACGAAATTTTGGCTCCAATTTCATGAGCATCTCAAGTCATTGAAACTTTTTTTAAAATATCTAATTCTTAAAGTTAACCCAGAGATCACTTTCTTTATCTTCCAAAAATTACGAATTTTCAAATAGGACGGTCTGAAAAGTGAACCAACCCAGAATTTAATTGTACATACAGTCGACTCCTTAATCACGCATCAGTTAATTGCACACTCTGGTTATACGCTACACATTCCCGAAAAACAGAAATTTTTCTATATAATCACTCCGCTTAATCGCTACACTGTCATCCCATCTTGATTGGAAAAAATTATCTAAACATTATAAGAGTAACAATAAAAGAAGTGTGCGCATGTTTTAGCGAGATCACATGTGTGCATATATGTGGGTGAAGTTTTAACTGTTAAAGATGGTAGCATCCCTGACAAACACTGAAAAATTATTAATGCTGGACAAACTATGCCGCTTCATCCAAGAAGAATGCTTGACATATATATATGATCTACGAGCATTGGCGAGATTGGAGACAAGGCTTTATAAAAAGCTTGCACAAATAGAAAGCAATCAACACTTCACGATTACTATTCTTACAAAAAATAATGTCACACTTTGTTGTCGATGAAAGATAAAAAGAAAAGAAAAAAAGAAAAAAAAAGAAAAAAACAACCCCAAAAAAACAACAAGAAAAAAAGAAACGAACAAAAAAAATTAAAAAAAAAAACACCTAAAGAACAAACAAAAACAAACAAAAACCCCCCTCTAATTTGGCCATGTCTGGAACAAGACGGTCCCAAACCCGTAGAAAACTAAGAGCAGAGGTCCTATATGAATAGCACATGAAAACCAGTGCTTAGATGCTATTTTTAGCTTCTCTGCTTAATTGCACACTCCGCTTAATTAATCAACACACTAGCCCGAACTCCCGAAGGTGTGCGATTAAACGGAGTCGACTGTACTAATGTTTTACTTTTTAACATAGGCACACTCCGACATAATACCAGTGCGAGGCAATGAGTTACAAATAATATACATTTCATACTTTGTGCCATTTTATCCATACACATGCACACACACACACAAACACACACACACACACACACACTCACACACAATCACATCTCCTATGTATAGGAATGAGGTATTCCAGATTGTGTGAAACAATACAAATCACAGATAAAACTATAATATGATATAGGAACAACAGTGAAGGATAAAAATCATGGATGACTGGTTAACTTCCTCTACCAACTAAATAAAACTGAATCTAAAAAGATTACAATAATGTAATGTTGATGACAAAAAATGATAATGATGATGATGATGATATTGACGACGAAGATGACGATGACGACGACAACGACGATGATGATGATGACGATGATGATGATGATGATGATGACATTTGCAATTTACTCTTGCATTTAAGGATTGTAACATCGTTGTCTAATTCGTGACAATATAAATTCATAACAATGGAAAATGGGCAAAATAACATGGTTAAAATGGTTAAAATGTACAAAGGAAAAAAATACGTCATCCCAACTTAAATGCACGGCAATGTGTTCATGATCATTTGTTATACGTGTATTTTTGTGAGATAAGAACTGTTTAAGGATGACAACAAATTCATTACAAACATTTCAAAATTATGACTACTTTCTATTTTACTCTTGTAGCAAAATTATACACAAAAAAAAAACAAAAAGTTTCCTCAAATTTTATAAGTTTCCAATGAGACTCTTGTTTTAAATATTGTATTTTTCAACAAAGTATATTCTTATAAATATCTACATAAGTTAATATGTGTTTTAATGTTCTTTTAAAACTTATTGTTTATTTTAAATATTTACTATATATTTACTATCTCATATAACAAAAACAAACAAAAAAACAAAACAAAAACATCCATACACTCATCACGGAGCAATAAGGCGTATGAATATGGTGATTCTTTTTCCCAACCAAGTACATATTTATCATGAAACCTTTTTCATTTCATTCGACGGGGTGTCACGTTATCACCGTAAAACAGTAACCAGTCTGTCACAAAATTAGGTTGACCTGAAGATAATGAATGGCAATGAGTTAAAATAATGGCACTCTGATTATCGTGTACATGGCAGAATCCCCAGTGACTTTAATACAGACCGATGTGTGATTATTTACAAATCTGATAACCCAAATTGTAATGATCTGATTGTTGTGATGGAGATGGACTCAAAGAGTTGCAAAATGTTGCCCGTTACAACATATCAAAGTGAAACTAAGCTGCTGAAAGCTGCTGAAAGCTGTGGACTGTTAAAAAGCAATACACAAAAATGATTATTACAGCTTCAAAAAAGAACAAAATACCAAACACAGAACGTTTCGGACTCAAAACCCTTTTCAGCCAACAACAAAAAAAAACAATTAAATATAAATATATTACTTAAAAACCCAGAGAGATGACTGCCTGGATGATTCAGAACAAACTCCAACTAAACGAATCTAAAACTGAAAGTATTTTTATGATTTGTAAATACTATGTGCGCTTTGGTGCAGACCAATTGCATTGAGTTATGGTTTATTTGTTTGTTCATTTGTTTTTAGATACCAAACAGCACTCGCAAACACCAATGGGTCATTCAAGCATTATAAAAAAAGTAGGACAATAAGATCTAGATAAGATAAAAGAAGAACAGGAGCAAACGATATAGCTGAGTTAGTTAATGGTTGTAATGTACAGTAAGGTTTGTTTAGTTGTGTAAATTGGTTATTTCCTTGAGCCGTATTAAACGTGATTAGGCCTTTACTCTCTGTATCTATTGTATTATCATTTCTGTATATTGTGCCATTGACTGAGGTACGGTTATGATGCCAAATTGTTTATTGTTTGGTATATTGTTCACTTTTCGGAAGGGGCTAATTTTAATTTTTGTTTCGTATTTTTATAGTCCCCGGAAACGTGCAGATGATGAACAAGACTGCTTATTATTCTTTGGATATTATTTATCAGAATATTGCATGGCTGCCCCAAAAAAGAAGAAGAAGAAGAAGAAGAAGAAGAAGAAGAAGAAGAAGAAGAAGAAGAAGAAGAAGAAGAAGAAGAAGAAGAAGAAGAAGAAGAAGAAGAAGAAGAAGAAGAAGAAGAAGAAGAAGAAGAAGAAGAAGGGCAATAAATAACATGTTTCACAATCAGTACATTAATCACTGTTTGTTTTTATGGGCGATGCATTTAGATCATTTCAGCACCAGTAAAAAGGAACAAAATGAAAATTTAAAAAATTGTAGATTTAGAATTGAAAGCAGACAAGAAAAAGTAAGGCAAAGGGGAATGGTTCAAATAGGGAACAGACGTAGATTCCAAGAACACGCCATCCATGTACTTAGTTTGAGATCACCTTTGTCTCATCCAGATATAAGCACTGGATCCTTCTAAAAGGAATACACTCAAATGTTTACAAACTATTATATATTCAGAACAAAAAATATATCAATACATAGTTTTTTGTTGTTTTTACGGCGCTTGAAACACATTTAGGTTATATCAGCGCCAGTAAAAAGGAAGAAAATGGGTATAGTAAAAAGTTCTAGAATTACAATTAAAGCACCCAAGAAAAAGTAAGAAAAAGGGGAACTGTGAACAAATAGCGATCAGATGTAGATTCCAAGAGCATACCACTAATGTACTTCGTTTGAGTCTCATCCGGACACAAGCCCAAATCCCAACAAAGAGGAATACACTCAAATGCTTACATTATACATTCAAAATAACAAATATAATAACATATAACACAGAGATGATTTACAACGAAAAAAATATCATATCCCAAAACAATAACTATGGATTTCACTGTTTTCCTCCCAGCCAGGACTCCGGCCAGGGACAGGACAAAACCAAGTAATCCGATTCCAAGACAAAGACAGAAAGCATTTTGGAAAACAGATATAGGGGGATAGAAGACACAGTATGTACCTCCCTGCCCACTATGGGAGGCCAGGAACCCCACCCATTATCAGTACATAGCAGAGAGATGATTTTTAATGAAAAAATACCATCTTCCTAAAACTATAACTCTCCATTTGACTGTTTCCTTCCCCATCAAGGACCCTGTCTAGGGAAAGGACAAAACCAAGTTCTCTCATTCCAAGACAAAGACAGAAAACAAGTTGGAAAATGGAAATATGGTATAGAAGACACAGTATGAGACCTTTCTGACCATTATGTGAGGTCCAGAATCTCACCCAGAACGAATAATTCCTGGCTCTTCTGAGAGCATACAACAAAGCGAATCACTTATCACCAGCCTAATAGAAATGGCTGCCATAACTAGGAAGAAGTTTAAAAGAGCAATAAATAAAATGTTTCACTATCGCTGCTTAAGTCACTGTGTCCAAAAAGCAAATATAACTCTACATAACCCAACTAAATGCCGACATAGGAATTCTGCCATAAAGAGGATATAAATGTAGATGTAAGAATGCATGGAAGGCATAGAATATAAGCAAAATTGCTAATACGGTCAATCAAAGGGTAGCAATTTACAAGGGGATGGGAAGGGTGAAATGGAACACACACATACTTTCTCTCTCTCTCTCTCTCTCTATATATATATATATATATATATATATAGATAGATAGATATATATATAGAGAGAGAGAGATATATATATATATATATAGAGAGAGAGAGAGAGAGAGTATAGTCCACTCCGGATAATCGCAACTTTCGGTTAATCGCAACAATTCCCAAAAGTCGGAATTAATGCTAAATAAAAGTCACTGGTCAATTGCAGCAAACTTTAGTTAATCGCAACTAATGTTCCACCTCAAAAAGTGGCAAATTCAAGAAATCAATCAAACCTAACCTCAGGTTTTAATATCAACTGGATAGAATCATGACAGGCTAAAAAATCGAGAGTTGGCAGAGTTAAATGCTACAGTAGTGTGTCACCACTCTATTAGATACAAAAGAGGGCGGGGGTTTGCAGTATAGGTTTGTGCTGTCATCTGTGCCCATTAGACAGAAGGCAAGGGGGTTGGGCATAGTCCAGATAACAGTAGACAATGACAGTTGTAAGCAGAGTCTGAGCGATGGTCTTTGTTTTGGGATTGACAACTGTGCATTGTGACCAATGGGTTTGATAAAAGTGTCTTGTCCCTTATCACCACTTATCTCTTTTGACTCTTACAAATGTTAAGAACAAAAAAGTGAAACTCAGCTTGCATCAAAGCCGTTTTTCTTTGTCAAAATCTATACAAGGCTGTCATATGTTTTTGTTTCAATCAAATTACTCAGTCTATGGTGGACTAAGAACAATGTTTACAACAACTGGTTTGAGTTTACAATATATAGTATGAAACTGATTAGTAGTCAAATCAATATTGCAAACAAAAGAAAAAAAACTTAAATCAAGTGGTGGTGAAAATAGTGTCCCATCATTTTATCTGAAATCGATCGAAGATACCGCAGATTGGAAATAAAAAACCTATGAAGACTGAGAAACCATGGCTTCCCCAACAAGAGGAATGATATTACGTAAAAAATTCAAATCATCAATGAGTTCAGTTCATCTCCTAAACCAACTCAGACAGAACTTGCCATAAAACATGGCATCTCCAAAAATGTTGCTATAGTAGACAGGAAACTCAACTTTGGTTAATTGCAACACTTTCACTGATCCCAAGGTGTTGCAATTATCCGGAGTGGACTGTGTGTGTGTGTATATAATATATATATATATATATATATATATATATATATATATATATATATATATATATATATATATATATATATATATATATATATATATATATATATATATATATATTATATACATATATATTACATATAATTTATTTAGTAAATTGGATTTTTTGTAACATGACACTAAGGTTCAGAAACCACTGGACCTATAGTCACCAAATTTTGCATGGTGTTTACAATTGATATGAAGATGGTTTGCGTGGATTATGAGCCTGGTTAGACATCGTGATGATTTTAGTGAAAAATCAAAATTGTCTCATCAAATCCCATCGAAAACAGGTAGCATTATCTTTATCATATGGGTTGTGTGTCAACCTTCCAGTTTGCGAGTATGACAATGAGGTGGGATTACTTGCATTGCTATGATACCAGTCATTGGGTCCTCTAAATTTTTTTCAATACAATCAATTTCTTAAAATTCATATAAACCATTTTCCACTCTTGCTTTGTTTGTTTGTTTTTAAGGGTTTTACGGCGCGCGCTTGCAACACATTTAGGTTATATCAGCGCCAGTAAAAAGGAAGAAAATGGGATAGTAAAAAGTTCTAGAATTACAATTAAAGCTCCCAAGAAAAAGTAAGACATAGGGGAACTGGGAACAAATAGGGATAGATATAGATTCCAAGAGCATACCACCAATGTACTTAGTTTGAGATCACCTATAAGTCTCATCCGGAAGCAAGCACAATTTCCAACAAAGAGGACACTCAAATGCTTACATTACACATTGAAAATAACAAATATAATAATACATAGCAGAGAGATGATTTACAAGGGAAAAAATATCATCTCCCAAAACAATAACTATGCATTTGACTGTTTCCCTCCCAGCTATGTTTTTGTTTTGTTTTTAAGGGTTTTACGGCGCTTGCAACACATTTAGGTTATATCAGCGCCAGTAAAAAGGAAGAAAATGGGATAGTAAAAAGTTCTAGAATTACAATTAAAGCACCCAAGAAAAAGTAAGACAAAGGGGAACTGAGAACAAATAGGGATCAGATGTAGATTCCAAGAGCATACCACCAATGTACTTAGTTTGAAATCACCTACAAGTCTCATCCAGACACAAGCACAAAATCCAACAAAGAGGAACACACTCAAATGCTTACATTATACATTCAAAATAAAAATAATAATACATAACAGAGAGATGATTTACAAGGAAAAAAATATCATCTCCCAAAACAATAACTATGCATTTGACTGTTTCCCTCCCAGCTAGGATTCCGGCCAGTGCCAGGACAAAACCAAGTAATCTCATTCCGAGACAAAGACAGAAAGCATGTTGGAAAACAGATATAAGGGGATAGAAGACACAGTATGTACCTCCCTGCCCGCTATGGGAGGTCAGGATCCCCACCCAGTCCCTCCCAGCTAGGATTCCGGCCCGGGCCAGGACAAAACCAAGTTATCTCATTCCAAGACAAAGACAGAAAGCATGTTGGAAAATAGTTATAAGGGGATAGAAGACATATGTACCCCCCTGCCCACTATGGGAGGTCAGATTTTCCACTCTTAATATTGGGAAATAATTCTAGGATAAGGGAGCGAAATATATAAGATATCAAATGTAGAAATTATCTCTCCGTCCCCTAAGAAAAAGCTCAAGTTCAAATTTTGTTCAACACTTGAAACATAAATTTTGAGTTGATTATGATAAGCTTATTATTACATTCATTGAACGGACAATCTGCATATATATATATTTATATATATATATATATATATATATATATATATATATATATATATATATATATATATATATATATATATATATATGTTTAACTAGTATCGATTCAATACAAGGACTCCCTTCTCATTGTCACACTCGCTAACAGAAGTTGGTTGTGTGTCAACATACTCAAAATTAAAGCATGTTTACCATGGGATTTAACAAAACAAATCTTATTTTTCGATAGACTCATCATAATGTCTTATCAATCTCATAATACATGCAAACCATCTTCATGTCATTTGTAAACATCATGAAAAATTTGGTGACTATTGGTCCAGTGGTTTTGGAGCCTTAGTGTTACAAAAAAAATAATAAATTGCCAAAAAATAAATAATAAGATATATAGCAGACCTTATTAAAACTAATTCACCTAATATTATAATTCAACAAACACTAAATTATTATATTCAATGCCCAAGTTATATTTTTTAAAAGTAATATAACCCATTTTAAAACATGTATCTTAGATACATATGAAAGCTGATCATTATAAATGGTATGGCAATGCAATAGTTTTCTAAAGACTAGATTAAACTGCTATACGATAATACAAAAGAAAAAGGAAAAAAAAAAGCATTAAAACTTAAATGATCACCGATTCCCTGAATCACAAACTCAAGTGACAAAACATAACATATGGAATAAATCTTAAAGGTAACTAATACTTGTGTAAAATTCAAATAAAAGAAAATATGTGATCCTTTGTCTCAATAAAGTATCATGTCGAGGTGAACCAGACACTGAAAATAGACCTTTAAGTTTTAAACTGTGGACTTTGGTTTGAAGTAATTCGCCCAATTGAGAACAACTGATGTAGTTTGTTTTTGTTTGTTTTTAAGGGTTTTACGCCCTTGCAACACATTAAGGTCATATCAGCGCCAGTAAAAAGGAAGAAAATGGGATAGTAAAAAGTTCCAGAATTACAATTAAAGCATCCAAGAAAAAGTAAGACAAAGGGGAATTGGTTCAAATAGGAAACAGGTGTAGATTCCAATACCACACTATCAAAATACTTAGATCCTCACTATGAGGAATACACTCAAATGTTTACAAATCATATATAACATGTAAACAAAACATAATACAGTGCATAAGAGAGAGATCATTTACAAGGAAAAAAAATATCATATCCCAAAACTCTAACTATACATTTGACTGTTTTCCTCCCAACTAGGGTCAGGACAAAACCAAGTAATCTCATCCCAAGACAAAGACAGAAAGCATGTTGGAAAACAGATAAAGCGGGATAGAAGACACAGTAAGTGCCTCCCTGCTCACTATGGGAAGTCAGGAACCCCACCCAGGATGTAGTTTGTAAAACTACTAGAATCTAAAAGTAATTCTAATCATTTCCACTTTCAATTCAATTTCGCCCTGACATATACAATAATACTGAATTGATGCAGTGAATCTTATATCATCCATACCAAAAAATCTAATACATCAACATCTATGACCAGCGCTGGGATCATACGAAGTACTTTCCCGAATAGCTTTCATATCCATAATCCGAGTTAAATAAAATGCAAAGAAATAAATCTTTGAAACATTAATGATATTATGTAAGTATGGCAGCTGCTTATTTCATTCTGAAAAAAAATAAATAAAAAAAAAATAGAATGTTGTTTAATAAAAGTTAAAATATTAGCACTAATGACTAGAGAGAATTTGTGAATAAAACATCTCAAATAGTGAAATACTAGAGCTATCACCAAATTAATAAATACTATTCATTTCACTGGCATTGAATTCCTGATGATTTAATTCACGTTGCATACAGATTTTAATTAACGAAATGTAGCAATGACTATCCCGCACAAATCTTTGGGCCTCTTTTTCGCTCACGAAGTGCCCGAATTCGCGTCAAAATATGGGACGAAGCCGTTTCGTATATGCTATTTTAAAAAATTAATTACGACGCTGTTTATCGATGAATATGACTGAAAGTTGGCACACAGTTAGAAAAAAGGTCTTTTTAGATTATGTCAAGCGACAAAACTCGTGCGATTACCAGAAGACCGTTAAAAATAAATTTTTACTCTTTGGAGTAAAATATTTATAAAACTACCGGGCGTGGAGGTTTTGTCGCTGACAAGGTAATACATGAACATTTCTTCTTTTTGGTTGTAAAATTTCATATGAATATGACGAGTACTTTTCCCGTATTTTACAAAACACCATCCTAATTTGCTCTTCAAGTTTCAATCTTTTAATGCACTTATTACGCAAGATACAACCAAAGGTCGAAAAAAAATGTCGAAAAAGTGTCCCATATTTTCGCGTTTTTTTCCTCTTTGCTGGTCATCCAAATAAATGACACCTTTGAAACTGCATAACTTGTTTATTTATGAATGGATTTTCAAAATTCAAAAACATTTTTACTCAGTGGAGATAGGGCTTTGGTTTTAAACAAAAATTTTCCTCAAAAAGAGAAAAAAACATTTTTCATAGTCATTGCTACTAAATGCAAGATATAACATTTAACTAAACATCAATTTTTGTCTAGCTGACTTTAGTAGATTCTATATATGATTCTCATCACACTAACAACAGTCACGATTATCTTCAAAGCGCAGCATTGTGACTCACTGGTTGTTGTTAACAAAGCAATATAATTTGTGACCCACTACCTCAAAACGGTATTGCAAATATGGCGGAGGGACTTAGATTTTAGAAATCAAATTTATAGCGGAAAATAAGAACCTCATTGGGTGTAATGGATATAATTTCTGAGAGTGGCAAAATCAAAATATCACGTTTCTGGTAATTTTGTTTATACAAATCACCTTTTCAAAACTTGTTAACCCCAACATAATCGGCTTTGAAGAGATGGGTCACATTTGAAAAGATTTGTACCTTTAATTTTTTATTTTTTTTTGTCAGCAATTAAGGTAAACAATTCTCTCCATTTACTGGCAAAAGTTAAGTGGTTGATGATACAGATAGATCCATTTGTCTCTCTGCATGATTGGAAATGCTTAGAAATTCTAATTAAAATTAAAGACTTTGGAAGCTCTGAAAACAAAGATGTGTACATTCCGTTTATCATATTTGTTGCTAAGGAATGCTTGTAACTGTAGAAATAATCACATTCACTACAAGATGGAATCTACAAAAAATATTCAAGCTAAATAAATTATAAAAATAAAAGAAGTGTCCAATCCATCTTCGAATAAAATATCACAAAAGCATTCTTACATCTTATAGCAAAACATTCAACAGTAAGGAATTATTTATGACAAAAATACATAAAATCAATCACAATTTTAATCATGGGTTTCGAGTTTTCAAATGTCGTTCGTGACAATAGAATAGTAGTAACAAGTTTTTAGAACAGTTCTTTGTCAACTATAATAAATATCAACACATAATATGGCTTTTCAATAGGAAGTTTAAGAACACAAATTAAATATTAAGAACAAGAAATGATATCAGTGAAGAGATAGGATATCGTTCTAAATAAAATTAGAATTTCAAGTTCATTTTCATTAATTATGATGAATTTAAGAGAGGGCAGTTTATTTGAATCAAAACTTCTATGGGAAGACATTTTAGATGCCTAAGGATGAAGTCATATTTTTTTCAGAGACAAAACAAACATACTGACTAAATTTACATAATCCTTGGCAACCACTGACAACATCTTGAAATCATGGGTTGTTCCTATAGTGATTCATCACAGCATTCAAATGCACAATAAGAATAATAATGGTAAATAATAGTAATAATTGGTTATACAATTTTTCTCTGAATTCTTTGAACAAAAGTTTAAACAAAATATTGAGCTTTAAAATAAAAGTCATGTTTTGATATCCCCAAACAATTGTGAGATACAGCATGCTTTAAGATATATATACTTTAAGAATGACTCATGTAAGTAGATTTATATCATAAGATGTACGATTGAAATAGTTTTTGCGTGAAAAACTGAAAATTCTAAATCTATCTAAATTTTGTGGCAGAAATGCTTAAAATTATTCCCAAGGAATATTAAAAAATTTTTACAAAGCAATAAGCGGCTTCTTTGCCTTTTTAATAACCATTGCAATCCTGAGAGCAAGTAATAATACACTAGTACAGGAGACGACAATAAAAACTTAATTAACAATCAGTTTGCATGGGATGCATGCCAACATTTAAAAATGGGCATACATTTAAATTCCATCATGATCAGCTTCCATTTGAAATTATTTTTCTTCTCAAACTGTCCACATATTATTTTGACATTCTTTTATTGCTTATCATTATTTCTATTGCAGAAACTGCAATAAGCAAAAAAAAAAAAAAATCATTGTGATCATAACTGTTTATTATGTATATTAGTAAAAAAAAAAGCACACAATGGGGATTGATTCAAATTGGGACCAGGTGCTGCATCCAGACACGAGCACAGGATGCTGCCAAAGGAATACACTCAAATGCTTATAAATCATATTCAAAACAGAAAGTATAACAATATAACAGAGAGATGAGTTACGAAGGGAAAAAAGGATCATCCCCGAAGACAATAACTATACATATGACTATTTTCCTCCCATTCAAGGACTTTGGTCAGAGCCATTACAAAACCAAGAAATCTCATCAAAACAAAGAGAGAGCAAGTTGGAAAACGGATTTTGCGGGATAGAAGACACAGAAAGTGACCTCCCTTCCCACTCTAGGAGAATTGTATGAAAACTGTTTCGACTTATGATTTCATATTATGGAATACATACACGAATACAATTCTCTAATCACCAAACTTACTTTCAATGAAATGACAATAACTGACTAGGAAATGGTTTTCTGATTAGCACCAAAGCATGACATAAACATTGAATGCAAAGGATTTAAAATAAAAGGATCATTTGTCAAACTAACATAATGTAAAATATGGCATTTGTGAACTTTATACACCGGCAAAAATTGGAATATACTTATGTGAACATTAAACTCTATGCTTATAAAAATGTTGGGGAATCTATTATTCAACATTATGCACTTTTTTCTACAAAATAAAATACAGACTGAAATATTTTTAACCTGGAATAGTCATCAGAATCATTATAAATCACATTTCCTGATAACAAAAGCAGGGAGAGAATTTTGTATTGATGTAACATAAATCAATAGTAGTCCTTCAGAGTCACAACAAATTTGATAGAGCTAGTCATGGTATCTTTATAAACATGAAAAATACTTTAACAATTGCTTGTAAATCTTTTAACAGAACAATGGTGCATAATAAAATGCTTTTCAACATATCTAAATAATTTACAACTGAGCAGACAGAGGGGTTTACTAAAAAATTCAACTTGATTCAAACCAAGTTCTTTTGAGTGTGAGACCAGTGTTCTAGCAACTAAGCTAAATGATTTGTAATACATTAAGGTATGCAATACTTTTAATATTATAACTGTATACACGAAAAAAGGTAATTTAAATCAAGTATATTATGCGTCATGAAGACCAAACACTCATTACTGAACACTATGGCTGAGCTCACTTTGCATCATGAAGCTACTTTATAATAAAAGAATATTTTTTCACTTAATAATATTTTTTAAATTTAAAACAAAAAAAAAAGAAATAAAATTTTAAAAATCTCAATTAAAACAAAACAAATCAGGGAAATACAGAAAATGAACATAAATTAAACTTAGCTTAAATAACGGATCATTGAAATACTGAAATCATTTTTTTAATGGGAGTTTTACCAGAGTACGGCAATATTGACATTGGATGTAGGTGACTAATTCGGCACGATATTAACAACATTATATATGCCCTTTAAAATTCGTGATAAAATATGAACAGCAATCCCAAACAATATTACTATCACACAACCTTATCTAGAATTGGTGAACATCGTAAATCACAACATTGTCTCAACACCTTTGATCACTTGAGACCCACCACCTCAACCTGATAATATTTCAGAGTGAGTTCACTGCCAGAAATGAGTTTGATTTTCAGCCAAAATTCCCAATTCTGTAATACTCGTGCTGCCAACTGAGGTAGCTCAATGCTGATATGAATGAGTATATTGAAATGCTTTATTTTTTGTCAAAAATAACTATTATACAAATTGCATTCACTGTTATTTAATCCCTGATTCTTGAAGAAATGCTACGTACAAAATCTTTAAAATTTGAATGCAATAATAAACATGAATTAAAAATAACTCTGCATCTACCTGGCTTAAGTATATCCTATCAATGGATTGCAATTGACATTCATTCCACTACAATTCATTGAGATTCAAAACCATGAAATTTGCGTTTTGTTGCAACTAAACGTATTATTTTCAATATAAGCATTTTTAAAATGTCATTATTTAAACTTTAAAATTTCTTATTATTGTCGGATGCAGCCTGAAATAACACTGGCTAAGGTAGTGGATCTCAAAATACAACAGACGTGTTTGAATAAAATATGAACATTTTGAGTCATCATTATATTGAGGCACCAACCATGTTCACACTTCAAGTTGAACAATTCGTAGTTCACAAAAAGTGCATACAATTTATTGAATCACCCTGTGTATTCATTCCTGTTTATAAACAGTCTCCCGTTTGAGAGAATCTTTCTAGTCCCAGCAATAGCTCAGTGACTTCCAAAGAGTACAACTTTCATTACTCTTTACAAACGTCTTCTGATTCTGATTCCTCCCTATTGAGAAGACCTTTCAATTCCCAGTAAGAACTCTGCAACTCCGAGGTAGTAAACAGTCTGTGCTATTCCAAACAGTGGGGCGATCACCAAGACTCTACAGAATGCACCTTTCAAAAATGCACGTGGACCTTCATTGACAAAGACTTTTCTGTAATGGAAATAAACATGAAATTAGATTTCCTCCTTGACAAAGACTTTTCTGCAATAGAAATAAACATCAAATTAGATTTCCTATCAGATGAATATCTTCCCTTCCTCCGACGAATTACCTGTCAACCTCTTCACTCTAATTAATCCTTTATCTATCCCTGGTTCTCTTCTGTCAATTCTATTCTGTACCATCTCCTCAGTTCATTATCATTTTCATCATCATCATCATCATCATCGTCATCATTATCATTATTACTCCTATTGCTATTATTATTTTTATCATTATACTCTCTCTCTCTCTCTCTCTCTCTCTCTCTCTCTCTCTCTCTCTCTCTCTCTCTCTCTCTCTCTCTCTCTCTCTCTTTTTTTTTTTTGAGACAGATTAAATGCTGTTAACCACCAGGTATTTGTTTTAATCAGTACAATGAGAGAATGTCAATAAAGAGCCTTTTCCAAGGACTTAATTTTTTTCAGTGATTGGGTATCTGGGTCTGTTAGATCTGGTGGAAATTACTTGATAACAGTAAAGTCCTATCCAAATGGTAGCAAGTAATTGCTTTTTTCATTTAACGTTTTAGAAACCGGAATGAACCCCAGATCCATGGGTCTTACTTCTCTTAAAGGATTATAATTCACTCACCTAAAACAGTCTATAACACCTTGATAATGTACTTCCCCCTTCCCTTTACTCAAAGTCTGTAGTCTGGTTTTCACCACTGTGGAAAACACAGGATAATTCTCATTAAAAACATTAAAAAATAACAATGAACACAGCAACACTTAAGTATACCACTCATGATTAAAAATCAAATATATATATATATATATATATATACATACATAATAATATGTAACACAAGGTGTATTTTAACTTCACATAAAAAGTTATTACATAGAAGCACTTCTGGAAAATATAAATACTTTAATCACCTCCATCTTGGTAACTGTCTTATATTGATTTATTTCCGGTTCTGTTACTTTTCTGTTTGCTCAAGGTTGAAAACATCAATAAAGCATTACATAATCCATCCATTCTGTCTCAAATTAATTCTATGCAACAACATTACATAATACAGAACCTTATTTTGCGACTCTAGCTGGGACTAGGGTCTATTTAACATCATTTTAATTGAATTGATAAAAAGTTCATGCACTTCACAAAGTCTAAGATAATCAAAGTTATCACTTGGTCATTATATGTAAATGTCCCATTAAGAGTTATTTATAGTTTTCATTGACAAATTGGGGAGCAGGCACTGATGAAAGATAAAAATCTGAAAGGTGTATATGAAACAGTGTCTGACAAAGCAGAAAGAAAAATACGAGGAACAATTCAAAAAAAAAAATCAACCTGCCTAGACTGAGGGTTGAACCTCAGACCTCTTGATTAACGACTAGATGTGTTATCATTACAAAACAGGAGTTACTCCATAGTTGGGACAGTTCAATGCTTGTATTCTTCGCGCTGTGAACGCTTTTCTGCTGGATGAATTTTGTTTTAAAAACAAAAACAAAACAAAAACCCAAAAAAAAACACATCAACGTGAAAGGATGAGGATGAAGAAATATATAAACAGTAGCTCCATTTTCAATTTTGAAAATATCAAAGTAACAAAATGGGGAATAGGCACTGGTGTGGAATTTTCCATCCAATACTCCACAAGACTTACCATCTACAGGGTTGACAGTAACAGCCGCCACACATCCTGCTGTACAGCCTGAGATGAAGGAATGATAGAACACGGCCTGGTCACTACCCGGTCTTCTTTTACCCTGGTTAAATAAAGAAATAGATAAATGAATGAATGGTTGAATAAGTATATAAATAAATAAATGATTGTAATATATGAATAAATAAAAATATAAATAAATGAATGAATAAAAATGAATGAATAAAAATAAATAAATCTCCGTTATTCATCCCCATTTTAACCGCCGACAGACTAAGAAGCTGTCATAATTTCTTCTTCAGCAGAGACATTATTATTATCATTAACCTGGTACTCGTTTTACAATGAATATGGTGAGAGAATTTGAGTAAAGAACTTTTATCAAGGACTCGAAATTACACCATCCACAGCTGAACAAAAATTATGGACTTATAGGCGAGTCAAGTGTAATATATCATGTAACAATATAAGACAGATGGGAAAAAATAATGACACCACCATGGCATTTGAGATGGTCAAACAGAGGGAAGTAGATGGCCGAGAGGAGAAAATCCCTCATGGCTAAAGCACCAATTCCATGGTACAAGCCAAGGATACCCCTAATCCTGATGAGCTCAATGGTCATTTTAGAGGCTGACAGACTGGGGAACTGTCATCATCTCGACTTCGGTAGAAAGAAGGAGACCTGGAGATCAAGGCTGATAGGTCTATTCCTCCAGGTGGCCCTAAGAAAAGCAGCTGACAAGACTAGGCGGAGATCCCTTGCATCGCAAATAGGACAAGAGAGAATTGAGTGAGTGAGAAGAGACATTATTATTATTATGAACCATTATTAACCAAGCACTCATTTTACACCTGAGTATGGTGAGAAACTGTGATAAAAGAATCTTTACTAAAGACTCAAAATTGCACCATCCACAGAGGGACACAGATTATGGACTTACAGAGACAAGCCAAGAGTCATATATCACTAAGCAATATAAGACAGATGGGAAAAAATAATACAGATAATATAAGCAAAGTTGTCAGCCCTAAAATGACACCTACCAGGGCATTGAGATGGGCAAACAGAGGGAAGTAGATGGCCGAGAAGAGAACATCCCTCATGGCTGTAGCCCCACATCCCTGGTACAAGCCAAAGATACCTCTAGTTCTAACTAGGTCAAGGGCTATTTTGGATGCTGATAGTCTGGCTGGTTTAGATGCTGCAGCTGTCTGTGTGGTGGCTCCTGTGTTTGTCGTGAAATCAACTTGGGCTGAGGAGGTAAGAAAACAAAATTATAAATGCCACGAATTGTCACGTTGGTTATGTGTAATGACTTGTGTTATGTGGCAAAACTTGTGTTAAGTGCCATGACGTGTGATGTGTCACCACTTTTGTTATGCGTCATAACTTATGTTATTCGTCAAGACGTGTGATGTGTCAAAACTTGTATGGTGTATCACCACTTGTGTTATGTGATACGACTTGTGTTATGTATCATGACTTGTTTTATGTATCACCATTTGTGTTATGTGTCACCTTTTGTGTTATGTGTTACAACTTGTAATATGTGTCAAGTCATGTCATGTGTGTCACTACTGGTGTTATGCTGTGTTATGTGTTTAGAATTGTGACTTAGTGTAAAATATTCCCTAAAAACACTATTGTGTCAGGATGGTTTAGTTGGCAAAATTGGATTTTATAGCCAGAGATATGAAACATGGGATAATAATTTTGATTTTAAGAAGATAGAAAATAAATTCTAGAGGAACTAAAAAGTAAAATGTGGAATCTCTGACTATTTTAACTTTGAAATCACATTTAGTAATCTGAAACCATCTTCACATAATACCAGATTGAGATGATGGTTCACAAATAAAATGCCATTGAGATTGGTTAGTGAGAGGAGGGGTAATAACGACAGCAACCTCGAGCAACAGCGTTACGTTTATTACTGGACTTTGATTTTCATCTCTGTGTTACAAAGTATTGAGGACATGTACCAAAGTAATACTAAGCTGCTAGAAGCTGTGGGCTGTAAAATGAATTATACAAGGGTCACTGATAAGTTTCCAGGATCGAGTAGAAGAAGTAAAGATAGATTTATAATTCTTTTTGCAAACCATAACCCATCCTTTTGTGGAAATTCAAGCAAATTTTCATTCCTGTATGTTCACAATTTTGAGCACAATTAACGAATATGTTACGTCATATCCCATTAATTGTGTCTGCAACAATGGAGCTCAATAGACTTTTTGAAAGTGTTAAATATATCAGTTTGTTATGAAACTTTGCACAATCCATTTTTGGAATCTGTTCCATCAAAATATTAAATTTATTTCTGGTTTTGGTGAATTTAAAAGAGGTAAGCAGCCCCTCAAATATGATGATCGTGAAAGTCGACCTGCATGTGCTGTTACGGAAAAGTCAGTGTCCACCATAAAAAGGCTATGATTGAAAATGATGCACATATTACAAATCATGAGATAGAGCATTCTTTGGGTACTTCATCACCTAGTGTCTGAAAAATACTGCACAAATGCCTTAAATGTCCACAAGGTGTCTGCTCAATGGGTGCTTCACCAACTCACCGATGAACAAAAAGCCACATCGTGTTCAATATTGTGACCACTGCGCTTCAATTGTTTGGTAAAAGTCGATCCAGAAATGTGGAAAACTTCGTGACTGGTAATGAAACATGGATTTATATGTATGACCCTGAAACAAAGCGCCAAAATAGAGTGTGGCTCTTTCCTGGTGAGACTTCACCTCTGACATTCAAGCGATCTCGCAGCGTTGGAATGCAAATGGTGGCTGCATTTTTCAATTTAAAAGGTTTATGTTGCAAAATTACCAGTCCATGACAGACGCTTAGTCACCTTAAATTGGTATGTTAACCACTGCATACTGACAGTTTTATAGAAAACGGCAACCCAAGAGAGGCACAAGGGGGTTGCTATGGCACCATGACAACGCTAGTGCTCACACAGCCATTGTACCAGTGCAGTTCTTCGACTGAAAACAGCGTTCAAATCCTAACCCACCCTCCATATTCTCCTAACCTGCATATTCTCCCAAACTGGCCCCCATGTGACTTCTGTTTGTTCCCATTTGTCAAGGAAAAACTCTGTGGGATTAAATTTGAGACTTCTGAAGATGCTGTAAGGGCATTTGAAGAGGAAATTTTAGCCACATAACTGGAAATGTGGCAAAAACTGCTTTGATTCTTGGTTTAAGAATTGAATTCAAGCTCAAGGAGAGTACTTTGAGAAGCTGTGAAAATTTGATGGTATTTTCATTATTCCTTATACCCGATTCTGGAAACTTATCTAGTGACCCTCGTAACAGCTTAAAAAAAAAAAAATACTAAACACGGGTCTTCAGCCAACAACAAAAAAAACAATGAAAACATAAATACGTTACTACATTCCAAGATTTTTATACAGGGAGGACGTATCTAATATTTCTCTGCTGTTGATCTGTTTTTTGTTTTTTTTTTAATCCATGTTTTCGTTGTTTTTTTGTTTTTTTTGTTGGCTGAAGAAGGGTTTTGAGCCCCAAACATATTTACCAATGAGGAGCTTTTACTTCTCAAATTGAAAGATTTGTGGCATTAGCTTCATAACTTAAACAAAAATGTGGACATTGGTGGCAAATATGAAAATAGCTGTTATTTCATTAAAACTTGATTAAAACTGTAACAAACCAATATACTTAAATGAAAATCACAAAATAATTTATAAAAATTTATGACTTTTGCCTGAAGAAAACCAAATAACAGACATAGAAAATGACATATCAGTTTTCTTTCTTTGACAGATTATTTTGTTCTATGAGGACCTCATTCTTCTTTCTTGAAAACTTCTGCTATCGTATCTAAACATTTTCATCACAGCCTACTCTCTTCCCATCTGAAATACTGAAGCGATCTCAAATCAAAAGATAAAAATCTTGTTAAACAACATCAAAGAACCCTTCCCCTGTAGTGTTACCAACTTGAATCATTAAAAGAAAAATATATAAATAAATAAGACAAAATTCTCTTTAATTATTCTCAAGGGAGAATTTCTTTAAGGTCTATCTCAAGAACTGACTAGAGGTAACCCAATAAGCATCAGCCACAGTGCAAGGTTACAGAGTGAGTAATAGGGGTGATCTTTCTTGCTTAGGAAGAAAAACGAAATGTCGACAACTGGGCTCGAAACCATATATCCTGTATGGGGGCATAAGTAATGCCTTATCCACTCAGCCATGTCATTCCCAGTGGGTTGCATATGCTTCACAACTTTTAAAACTCTTGTTTAGTTGTTAATCAGAGATGTCCTTTACCAAAAATTTAAAAAAGCCTGATTTAAAATATTTGTTAAAATTGGGGTAAATACCACATGAAAATATTTCGAGCAAAGCTTCTCTTCATCAAATGGTATATCCTTAAATCACTATAAAAAGGATTAATATCCATCTACCCCTCTCTCGACCTTAACTGGTATATTTAAACAACTTTAACAATTTCATCTTTAAGAAAAAAATCATGTCTCTAGCAAAAACAAACTAATAGTCAAAAGATGGAAGATTTCAGAAAGCAGGTTTTCTGGCTTTAGCCGGGGGGGGGGGGAGAGAATCCCTGGTTAATGGGATATACGATTCATACTGCCCCTTTGAAATTTCAGGGTTAAACATGTTTGATTCGTCTCCAGGGTCATGTCATCTTCATTCACTGATTTTTGAACCAAAATATTTTTTTTTCAGATTGAAAAGAAAAAAAAGTTTTTGGTTTGGGTTTTTTTTGTTGTTTTTTTTTGGTTTTTTTTAGGGGAGAATTGTGTTTTTCGTTGTTGTTTGTTTTTGGTTGTTTTTTTTAAATGTTTGTTTGTTTGTGATTTTTTTTTTTTTTGGGGGGGGGGGGGGAGTGTGTGACTGCATACCACTCCTTCCGGCATCCTGTAGCTGAATCTTAAGTAGTTCCATGGGAGTGGTGATGATGATTTGACAAAGGCCTGCACCCGAACCTGCCATGACCTCATTCACCAAAGACAATTTGCCACTGGAATTGTAAGAAGGAGAATAACAGCTCATGAAATGGAAAGTTTCCTGTAATATTCAAATTATTTGAACTTTTAAAACATTCTTTAATTGATAATATTGCCAAAACAAACGTAAATATGTAATATATAAATATACGTAATATGTGAATAACTAAATAAGTAAATAAATAAATAGATATACAAATAAAATAATTAATTAATCAATTAATCAATCAAAGTAAATCTATAAATAATTAGATAAATAAATAAATAAAGAATTAAATGAGTAGGTGAATAAGTAAAAATTAATACACATACACACACAAAATGAATTGTTTTGTTTGTTTCTTTTTATGTTTATTTTTTTGGGTGTTTTTTGGGGGGTAAATGATTATGTAAAGGGGTAGTTCTGTTTTGTTGGGGTTTTTTTTTGTGGGGGGGGGGGGGGGAGTGAAATTATTTTGGTTTTTTTATGAGCGTGTTTTTAAAAAGATTAATTTGAAACTTATAAAATCATAGGCACATGCATCTTGTCAACCTGTCGAAGGCATCTTCCAATGGTCAATATTGATTGACTAGCATTTAGTAAACCAATGGTACAATGAAATATGTAATTTTTGTTGTTTTTTTAAAGTCTGTTTAAAAATAAAAAATAAAAAAATATGATAAATGACTGGAAAGGCATATCGATACCAAACGAATACGCAAAAACTATTGTCAAATTAGTTTTTAAGCTAGAACTGTATCGATGAACATACTAATGTTTAATTGAGTCATTATCATCTAGAGAAGGAATGAACAAATGAATCAAAGATGGATGGATTGATGAATGGAATGATGGATGGATTGGTGTGTTCATTGATGAATGGATTGATGTGTGGATTGATGGATCGATTGGTGTGGGGATTAATGGATGGATTGATGAACAGATGGATGGATGGTTGGATGGAAAGAAGGAAAGATTAATGAATGGGTGGATGGATGGATCGAATGATGGATGGCTGGTTGGGTGGATGGATGGATGAATGTTTGTATACATGGATGGTTGGATGGAATGATGGATGGATGGTTGGATAGTATAATAAATAGATGGATGGATGGATAGATGGATGAATGGATGGATGAATGAATGGATGGATAAATAAATGTCTAAGAAAATTAATGAATAAAGGAATACAGGGATGAATTATTGAATGAATGGATGAAAGAACGAACAAAAGAAACGTGTAGGCAAACAGGCTTACTACTGATCCGATAACTTGTGCCTGAAGAAATCATTCCCCACGAGCTTGATGGCTTTCTCTGGCGTAATCAACAAGAGGTTCACTCCAGACCCTGCAGGATTAGATTAGGGAATAGAGAGCAGTTCATCAATTACCTTATGATGTCACGGTATAATAAATAATACTCATCGCCTCCATTCGGCATCATGTGAGGGTGAACCAGAAACCCCCCTCCCCCCCCCCCAAAAAAAAAAGCTGAATTTAAAGTGAAAATGGTTGGAATTTCATTACTGGAGGCCTCCGAACTTTGAAAAACTCAATTCGGGAACTGCATGGGAAATATTATTCTAAAATAACGTAATGATCTAGCCCTAACAGTCTATGTTACGTATCTGGTTCGCCACCCTATAATACCGAATTGAGACGGCGGGTTACATTTGATACCTGACTGACCTATGCATTACGTCATATGGAAGAGAGCAGACCAGATATTCGGACGGGTAACATTACCGTTCTTGCATTCTCTCTTACTATTATTATAAGGTTGCGTCTACTGACTGATCTCATTCTTCTTTTAACATACATCTCTCTCTCTCTCTGTCTCTCTCTCTCTCTCTCTCTCTCTCTCTCTCTCTCTCTCTCTTTCTCTCTCTCTCTCTATATATATATATATATATATATATATATATATATATATTTTATATATATATATATATTATATAATCTATCCATATATCTATCCATCGATCTATCTATCTATTTATCTATTTATCCCAAATCCATATCGTCACACACAAAAAGTAAAAATAAGTACATACAAAAGTATAAATATACAATATACAAATTTAACAATCTCTCTCTCTCTCTCTCTCTCTCTCTCTCTCTCTCTCTCTCTCTCTCTCTCTCTCTCTCTCTCTCTCTCTCTATCTATCTATCTAACTATCAATCCCTCTCGAAAAAAAAAATAATTGCACACACACACACACACACACACACACTCACACACACGCACACAGAGAGACACACACGCGCGCGCATAGAATGTGCAAACACAGTTGATAACCGTTGTCTCTTTATCACTTAAACACAACGAGTCAGTAAAGTGTTTGTTAGTATTTATTATCTGTTACAGCAGCAAAGATGAAAAGGCAATGTATTTTCCCCCCTTTGTTTGCTTTTGACGAACATAATTTTTATCTCAATTGTTCAGGGGAGGTCTTTGGTAAGCAGAACTACACAGTTTGATCGGTTGGTCTGTGATGGTATGCCTAGCATGTGTGACAGGTTGGCTCAGATATACGGTGTCTCGTCTAGTCACAAAACTCAAGCAATGTTAAGCTTGGTCATTGGCCGGTTGACAAGGATCGTTGAAAGTTCTGGTCACAACGTTTTGTCCTTGGATTAAGGCACTTTACACGCAATAGCACTCTCAACTCAGATGTGAATAAGTACCTGGCTGTAGCCAATGACGGATATTATAAGAATGTTAGTATTTTTTTTTTTTAGTCTAAAGGACGATTGGTAATGTATATGGTTTCATATGGTCTACTAGTATTCATGAGGCGTAGGTGCGACTCTGCCGGACCTCTACTTCACGACCTGCATTGGCTGCCTGTTGAGAAAAGGATTAAATTCAAAGCTTGTGTTTTAGTGTATCGTTGTCTTGAAGGCACTGCCCCTTCCTACCTTTCGGAACTAATTGAAAGATATTCAAAACCCCGCCTCTTACGTTCGGCCAGTGATTCCACAAAACTAGTTGTCCCTCGAATTCGGAAAAATGCTGGAATGAGATCCTTTTCTCATTTCGGACCCTCTATTTGGAACGCCTTACCGCAGAGCATTCGTGAAAAAGAATCTTTGTCTATTTTTAAACGTTCGCTTAAAACATATCTGTTTCGATTTTAGTAGATGGTATGAGAAGCAAGATAGGTTTGGTTTGTGTTGTGTGTTGTGTTATGTGTGTGTGTGTGTGTGTGCTTGTGTGTGTAAATGACTATGTTTCAGCCTAAGTAATTTGTAATTTAAGCGCTTAGAGTCTGGTGTCTCGGAGTTATAGCGCTATATAAGTTTTAAGCATTATTATTATTATTATTATTATTATTATTATTATTATTATTATTATTATTATTATTATTATTATTAGGGGACTCAATTAAACATTGTGAGGAGCCATTGTGAGGAGCGCCAACATCTACACCCGCCAACACCAACTAAAACAACAAAACACGCCCACACCATATACATACACACACACACACACACACACCACTACCATCACCACCACCGCCAACAACAACACCAACAGTAACAATAAAAACATTAAAATCCTGTTTGCCATCATACTACTAGTATACGTTATGAGGCTTAAGGCAGCTAAAAATGTCGAAACGTATAGATTTAATTTTCAATAAAAGCCAATTAAAATCCTTTAAAGCCAATGGCTATTAAAGGAACACTACAAATCACTGGCTTCCTTTTTGATAGGACGCTAGTATATTGCAAAGTACTTTCGAAGAGATATAACAGACTCAGCTATCTAATCACACAGCTTGGTGGGGGGAGGGGGGGGGATGTTAGAAAAAAACTGTCGATAACAGTCCCTTCGCTTGTGAAGCATGTGCTGAGACCAAAGAACACATTATTTCAAACAAAATCCTACCTCTGTACATGCCAAAGAAACCCTCATTTCGGAATGTCTTGATTGCACAGTCTGGTCTGGAATTTTATAAAAACAAGAAATAAAGAATGAAAAAAGAAATATTAAAAAAAAAACATTATCTAGATTAAAATAAATAAAAATGGACGTAATTCATCGCCTTAAAACGATATGTGTTCGCACAAAAAGGACGTCTTAAAGCGACTGAAACTGTATTTATTTTGTTTTTTTGTTTGTTTTTGTTTTGTTTTTTTTTTTGTTTTTTTTTTTTTTTGTTTTTTTTTTTTTTTTTTTTTTTTTTGGGGGGGGGGGGAGAGAGAGAGAGAGAGAGAGAGAGAGAGAGAGAGAGAGAGAGAGAGAGAGAGAGAGAGAGAGAGAGAGAGAGAGAGAGAGAGAGGGAAGGGGTATTTTTGCTTGTTTATTTTTGCTTCCTGTCTTTTTGTTTTGTTCTGTTTGTACTTTTTTTTTTAATTGGGTTTTTTGGGGGTTTTGTTTTTTGTTTTTTGTTTTCTTTTTTGTTTGTTTGTTTTTTTTTTTTTTGGGGGGGGGGGGGGTTGGGTTGGTTCTTTTTGCATTTGCTTTCGTTTCGTTTTGTTTTGTTTTTTGTTGTTGTTTATTCGTTTTGTTCGTGTTTTGGTTTTATTTTTTGGGGGTTTTTTGTTGCTGTTTTGTTTACTTTTTGTTTTGTTTTGTTTTTGTTATTTTGGTCTTGCTTTTAACATTGTCTTTGTTTTTAATTTGTGCGTTTTATGTTCCTAATTCAACAAACAATAAAAGTCACTCTCCTCTATGAAACGATTTATTTTAAATCAATTTTAAGCATCAGTACACCCCGACATAAATAAAAACGTTTTGAGAGGACTGGTCGCACTTTAATTTGAACTTTATACCCTAGTTCGAGTTCAGAGATATCATTTATTGATCTTTGTA
This sequence comes from Berghia stephanieae, assembly GCF_034508935.2. Lineage (NCBI taxonomy): Eukaryota > Metazoa > Mollusca > Gastropoda > Nudibranchia > Aeolidiidae > Berghia > Berghia stephanieae. The sequence goes on from NC_088362.1 coordinate 82,960,000, forward strand.
CTACCTAGTTGTACGATGGAGAATAATAAATAAACGTCCACAACTGAACTGCCGTAGATAAAAATAAAAAACACGTATTTAAAATTTTGGCCAGAAAATCCGTCCTTCAAATTATATTGATCGATTGTAATGACCCTCATCTTGTCGAAAAGTCTCAAATTAGACAGAGAATTCCTAGGGTTTTTGCTTGTTTTTTGTTTTGTTTTTTGTTGTTTTTTTGGGGGTTTTTTAATTTTTTTTTTTTTTTTGCCAAGATGAGGATCATTTAAATCGATCGATATTCAAAAGATGAGTTTTCTGGCCAAATTATTTAGTGCGTATTTATCTTTTTTTTTCCTTCAGAATACGGCAGTATGGTCAGCATAGTCAATTTTAACCTTTTGACCACCACGACGTCTCCTCGTGATACTCACGGGACTGTGTTAACAATAAGTGTGTACATCACACAAAGTACAATATTATTATTAGACCCATCAAATCGGTATTATGTCGCAAAGACACTAGATGAGGAAAATTGGGTCTAAGATCAAAATGACCAGATATGGGGCAGCGTGGTTCAGCGGTAAGGTCTTTGCGTCGTACCCGAAATGTACCAAGTTCGAATACCCGATGCGCGGTGTGGCCTTGAGCAAGTCATCTCGCCCTATTTGCGGTGCTGCATTGCGACTGACGTCTGGGTTATTCCAGCCTTCCATTGGAATAGACCCTAGAGACAAATTTCCCATATGGGATGAATAAAGGGAATTTCATTTCTATTTACCTTTAAGTTTCTTGGAAGACACAAACACCCAACCTCTTCAACTAAGCCATTTTTTAAAAACTTAAGTTTTGTAAGCTAACCCGAAAATTCAATTCTAATCACCAGGTCAAGTCTATCAAGCCATAAAAACGTTTTGAACGATTGGTCACATATATTATACTATTGTCTTAAGATTAAAAGGCGCAACAGTCATGGAGTTAGTTTTAAGCTGTGGTCAAGGATGACTCCTATTATGGTCAAAAGTGTGTTCAAGATTTTAAGGATTTGTTTTATGTTTCAATTTCAAAAGTTTGTATTTCTGATAGTGTTCTATTGCACAATACTACATTAGCCAGATAGTATTGTGCGCCATAAAACGGAGATTCCCATAATACAAAAATAGCTCATTTTCATTTACGCTGGCGCTTACGTCCTTCTACCATATTATGATGGCAGTGGATTATGTGCACTTTTATTTATAATTATAATAGTAGGGGGAATTAGGTCCAAAAAACCCTTGAATTGTGCAAACAGGGTTGAAAGCATGAAAATTACATATGTTGTAGAATATGAAAAACCCTATAATTTATGATATAGAACCACTCTGAGAGATCAGTATTTGTTGAGATACAAGGTTTTTAAGATTAGAAAATTTTGAAATGGACGACAATAATTTCTTTCATTTTTATTGTGTAAACATTCGAGGCAAGCCGACCAAAGGTTGTTTTACGTCATCCTTTGGATTCCCATTGGTGACTATTTTTAGCGTCGAAGCGGATGTTTTCCTTTCCCTTTACTTTCGATTCACGAACCAAACAAATTATTTAATCGTAAATATTATTCAATTTCACTTGTTTTAAAGGACGTCTAGCGAGCAATATTCTATAATAATATGAGATTTTTTCTGCATCTGATTTAATAAGTATAATCAATTGCTCTAAAACGGACGGGCAGACGGGAAGACGAACAGAGGGTTAGACAAAACAGACTAGCAGAGCTCAATAAATGCCGATAACCGGTGTTGACAAAGGACAGTGCTCCTTCTCCCCTCCTCCTGTTTTCTTTTCTTTCCAAAAATACTGTTATAATCATTTTACGTGAGTTTAAATCTATTTCAGTCAAACTTGATGACAGTAAATAGTCAGCATACCACTTACATGGCTATAATAATCATCATTATCATCAACATCAACCACTATGATGCTGTGTTGTGGCAAGTAATTTATTTTACGTTATTCACCTCAAAGGGACAATGGAGAATGTTCTATATGTACTGTTGTGTCCTTATGTAAGGCACTGCACACAGTTTGCCTGCTGATGATGGATCTTTAACAGAAAGAACGAAAGAAAGAGAGAGAGAGAGAGAGAGAGAGAGAGAGAGAGAGAGAGAGAGAGAGAGAGAGTTATGAAAGAATATTGTATATGCCTAATAAAGGAATGCGTTTGCATGATTTCAGATACACATACAATAGCAAAAAAGAACTGCTCCCAGAGACTGGGAGGAGTCACCGAATTAATATATGTCGCAACCCACGAGAATAATGAGACAACGTTCAAAATTAGAGATTGGCTAGAATAAACAAACGTGCTTTTTTGTAAAAACTTGGAATCGGGAGTACTCCATTCTGTAATGACAAGAGATATGGAAGAAAATATTCGTGAAATAGCGTTATCTATAAAATATTCTGATATGTTGTCATTTATTGCCGGATGAGATTTAGTCGCTCAGGAGGCACACTGCCGCCCTATATATACCATAAAATTTGTCATGCACGATACTTAAACAAGCTTTAAAAGATGTCACTGCTGATGATAATGATGATGTCACCGTTCTTGAAAGAAGTCGAGCTTTTGCTAACATTATACCTTTTATAGAAGAGAACCCTGCAACAAATATGACGATCGACATGTCCCCTGTGGAGCTTATTTCCAGAATTGTCAAAAGTGTCCCAAAAACTCATCAAATGTCCATGTAAGAGATAATGTATCGGCACCCGATGCAAGTGTTTAAGGTCCAGTTTGCCTTGCACGGACTTGTGCAGATGCGGGGTGTGTGTGTGGGAGGGGGGGGGGGGTGTTAGGTCAGTACAGTAATGAGTAAAATTCTCTCTCTCTCTCTCTCTCTCTCTCTCTCTCTCTCTCTCTCTCTCTCTCTCTCTCTCTCTCTCTCTCTTCCTCTCTCTCCCCGTCTCTCCCGCTCACTCCCTCTCCACCTCTCCCTATTTTATCTACTAGTTAGGTTAGTACAGTAATGAGTAAAATTCTCTCTCTATCTCTCTCTCTCTCTCTCTCTCTCTCTCTCTCTCTCTCCGTCGCTCCACTCACTCCTCTCCCCCCCCTCTCCGCCTTTATCTACAACACGAAATAACCATCAGTAAATGGTTACGGTGTATTTAAAGTTTTAGAACGCACATTGTATTGGTTATTTCTCGGATAGTAATGATATAGGAAAAAATAAAAGTGCTAAAAACGCACTGTTATGATAAATTGCAGAGTGGTTCTATATCAGGTGTTATTTATACGGGTCATAGCTACCTATATGCCAATTTTCAGATTTCAACCCAATCTGCACGTTTTAGCCTAATTTTCCTAATACATGAATATGAGAAAATATATATTTTTACGCAGTTATTTCCCTTGTTTAATATAGCTGTAATAGGTAAAATCTAAGGCCTTAAACCGATACGTTATGATTGATTGCCAGAGTGGTTCTATATCAGATGTTTTTTCTATGGGTCTTAGCAACCTGTATGCAAATTTTCATGCTTTCAACCTGAATTTGCACGGTTTTAGCCTAATTCCCCCTACTATAAAGTATTTCATTATATTCAGTTGGGTTTTTAAGGGAACTGCGCATCGCATTTTCCTGTCAAATGTATGGATATAAATTCGCAGAAGAAGAAAAAAAAAAAAGAACTGAAAATGCACAATTCATTTAGCTAATATGAAATATAACATGCAATTGCTAATGCTGCAGACTCTTAAATTACGACAATTTGAAAAAAAAATTAAAAACGGACATGATAAAGGGAATAAATACTCTGCAACAATCCAAATAGAAAAGTGTGACTGATTTAAAAGTATGTAGGTACCTTCTTCTTCTTCTAGGTTCCATGCCTGGTCCAGGCTTCGGATACTGCATGAATTATCTCTCTCCATTCCTCCCTGTCTCTTGATTTTTCAAACAGCTCTTGGATTGTTAGGTTGGTGAAGCCCTTCAGTTGGTCTATGAGTGTTTTTCTTTGTCTCCCCCGGGCGCGTTTACCAGGTATTTTTCCACAACTTGCCAGGTATTCATTCTTATCTTTCCTTACTATGTGTCCGAAAAAGGATAGTTGTCGATCCGCTATTAAGAGCATTAGTTTCCTTTGTTGGTATGTTTGTTTTAGCACTTCTTCGTTCGTTTTGTGTGCAGTATACGATATTCTCTGCATCTTTCTCAAACACCACATTTCAAAAGCTTCAATGTTCTTTTGTGTTTCTGCATTTGTAGTCCAGCTTTCGCATCCGTATAACAAGATTGGCCACACGTAGCACTTCAAGACTCGGAATCTAGTCCCGAACGACATCTGTTTGTTTTCCAAAATGTTTCCCAGGTCCATGAAGGCCTGTTTGGCTTGGGTTATTCTTGCTCGTATGTCTCGGTTACATCTTCCATCTGTTGTCACTATTGAACCTAGGTATTTAAAACTTTCTACGTTGGTAAGTTGCTCGCCGTGAATCGTTATATTGCAGGTGTTGTTGTTTTCGGGGTTTTTCTGTATTACCATGCATTCCGTTTTGGTGATATTCACTTCCATTCCCTTGGCTTCACTATCTACTACCACTTTGTCAACAATCTTTTGAAGTTGGATTTCTGATGTTGCAATGAGTACCGTATCGTCTGCGTATCTTATATTATTTATGTTGTGACCTCCTACTTTTATTCCCTCCATATTAGTTATGCCCCTCATGATTGTTTCTTGGTATAGATTAAACAGATCTGGTGAGGCAACACACCCTTGACGGACTCCTTTCTTAATAGGAATGGAATTTCCTGTAGAGTTTCCGATTTTGATAGATGCCTGCTGGGTGTAGTATAATGTTTGCATGAGACTGAGGTCTTTCTCATCAGCGCCAATGGAGTGCAGTTGTTTGATTATTTCTTCGTGGCGTACTCTATCAAAAGCTTTTTTGTAGTCGACAAAACAGAGGTATAGTGGGGTCTGAACCTGTATAGCTCTTTCACTTAAAACACGGAGGAGGTATATTGCGTTCCTTGTCCCTCTGTCAGGTTGGAATCCATATTGTTCTTCTGCGATTTCGGGGTTAATCTTATTCCTTAGCCTGTTGATAATTATACGCAACAGTATTTTGTTGATGTGGCTTATTAAACTTATAGTTCTAAAATTTTCGCATCTGACTGCACCTGCTTTCTTTGGTATTGCTATGAAAATAGAGTTACAGAGATCTTCTGGAATTTTCCCAGTGTTGTATATATTGTTGAATAATATGTGAAGTTCATCAATTGCTAGATCTCCTAGGCTTTTTAATACCTCAACAGATATTTCATCAGGGCCTATTGCTTTGCCATCCCTCATTCGTTCCATGGCATGTTCAATTTCACTTTTGGTGATGTTTGGTCCGATTAATGGTTCTTTGAATTTCAGTGGTGGTTCATTTCTATTTGGATCATTGTACAGTTCGCCTATGTATTCTACCCATCGGCTTTCTATATGTTGTTCTTCAAATAGCAGTTCCCCTTGTTTGTTTTGGATACAACTTCCTGCTGCTTTGCTTTTCCTTTTCCCTGATAGTTCTTTTATTCTTTGGTGAGCTTGTTGGGGGTTGGGTTTGTATTCTCTTTCGATTTCGCAGCATTTCCAGTCTAGATAGTTCTCGTGTGCCTCGATGCATTTGGATTTAATGTGGTTGTTCAATGTTTGGTATTCTGCAGACCCTCTGTTGCATTTTCGTCTTTCTTCAAATAGGTTTAGAATTTCATTTGTCATCCATTCCTTTTTGCTGTTTATTTGAGCTATTGGTAAATGCTTTTCTGCAGTTGTTTTGACACAATTTTGGAATATATCAAATTGTTTTTCACATTTTTCGTTATCAGGTTCACTTTGGCTTTCTATCATGAGTGCATTTTCAAATTCTTTTCTCATTTTTGTTTGTATGCCATTGTCTTTGCATAACCTGTAATCCCTCTTTATTCTACCAGCTGTTCTCTGAATAGCTTTAAACTTTATCCTTACTGTACAAACAACTGGGACATGGCCACTGTCTACATCGCCTGGGTAGGTTTTGCAATTTAATATGCCATTTCTGAATCTGTACCTACGATCCTTAAAAAATAATGAAACTTGATTTGTCCTAAATTTAATTAACCTTCACAACCGACGTGTACACATTTGAAGGTCTGACAGCCGAATGCAATTATGGGCCTGTTTCAACATACCATAAAATCATCATCATCATCATCATCATCATCATCATCATCATCATCATCATCATCATCATCATCATCATCATCATCATCATCTCGACCGCAAACATTATCATTACGACTCCAATTCAACAGTGTACTAGTACTACGATTGCACAGTAAAATTTATAATATTTATACTCACAGACTTTTGTAAAGTAGTTGTCCCTGGGGTCCCGGCTGTTGGTTTTGTAGTCTAGTCTTGATTAGATCTATGGGGAAGACACATGTCACTCCCACGATGCCCGCGATGCTACCATTTACCACTCGGGGAAGGAGTCTGAAAAAGCAAAACGCATCAAGGACAAAAATGAATATAACAGCTTTATACAAAAGGACGAAGTCCTTCGCATGGTAAGTTTCGGGCTCAAAATCCTTCTTTAACCCACAATAATAACAAATTAATTGGGGTTTTTTTTTTTTGGTTGGCTTAATAAGGGTTTTGAACCATCCGTTTCGTTTTGAATAATTTCTTCTTTTTTTTTTTATTGAATCTAGTATAATTATTAACGTTTATTTTGTTTGTTGAAGAATGGGTTTAAGGTGAGCCCCGACTACATGAGTCTCGTGTTCGAATGTGCTGAATAATTTTGACTTTTCCGAAGGTAAAATGACACCAAACAAACACACACACACACACACACACACACACACACACACACACACACACAAACAAACACGACTGACTCTTTTCACTATCAATTCCCAACTGATTACTGTTGGTAATTTTGGATGCATGCCTGTACAGTGTATAATCCATAACCAATCCACGCGCCCCCCCCCCCCCCAACACACACATACAAACACAAATACACACACACACACCATCACCACCACCATCACCCCCCCCCCCACCCACCCCTGCTAATCCCGTGCACCGCAGTATTTTATTTTTGTTTTTACTTGAAAAAGGCCAAAGGCCGAAACGTCGTTTGTTTTGTGTTGCTCATTCATGAGTCAGATCTACTCCCTTGATCTTAATCTCCATTTTATTGACTCATTTAGGCACCTCTATTATTATTATTTTATTTTTAATTTTAAATTATTCCCTAGCCATGAAGTCAACTGGACAGGTAAGTGGATTTTTGTTAACCACACGACATAGCAACTATAACAAAATCGTTGACATAAAGCCAATGACGACTATAATAAATTTTACCGAACTCACATAGGCCTAGATATGTGACCAATCGTCTCGAAACAATATTATGTCGGGTTGAACTAAATGTCAAGAAAGTGGTTTAAATTAATACGGACGAGAAATATGGAATTTTAGTTTTGTAATTACGTTCCCCCCCCCCCCCCCCCCCTATAACTCTGAGACAAAGTGACACAGGATACTGAAACTTGGCACAAATTACCTATATTATAAGGTCCATTCAACAAAGCAGCCACCATTTTCGATGCACTTCCCCATTATTTGTAACCAGCCGTTAAATGCAGTGGCATAATACGAGATTCCGGTTGTTTGACAGCTTATTTATTCCAAAAAGAATGTCTTCTAGTGATTCAAACTTTGCTTCCGGGGGTTCTCTCATACTTGGGACAACGAAAAGTCACATGGAGTCAGATCTGAAGAAGAGCGTAGACGCTCCAACCATAGCTATCGTTAACATAATATAGCCTGACACTAGAACCCTCTAAGACTTAAAGTTTGACGTCAATTTTTAGGTTTGTGCAGCGTCTGGTGAGTTGTTCAAGGAAACAAGTGATTCCATTGGTTGAAGTATTGAATACAACTCACGATTTGTTTTCTTTTGTGGCCAAAGACTTGTCTTTTGACGACATTTTTTGGTCAGTGTCAGGCTATAAGTTTACGGTGGCTACGCTCCAACGCGGTCCACTCATAATTGCTCAACAACTCCCTCACCAATTTTGCTGTGTGAGTTGGTGCATTGTCGTGTTCGAAGACGAAACCGTTTTCCAAGAGACCCGGCCGTTCCATTCTAATGGCTGGTCTCAACGTTTCGTGAAGAATCATTTTACAGTACCGGGCGTTGATTGTCGGGCCAATCTGAACAGACCACTGCAAAAAGTCGTCAGAAATATCAAAGAAGAACATCGCATGGCCTTTCGACGTGCCTTCTCAGAGCACGGTTCATCCTTATTTCTCTGAATATTATCTCTGGGCCCCAAGAATAAACCCCGATATGACATGACAGCTATACCAATTATAACACCAGTTCTGTTCACACAGCCAAAAACGACTGAATTTTACCTAACCCAATATATGGGATGTTTTTCATTGAAATAAGGCATTTGCTATATAAAATTATGTAAATATAAGAGGGCTCATCAAATATGAATTCCCGTTCATTGTTTTGTTCTTTGTGGTGTATTCCATGTGTTTAGCTTTGTTTTGTTTTGTCCAAACAAGAAGAAAGAATATAAATTCTTTGGATCTAAAAAGAACAAAGTCATATAATATATATCTGACCATTTTAACTATAAATTAACTTTTGGTCACACAAATAAAAACACCGACATTATACCTTTTGAGACGATGGGTCATATATTTCTTATTATCATATTTTAAGTGAAATCATTTTTTTTTTTTTTGCAATATGGTTCACGCCGACATAATACCAGACTGATGTGATGAGATACATACTATTAAAACCCTGAGAATAAGGGACCTCCATAGATAAGAGATAGAGAACGCACTTAACAAGCAAAGGGACCGGGATTGGTCCCGGGGCAGTCAAGATAATGTTTTTACCCATCAGTCCTACCAATAGTGGCTGGATAGCTGGATCTGACTCAGTGTACTTTATCGTAGACAAGCGTTCTCTCAAAAAGGTAGCAAGTAATTTTTACAGTCCGTTTAATGCTGCAGTGAAGGAGATAAACATGGGCCTTGTGGCTCTGAAGAACTGATTTTAGTTCGAAATGTGAAACCTTAAATGTGTGTATATCCTAAAAAGGGCTAAAAGCTGTGGGCTGTAAAAAAAATGGGGTAAAAAGAACAAAATAATTTACACGGAACCTGTCTTCAGCGAACGACATAAACAATCAAATTGAGTCCGCTCATTGTCGCTTGACTTTCTCGAAGTCAGGACTCGATAAGCGTTCGACCAAAGACGCCATAAGACGACATAGTCCCTTGACAGCAATGGCGTCTATAACTATAAAACCGAAATTGATCCAGGTTTGGCTCGCGAGCTGGCCTCTGAATCAAACGTATATTATAAGATGCAAATACTGTAAGTATAAGACGCATCTACCCCTATTACACTTGGGGCCCCGGGAAATTGGGAAGGGGCAAAACTTGGTCGTGTAACAAACTGGAGGGTCAGATGTACACAATAAAGCAATAATATAATCCAAACGGGGGGGTAGGGGGATCCCAATGGCTCAGTTGGTAGAGCGCTCGCTTCACAAGCAAAGGGAGCCGGATAGATCCTGGACGAAATCGATATTTTTCTTTTCCTCTAATCCCTGTTCACTGTTACCCAGAAGTTATTGGGTAGCTGTGTCATTTAGATCTGGTGGAAAGTACATTGTGATAGATTAACGTCATATCCAAAGGGTAGCAAGCAACTGCTACTATCCGTTTCATGCTATAGAAACTGAAATAAAATCCGGCTCAATGGGCCGTACGATTCTGAAGGTCTACATAGTGGGCAATTCCAATACGAATTCCACCAATTCAGGAACAGACTTGCCGTTTTCCCTGGTTTCTGTAGCATTATTTTTAACTATTTTTTAAAGATAATAATAAGCTGGGGACATTGGGCTCATTGGGGTAAAAACATGCATTCGACATTTCTGTCAAATTGTTTGTGTTCGTTACAAGCGAGCTCTACTGCTACAATTCATGTTTATCCTTAATCACATAACTATCGGTGAGACACTTTACAAAAATGTGTTAAACATTGTGTCTGCAAGGGACTGATAAGAAATTGTTTGATTTCAAAATTCAATTGATTTCTTTTTACACGTTTTTATTTTAAATTTATTTGGTGAGGATTTTTTTTCTTTGTTTGTTGGTTTGTTTGTTTGTTTTTTTGTTTTTTTTTTTGTTTTTTTGTTTTCTTTTTTTGTTAGTTTTTTTTTATTATCTTTTTTTTATTATATTATTATTTTTTTTTTTTTTTTTTTTTTTTTTTTTTTTGGTCTGAGGTTGTTTTCTTGTTTCTTTTTGTTTGTTTTTTAATTTATAAATTTGTGTCTTCCTTTGGCCACGTGATTAGAGAAGGCATCTTAAAAGCCATTGAAAATTCTTCAGAGTTCGGCACACAAAAATCAAAACCAACTTACAAGATCAAAGTGACAACACAAAGCACAGGAAAAAAAATTCAACAACAATAAAAGAATACGTAGGTGTTTAGCATGACTTAAGAAGCTTTGATAATGAATGAGACAAACGTCTAAGATGCGTCCAGATCCAACCCTTCCTCAGCCAACAAAAATCATTCTTTAAGGGGCGGTTTGGGTCTTTTCTAAAAAAAAAAAATTTAATTACCTATATTTGGTGGCTTTAATCATTCTGTATTGTCATTAGAGGTTAAAAATGAACATTTTTGGTGAAAAATATAAATTATCTGTGTTGATACTCGTTTTGCGATCTAATTTGGGGGTCTGGCATTAAAAAAATATAACAATCTTGTGGCAAACGTTCCACAAAAACTAATTTAATGAAGGAATGACCTCCATATTCTTCCCTCTTATCAACATTGTAACATAGTGTGTCGCCATAGAGAGATTTTACGGCTTTAGCTTATGGACTTTTTATTAGAACATTATAAAGTTGAAAATCAAAATATTATGACAAAATTGATGTTAAAAATTCATAATTTGGATTATAATTCAAAATACAATTACCTTATGAAAAACATCTCTCTATGGCGACATACTACATTATCTCTACTATAACTGTGAAAATTTTCAGACAATTTCATTGAATAGATTCTGAGAAACGTTTGATACAGTAACCCTTAGAAAAATGACATATCGAGAAAATGGCAAAATAGCTTTCAGTTTTTCACACTTTTCTTACTACCTTTTCGCCAGTGTTTTTTCGTGCCTTTATAGTCTACTTTAAGAATTTAAACTTGACTAATATTATTTCTAAGATAATTGAATACTTTTTATCACCAAAATCTCAAAATCAATTTTTTAAAGGATTTTCCTAATAATTATATGTGTTTGTTTTTAAGGCTTTTACGCGCTTGCAACGCATTAAGGTCATATCAGCGCCAGTAAAAAGGAAGAAAATGGTATAGTAAAAAGTTCTAGAATTACAATTAAAGCACAAAAGAAAAGGTGAGACAGAGGGGAATTGGTTCAAATAGGGAACAGATGTAGATTCCAAGAGAACACTGTCAAAATACTAAGTTTGAGATCACCTAACAGTCTCATCCAGACACAAGCACAGGTCCCAACTAAGAGGAATACACTCAAATGTTTACAAATCATATAATATGATATGTAAACTAAACATAATACAATGCATAACAGAGAGATGATTCCAATAATTAGACCCAAACCGCCCCTTAAGTGGCTTCGAAAACCAAAATGGTTATCGTCCCGTCTTTTCACAGCCTCCAATGACAGCGAGCTTGATAAGCGAGTCAACAGATTCGTGGATTCGTGTTCTGTAGTCCTTCAGAGCCATAAGGCCCATGATCAAGCCACACTTTAACCCGGTTTCTATGGCGTTAAACGCACAGTACAATTGCTACTTGACGCTTGCCTATCACAAAAAACTTTCCACCGGATTTAAAAGACCCAGCTACCCAATCATTGCTGGATGGACGGGGGAATCAGAAGAAAATAAAATCACGACTTCACCACAGATCGATCCAGATCCATTTGCGTGTATAGCTAGTGCTCTACCATTTGATCCTCCGACTAAGGTAAGCACGCTATACATTACTGAATCGAGGTTGCCACTATCCCGTATTCTATGAACTATGTCGTTGCCATATGGCTGATACGAGAATTAATTTGGCAGTGAAAATGTCCTATATAAGCGTTCATTTCTGTTCTCAATTTTTAAAAAATACCTTTTAAAAATGGGGGGGGGGGGGGGCGTAGGGACCCTTTTCAGAGAATAATTAGATGAAATTCATAAACACGAATGGTCTTTCATTTACATGCGAGATGGCATTGTGTACCATTCGCCGTCTGTGTGGCAATGGCGTCACAATACCATGTTATGATGATTTATCCAGGTCTCAAATTCCTCGCCGCATTCGTGTACGGTCGCGAACCCGCCAAGAAGCTTCGTCACAACACAACGCTCGACTAAATGCTCTGTGGTCTCGGGCTCTTGGCCCCAACGCGTACATTAAGTAGCAAGCGGAAAAGTTCCCATTGATGAAGCGACGATGCCGTTAGGCAGGTTCTCGACCGAAGACGATTAGCCGCCACCCTCTTGCTGGTACAGAAGACTGGCAACTTCTCTCCTAGTTCTCGAGGAGTCTACCTTCCCGCCCCCTATTCGCCGAAGGATAGTTGGTCAATCTCATGAATACAATCAGCTCAATTTTGTCCTCGTTGAATTTAAGCTTGTTGTTTGTCATCCATGTTTTAACGTTATCTAGGCATGCTGTGAGTTGCTCTTTTGTTTCTTCAATGTTTGTTTGTTTTGTTGTTGTTGTTTGTTTTTGTTTGTTTTGTTTTTTAAAATGAAATGGGAGTGTATAACTGGGTATCATCAGCGTAGAGATGATGAATGAGACAGAAGGTCGCGATGATGTTGCTTAAGGGCTTTGTGTAAATTGTGAAAATATAAGGGACAAACACTGAACTCTGTGGAACGCCAAATTGTAGCTTTGTTGGTGGTGAAAGGGAATCATTTATGAGAATGCGCTGTGACCTGTCTCGTAGATAGCATGGAAACCATTCTAGAGCTTTGTCTCCAATTCCAAAGAGCCTCTGCATTCGGTCTAGTAGTATTACGTGACCGACAGTGTCCAGCTGCAGTAGTATTGCATTATCGTTTTTGTCAAGTAGGTCAACAATATCATTGTGGACACACAAAAGTGCTGTTTCTGTGCTGTGTGATTGAGTTTATAGGCGGATTGAAAAACAGTATGCAGATTGTTGAAATTTACGTAGTTGTTGAGACGTTTGACAATGAGCCTCTCTAGTAATTTTGAAATGAAATAAAGGTTCGAGACTGGCCTGCAGTTTTTTAATTGATCGCTGTCTAAATTTTTCATTTTCAAGTGGAATAATTAGAGCTTTTATTGAACGACGACGACGACGACTACGACTACTACTACTACTACTACTACTACTACTACTACTACTACTACTACTACTACTACTACTACTACTACTACTACTACTACTACTACTACAACTACTACTTCTACTACTGATACAAATAATATTGTACTAATAATGCAATCATTACAGAACCAGATGTGTAATACAATGAATGATTGCCGCTATTATCACATCTAATTTCTGGGTAAACTCACGAGAATTGTGGATCCATGAACCGGTAACCTTTGGTTTTTGCCGCGGCCTATGGAATATGAACGGCAGATCTGTAAAAGGAAAGAGTAGATACATTGAAATCACAGGATACAAAATGAATACCATAATACATAATATGGAATAAATAAGTTTGCTTTTAATGTAATTTTTTTTTTTTTGCTGTTCTGACCTTTACCTTTTTTGTTTTTGCTTATTTACCTTATTTGTTTAGTTGATGCTTTCATTTGTATTTAGTTTTGTTGTTTTTGCTTTTCTTTTGTTGTTGTTGTTGTTGTTGTTGTGTGTGTGTGTGTGTGTGTATGTATGTGTGTGTGTAAGTGTGAGTGTGAGTGTTGGAGGTATTATTTGTTTTGTATTTCTGAAAATGTTAAACTATAGGGGTGTTTTAAATCATGAAATTAAGATAGGTCTAAATACGATATTCAACGAGCATCATATCATGACATAGATATAATATATCAGGTATTTCAATTTTTAAAAAAAGAAGAAAAGTCTAAGTTTGGATGGGTTCAAACCGTTATTGAAATAAAATAATTTCTGTTTTCATGACTTCATACTAGTGTGTCAGAATATACCCATGTGCCTTGTCGAATGTCTCTATGTACTGACATTTTCATAAAGACAGTTACAGTAATAAAATATCCCAATTTGTGACACAAACCACAACAACAAGAAAAAGATGATGATGATGATGATGATGATGATGATGATGATGATGATGATGATGATGATGATGATGATGATGATGATGATGATGGTAATGATAGTGGTGGTGGTAGTGATGGTTATGACATCTCCGTTAGAGACTGTTCCTCACAAGATCTAGAGTTTGCAGATGACATCGCCTTACTGAGCCATCGCATTCAAAACATGCAACTTAAAGTAGACTGCTTGGCAGAGAACAGCCAAAAATGTTGGTTTCACTATAAATGTTGAAAAAACAAAGGTGATGCGAATTCATAACCAATACAAAACCCCAATCCACATATCAAGGTCTCCAGTTCAAGATGTAAACGACTTGACTCCACATACCTAGGCAGTAAAGTTAGTGAAACAGGAGGTACAGAGGAAGATATTAAAGCCGGAATAAGGAAAGCACGGCAGACTTTTGCCACCTTGTCGCCCATGTGAAAAGCAACAGCTATCTCTAATGCAACCGAGCTTAGAATATTTGACTCCAATGTGAAACCTGTTCTACTATGTGGATCGGAAACTTGGAGGGTCACAAACTACCTTACTCACAAAATTCAGACCTTCATTTACAAATTCCTCCGCATTATTTTGAAAATAGATGACAAGACCACATCTCCAACATAGAAATATGGAGAAGGTCAAACCAAGAACCCATCTACACCCAAATCAGGAGGAGGAAATGGAGATGGTCTGTCATACACTAAGACGACAAGGTAGCAATGTCACCCGCCAGTCTCTTGAGTGGAACCACCAAGGGACACGAAAGGTGGGGTGACCAAAACAGAAAGAGAGGCGTTCATTATCAGAAGAAATGAAAATGACAGGCCTCATTTGGGAGGCTACCAAGAAGATGGCAAAGGACAGAAGTAGATGACGGACACTAATTGTAGAGGCCCTATGTTCCACATGGAGCGAAGAGGATTAAGTCAAGTCATACTTTTAACTATAAATCCCATTTTCAGCGCCTAGTTCATATCCACAAAAATCAATTCCGCATTGAGGTTGCAGACCAAATATAATGTTTTAATTAAATACCTTGGCCCTAACATCAAGTCTCCAAGATAAAGACCATTGCACTTATTTGAAATTTTAATTAACTTTAAACTTACTACATGAATCCAACAATATTACTGGAGTGATAACAGAAACAACGCCCCCCCCCCCCCCCCACGTCAATAAAAAAAAATAATTAAAAAACTAAAATAAAATTTTATTTCAAACATTAACGCAAAGAGAATTCGTTGCTCAGTCCCTCTTGTAACAGACAGACAAACGGTTTGATAATTCCGTTATCTTCTCAATCAAAAAAGAGAATCAAAGCACTGTGAGATAATGCATATCTTCTAATCGGAAACATCACTAGACCCGTCGAGTGTTTTAGAGTTGGCTTATCAATTTTAAGTGGGTTGACAACTCAAATTTTTAGTTATTCTTCAAAGACCCCCTCCCCAACCATCACCATCCCTTTGTTCATCTTTGTCCCCGTGTAACGTGTGTATTTGTGACCAATCGCTTCAAAATAGTATTATAGCAGAGTGGACCTGATGTTTTAAGCTTAAAAATATAAGCCTATCTTACAAAAATTGAGGCAAAATAAAAGCCTCACTTGACGAGCGTGAATTTGGTTTTATAAAAATTCAAGAAATTTAGTTTTATTTGACTAGTTATTTCGATTTTAAACTCAAACGTCTTCTTCTAGTTCATCCAGACATAGTACCAAATTGACGCGGCGGGTCACATTTGAAGGACCGGGATTTCCTCTACGTTGCAATACAAAACAGCAAGACTTCCACCAATGATTTCAGTCTCCCGGCCACACTCTGGCCAATGAAGAGAACGTTGCTATCTCTACAGGAAAAAATCATCAACGTAAAGTCACGGATACTTTTAAAATCAAAAATATTAACCAGGGACAACGGTGAATCGAATCTACTACCTTTTGTATGAGGAATTAAAAGGTGGAGGGTTCGATTTTCTGCTGTCCCAGGTTTTAAGGCGACATAGGTTGTTGTTGTTGTTGTTGTCGAGCATCATGCTGATCGTCGAGGAAGTATCGTCGAATTTTTCGAGCACATTCACTGGCTGTTTGAAGTTTCATCAACACTTTCAACGGACTACTCAAGAAAGGCAGGTTCAGGTTTGATATTTGTGACAAAACGCTTCAAAACTGTATTATATCGGAATGAACTCAATGCGAACGACTGAATTGTATCTCAATTTTTAAAATGTGATTTTTTAAATATATATTAACAAGGCATCAGCCGCACTGCATCGCCGCAAAGTAAGCTAGGCAAACTGACTTGTTTAAGGCCACAGAGCCCGGCAGGTAGTCGAATTCGGTACCTTTCGGGTACGATGCAAAGACCGTATCGCTGAGCCACGCTGCCCTGGCAAAATAAGTACCTTCATGCAGGACAGCGAATGTTTTGGGGTTTTTGTGTCCTTCAAAAAATCTGAAATTTTCCATTTCTGATCGTTTCTACAGGCAGAAAGTACTTGGCGATAGACTAGCATCCTATCCAAAGGGCAGCAAGCAATTGCCATTGGTCGTTTCACGCTATAGAAACCGGGATAAACTCCGGCCCCATGGATTACGTGATGATGATGATGATGATGATGATGATGATGATGATGATGATGATGATGAATTATTATTATTATTATTATTATTATTATTATTATTATTATTATTATTATTATTATTATTATTATTATTATACATAAAGCTCAATTTTCTTCATCTGATTCATTCCAACATAACAGATTTATTTATCATGCGTTTAATATTTACAACCTTCGCTTAACGTATCACCATTCATTTTCCGTGCCATGTTATCACATTTAAATACGATAAAACTATTCCAATCCTTATCTTGAGTATCTACTTTAAACTCCTTTATTACAATACTTGTCGGCTGAGTTACATCAGATAAAGAGAAGATAATATTATTATAGTCTTGACTATAGAGTGTCCACAAAGTCAGGTTACACATAATAAGGCGTCACTATCAATTTTCATTCATCCAATTTTGTTGCAGCTTGTGAGGAAAAGGATTCAATAGTCTGATGTCACGTCCGCCCAGCAACGATCAGCTTGGTTCTAAACAAAGAAAATCGGTATTTTTAATTCTTCATGCTGGCTCGAAATTTTTCACATGTCATGTAATCAGAATGTATAAAAGTCAAAGCATGATCAGATTTATAATGTTTTTCTCCTCTGGATACACTTTTATGCTCGTCGGAGAAGTATTTCATAAGAGCATCCGCCATTGTTCCGATAGTTTAGAGCCAGATACTAAGTTACTCTGCGTCATTACGAGGGAAGTGACGTCACCACTGTTGAAGCCTATTGGCTGAACGTCACATTTCTTCCTAACTGAGAGTGACGAAGAGTTCACGTGGTGTGAAAATGCTGTTCATTTAACGCCTAATTGAATAAAATTGTTGTGTAAAGGAAGTCTATAACATCACCATCTAACAATTATGTCTGAATGTGAACACCCCGTATTTTTAGTGCTTAAACATTCTTGTATCCATTTAGAAATTAAAAAAAAGTTTTCATCAAATGATAAAACTATAAGTCTACGTATAAAAAAGTACATATAATATTATTGTGAAGAGCTGTATATGAACCAGTGCCAGCCAGACAAAGCAGAAAAAAGTAGAATTTATTTTAAACCTTCCGAAAAAAAAAATCTATTTTCGGAACGGTATTTTTTTTTTTCTTGTATATTTCTTTCTGCTTTGTCCGACATTTTCATGCACACTTCTTCAGATACTTATATTACACCAGTGCCTACTCCATAATCTGTAACTTGGCCAAGTGGTATGTTTATTTATAAATCAGAGTGTCGGCGGATCAAACCTCTGAAGTCCCGATTTTCACGATCGGCGGATCAAAAATTTGAAGCCAACGTACGAACTTTGCGCACCATGATTTATTTAATTTTGGGCGGATCAGACCTACATGGTGGGCAAAGTTCGTATCTAGGCTTCAGAATTTTGATCTGCCGATCGTGAAAATCGGGACTTCAGAGGTTTGATCCGCCGACCATCGCTGTGTAGATTTGTTTAAGAACAGAAACTCTTACACATTTTTATGACAAGATATATAATTATACAATTCCATCTGGATTTAAATTTGCGCTTTTGATTTATTAACGTACAATTCAAAGCAGAAAATTAATAGTTCTCCGTTTATTCTTCACACACACACACACACACACACACACACACACACACACACAACCAAGTTTCCCCTTTTCGTATCCACATACACATTGGCACAATCATTGCTAATGTCATGTTTGAAAAAATAAAGAAACAAACAAAGACCAAAAAAAAAAAAAAGACACAATGTAAATTGGTAAGGGAAAGAAAACGTCGTAACGCACGCATATTTATCCGTCGATTTCACACATTTACATACATGGCAACTATAATATTATCAACAAAGACAAAAGTATCGACACTGCATAGTAATGAATGGTTTTACACACTAGCGTATGTGCTAAAATCATGATTTATCCCAAAACCACTAATTATTTCTAGTTGATTGTGGAAAAAAAAATACGTATATTTTTTTTAATATTTCATTTAAGTGACAAAATGCCTTTTACGAGAAAACGTGAAATCCACAACGATTGAACCAAATAACTGCCGAACTCTGAAAAAATACGTATTTAAAAATTTGGCCAGAAATCTCGTCCTTCAAACATCGATCGATTAAAATGACCCTTATCTTCGCAAAAAACTGTCAAACCTGGGTGCTAGGCTTGAAAGTGTGTTTGCCAAGATGAGAGTCATTTCAATCAATCGATATTTGAAGGGCGAGGTTTCTGGCCAAATTTTTAAATACACGTCTTTCCACTGTACGTCAATTAACTGGTTAAACCTCAAAACAACCGATTTTACCGAAAATCAATACAAATTCCGATGCAATCACCCATTTATTGCCGTCATTTAGTGCTATTTTTAAACAAAACATTCTATTCCTAGCTTTGTTTACTTTATGTATAGATAGTTCGAAGATGACGTCACTCGGGTCTTTGTTATTGTTTTTTGCCATCCACGTTCATGAGTAATGCTCACTGAACTGTATTAACCCGACCATAAACGTTCATGGATACACACAGTTTTGTGTGTTGGTCCGTTATACTTCCGGATGGCAATGTTATGAGCTTCTTAGGCAAGCGCATACATTTTGATCGAAGACACATTCCTACAATATGTAACCATAAAGCGGTATCAAGTTATCAAAAATAAAAAATGCTACTATTATAGAAAATTATTGGAGTTAGATAAAAGAGCTTGTTTTGAATAAGATGAAACGTTATAAAATTGGTGCCTCATCTCATTATCATTATTATTATTATGATTATTATTATTATATATTATTATTATTATTATTATTATTATTATTATTATTATTATTATTATTATTATTATTATTATTATTATTATTATTATGATTCATCAGCACCATCATATTCATTATTATTATTATCATCACCATCACCAGCATTATCATCATCATTAACAACCTCAACTTTCTTCTCACATCCGTTCAAATGAAGCAAATTCATAATAACATACTTGATACAATGCAATAATGACTATGTTATAAACTTCATAATATATTAAGTTTAATTAATTTTTTTTTCTATAAGAGTGGTCCTTCAGCGTCATAAGACCTGCGACTTCGAAATTTACCCCGGTCTCTATAGGGTTAAACCAACAATGGACATTGCCTGACACTCTTTGGATAGGGCGCTTGTCGATCTCAATGTACTTTCCGCCAGATCTAACAGATCCAGCAACCCAATCACTTCTGAATGCTTGGGGGTGGTGTCAGAAAAAAATTCCGACTGCACTCGGGGTCCAAATCCAACAGTAAAACTGAACATGTGGAACAAGACATGATGTCTTAAGGCACTATCACACGTTATCTCGACTAAGACAACAAACATTTGACACATTTTACACTTGAGAATAGTGACAATACGTGAGTAAAGTAAAGAGCATTTTCCGAGGACTCAGCGGTAATATTTTTTCATCTATCTTTTTTTTTTTTTTGAATACAAAATCAAAAATCTTCGCCGCAGACGGAACATGTCGGGCGGAATGACGACGTTCTTGTCTTATGGTATGAAACGCGATGCTAACGTAAAGGTCTCTAGTTCACGTCTCACTCTGGTGGCGGAAAGTCGAGTCCTTGGAAGGCCTCATTAATCACATTATCTCACCAAACTCAGGTGAACAATGAGCATCAAGCGAGTAACGACGTCGTCTCTGTCGAAAAAAAATATATATACTTGTAATAGCATCTTACAGAAGCCATGTCTCGCCCTTTGTTTGTTTGTTGCTTTAGGTCTCTTCCAACACAATTGAGGTTATATGAGAGACCGCTGAAACAAAAAAACAAGCAATCTAACAAAAATAGTACAAATGTAAATCAAAATCATAACCTAAAGATATCATAAGCTAAACTATAAATAACCAAGAACAAACAGGCAGAAGATTTACAGAAAAAAAAATCCCCTGTTAAAAATACAATCACAAACCAAAGAAGCAGGATAGGCTAGTAACGAGAAGAAGAAACGACATCACTATCGGATCGTACACCCATGCGAACATCATAGGTATATGATTCAAGGGTGATGCTCCCATCCAACCACCTGCTGTCTCACCCTGTTTTCAGTGTCGTTAATTGGTTGGGATAGCGACCTGAACATGTTTACATGTCTGATAAGCCAAATTGTTATGCGATCGTTCTTGTAATGGAACTATTCTCAAACCAATGCAAAATGCCGTCCTTTACAGCAATGTTAAATCAGGCCCATAACTGCGTCCGGTTATCAAACATGCAAATTTGGGCACCTGGCTTGTAAAACTCTATAAATATTTTGTGGGCATTACGCTATAATATTATTACAACAGTCCACGTTCCCCCCCCCCCCCCCCCCTTACCTATGAGGGGGGAAATGTGATGTGTGCATGTGCTATTAAATTATTTAATGGGAAATGAAGACGATTTTGTGAATATGTATGTGTGTGTGTGTTTAAGTGTCTGTGTGTGTGTTTGTTTTTGTTTTTGTGTTGTTGTTTTTGTTTTGTTTTGGGGGTTATTTTGGGGGGAGGGGGGGGGGGGGGGTTCCCTACTTTCCTTTTTTTTTTTCTTTTTGCTTTTTGCTTTATTTTGTTTTTTATTTGCTGATTTTTGTTTGTTTGTTGGGGTTTTTTTTTTTTTGGTTTTATCTTTGGAAAGAGGGGAGGGGGGGGGGGGGGGGCGGGAGATTAGGTTTTGTTTAGTTATTAGGTTTTGTTTAGTTTTTTTTTTTTTTTTTAATAAATTTGTTGTTAATTGTTGTTTTGTTTGTTTGTTTTTGGTTGTTATTTTGATTTTGGTTCTGTTTCATTGTGTGTGTGCTTTTTGTTTGTTTGCATTGTTTAATTGTACTTTTTTTTTGTTGTTATTTTTTGTTGTTTGTTTTTGTTTTTTTGTTTGTTTTTTCTTTGGGGGGGGGGGGGTGTATTTTTGCCTTGTATGTTGTTTTCTTGAAGGGGGGGGGGGGAGACGATTTCTTCATATTTTTTTTTTTTTTGTCTTTCATAGATTATCTTTTTCTTTCAGCATTATGATAATTCATGACTATCTCTTACTTATGCTTTTCTTTTCATTTGCAATTTCAGATCTTCTTTACGGAGGCAACACCAATGATCCACTGCACGACTGCAATTGGAACTAAATCGAGTCCCAACATAGAGATTTGAATTTCCACAGGCGCTATTACTATTACTGTTTTCTTTTGTTGGTTTTTTTTTTTTTCGACAGGGACAACAACACTGTTGCCGCCCTTGATTGTACTCATTTTGACACCTGAGTACGGTGAGAGCATGCCTTTATTTTTTTTCTTCAAAGAATCAACTTTGCACCACCAAAGCGGAACTGAAATCGGTAACCATTCAGGGTAATGAGAACCCGGGCGTCAATGATACAATGGAGCATGACAAAACACTTTGAAACGTGGAGTAGCATTCAAATCATTATATATTTTTGCATTTTGAGTTACTAACAGTTTTCTCGTGTCGTGATCCAGCGCTTCATTAAGTTAAAAAAAAATTGAGCTTTTATATAACGCAATATCCACTAAACGTGTTCAAATCGCTTTACAAGGGGTCCCTGGCCAACAGCGACATTTAACATTTAGGACGGGACATGACGCCTGTTAGGCGATATCACATTTTTTTTTAGGACAGAGGCGACGCTGTTAACGGCCAGGTACTCATTTTACACCTGAGTACGGTGAGAGAATGCGAGTAAAGAGCCTTCTTCAAGGACTCAACTATGCGTCGAGCGAGGCTCGTACCCAGGACCTTCCGATCCGAAAGCGAGTGTTATGCCACTGGACCACATAGAGAAATACTCTAAAAGCAATCATTACTTACTTGCAGGTCCGATAACCTAAACTGTTATGGGCTCATTGGTGTAATGGGAATACTCTCAAACCATCGAATTCTTACTTGCAGGTCCGATAACCTAAACTGTTATGGGCGCATTGTTGTATTGGAAATACTCTCAAACCAAGGGGAAAACCCATGGTCCAATACAACAAAGTTAAATAAAAGCCATCACTGTGTTCGGTTACAAGACTTACTAATAATATATGCACATAGCTGCAGTAGTGGTAGCCTATTATTGTGATTTCGAGAGCGTTGTGTATGAAAGCACATTCAACGAGTCTCATAAATAAGGGTGATTCAACCAAATGAAACTACTTCAGTAGATGTGTATTTTAAACAAATCTAAGTCCCAATTCTATTTCAATGGAGTGGTATAAATAATACATTTTATTTCATGTTCAAATTTCATTGAATAGTCTAATTCTGTATGACTAAGATATTATCTCAAAAACGTAATAATAGCGATATCTTAAAAATCTTACATATATAAATATTGTCATAATCACAATATTACTCTGCTTTGCATTATAGGCTTATGAAAATATTATTATGCACACAATCGAAATATATTTCTTGGCAACAAAGAAAAGACCAGCGTGTGTTTTTAATGTTCATTGAATTTCATTGAATAGTCTAATTCTGTATGACTAACTAAGATAATATCTCAAAAACTTAACAATAGCGATATCTTTAAAATATTACATATATAAATATTGTCTCAATCACAATATTTGTCTGTTTTGCTTTGTATGCTTATGAAAATATTGAAATGCACACAATCAAAATATATTTCTTGGCAATAAAGAAAAGACCAGCGTGTGTTCATTTAAAAAGACAGGATATTAGTTTTTATTTCAACGTCACAGTTTATAGAAATTGAGTTAGTGGTTTGGGGTAAAAGTTTAAAAAGGAGGATTCCCAACGTTATATATGTTTTGTTTTTGTTTTTTCAGGGCTTTACGGTACTTGCAACACATTACTGTCATATCAGCGCCAGTAAGTAAAAGAGGAAGAAAATGGGATAGTAAAAATTTCTAGAATTACAATTAAAGCACCCACGAAAAATTAAGACAAAGGGAAATTGGTTCGAATAGGAAACAGATGTAGATTCCAAGAGCATAACATCAAAGTATTTTGTTTGAGACCACCTAAAAGTCTCATCCAGACACAAGCAAATGTCCCCGCTAAGAGGAATACAATCAAATGTTTATAATCATATAGGGCAAGGTGGGGGAATTCCACACCCAACTTTTTCAGTTTATTGTCATAAAGTTTCTATTGATGAGGTGAACACACAAACAGAATACAAATATCCAACAGCCATTCACACTTTGATTCTGTACAAATAACACGTTTAAAAATAAACGCCAATTCATAAATTCCAATTTTTCTCTTTATTCGCTTATTCAACATTTTGGGGTAATTCCACATTCATCATGACAAGCATACAAAAACGAGAATGAAACAATCAGGAACAATAATTAACGTCTGAAATGAACACAACAACAATCTTTGTAGATTATGACATGACACCAATAGGCCTAGGCGGGAGTCCCGATTGCTCAGTTGGTAGAGCACTCGATTCACAATCAAAGGGACGGAGATCGATCCCGGGTGCAGTCTCGCGATTTAAGTAAGGCGTAAGTATCTTCTCCTATTTTACTTTATCGTTTCTTGACATGGTCACGGATGTTCCTCAGTTTAGATTGTATAATCCGGCAGCACATTTGCAGCCCATCCCTCCAGATTTAATGAGATCGATCCTTTCACCATATCTGCATTGTCATACGACACCGTCTTTTCTTGTATTCAATCAACACGATTAGCCAATCTCTATAGAAAAAAGAGAAAAACATGAACAGAAATCGCTTCTAAATCCAGCTCTAAAGTATGGGCATTCATAAGTAACATCATCTGGGTTCACAATAAGGCTTATTATTTAAACAGGATTAATAGGCTACACACATCCAAGACTTTTGGATTAAGCGATTTTCTAAGAAAAACTATGTCGGGGTAATTCCACACCCGCTTTATAACTATTTACTTGAAATGATAGCGGGGGTCTTTATTTGTAAAATAAAACCATTGACGTAGGATTTTGATTAAGCATTTTCACACAAAAAAGTCACTAGAAATTCGAAACCCGGAGGGTGTGAAATTTAGCTGGGGCCTCTCTTTGTAAAATAAAACCATTGACATAGGATGTTGATTAAATATTTTCACACAAAAAAGGCATTAGAAATTCGAAACCTGTAGAATGTGGAATTTCCCTGACATTTATAAATCTAAAATAGGCACAGCAACTTACTTAAGGCATCAAGAACAGGTTTGGGAGAAATGTTTACATATCCGATGAATGATTAAACATTTCTAGCTTGAGTTTCAAAGTTGAAGAAAAGTTAACAACATTTCGCCATATTTGAAAATAATGAATGTTGCACTTACCTTCAATGGGCTTGTAAAAACTTGAAAAATTGTCAGAATTTAACAGTAACAAAAGTTGGTGCTTTTTGTGTTCAACCAGGAAATAGAAATAAAAAGCATTTAAAACTTTGAACAGTCGATTGGGTCTTTTTGCATTCTTTCTGCGAAGAACTAGATATGTAATGGATGTGGGTGTGTAATTACCCCGGGTGTGTAATTCCCCCACCTTACCCTACATGTAAACAAAACATAATACGGTGTATAGCAGAGAGATGATTTAAAAGAGCGTTTTACACGAGTATGATGACAGAATGTGAGTACAGAAAGAGCATTCTTCAGGGACTCAACTTTGCGCTGCCCATGGAAAGCCTCGAACCCGGGACGGACAGATCAAAGCCACGGAGTTATGCTACAAATTCCCAACGCCATAGATAATAAACAATTGAAACTCACAGCCTCAACGCCTAAAATGGGTTTCAAGTCGAGGCGAACTTGATATTTAATCATAACTCTGTCGTCCTCTAAAAAACAAAATCATTAAAAACAATTTGGCCTAAAACTCCTAAGGATGTCTTCAAGAGAGTCCCTGGTCTGAGAGTTTTTGACAGGATGGGGGTTATTTTGATCAATCAATATTTGAAGGACGGATTTTCTGGCTAAAACCGTTACAATTGTATGTTGTTGTGTGTTGTTTTTTTTTTTTTTTTTTTTTTTTTTTTTGTTTTTGTTTTTTTTAATTTTTTTTTCTTTTATTTCTTGTTTTGTTGGGATTTTTTTCAGAGTACGACAAAATTTAACGTATAAAAACAATATTTTAAACTTGCATTAATTCTACAGTATATACTCTATTATAGCAGAATCTTTAAACCAACCGTGAAGTTTAAATTTAGTTTTTCTGGTCATTTTAGCTATATAAATTCACTTTAATGCGTCATTTTACCCAAACATAATGCCTGATATTCTTTCTTTCTTCTCTTAATTTGCAAACCATCCCTGGTGTATTGTCTCAAATGTAGGCGTCTCGGTGTTTTTACAGGATGTATTTGTGTGCTATAGTAATGAATTAGCCTGAGACCTAGGTCTATTTCTAAACTATTTTGAGATGGTAGGTCATGATTATGAAAGTCACAGCCTTTATTTCGACCCTCAGGGTAGCATTAGGTCCGTTTGCTCTATCACGTAAAAAGTAACTAACAATTAGTCAATCATCATATAGGAGGAAATTTTTTTAAAGGATGCATTGAATATTATAATATTATATGTGACCGGTCTTCTCTGAAAAGGTATTTTGTCGGGCTGAAACAAATGGCAAAAATTGTTTTTATAGTAGAAACGACCAGAAATGTGAGATTACAGTTCCTTGTCAGTTTAAAATGCGAAGTCCATGGTCTCCAATAAAAAAAACCATCATACTTTAGCAAGCCCCCCCCCCCCCCCCCCCAAAAAAAAAAAAAAAAAGAAAGAAAAAAAAAGAAAAATCAATCAATTTTTAGCACCTCAATCATAGTACTGCTTTGAGGCAATGGGACACATATATTATTATATCTCAATCAAAGTACATAGTGACATGTGCTGTTGACAGATCGTTGTGAGGTGTGTATGGACGACACTGTCATGTGACTGTGTGAATAAGCTAATGTACATACATCTCACGTGTGTGTGGGAATTATTTATTTGGTTTCGCTAGATAGCAACCGCCAATTAATAACGACATACCATTGTTATCTTGAACATTAATGAGATTCACAGACGTGCAACGATCATTTCTCCACATTGACATCATCATCATCCCCGTCATCAACATCATCATCATCATCATCATCATCATCATCATCATCATCATTGCAATTATCTTCATAGTCATCATCATCCTTATCAACTTCAACCTCGTCATTACCATCACCAGTCGCATCGTCGTCATCATCATCATCATCATCATCATCATCATCATCATCATCATCATCATCATCATCATCATCATCATCATCGCGGTTGAGAAATAACCGAACATCCCAACACATCTTTAGCTGGAGAGAACGCAATAGATCGATCAATATCCACTCAGACACACAGTCGTATCTCTTACACTCATATATAACATTGTGCTCAACAAGTGCACAATGAATAATTAATTCGGATGTGTAGTTTTGTTACACGGCTATTTTTGGTTCACTTTAAAAATACAAGGCAAATACACCCAACATTAATTTAATCTTCCAAAAAATTAAAATGTGTTTTGACTATGAAATTCAGACCTTGTTTTCATCTCTTGCCATCAAACAGATAACAACAATAAAAGCGTAAATAAAGAAGAAGATAAAATGAAATAAGTGACCCATCGAATCAACCCGGTATTATACGGGAGTGAACCAGTTACAGAAATTTGCTTCTTTATTATAAATTATGAAAATCTATTTAAATGATTATGCTCGATGAAAAGAATGAATGTATTTTCTGAAATTCCCTTTGATCCAAATTTGGCAGCACTTACTCTTTTTTACTTTAAACGCAATTTTTGAAATCCGGTTCACTGCAGTATATTATGACCGAACTGAGGCGATGGAATGCTTATTTGACTTTTATGACTTGTCAAATTATATAAATAGAGAGGAGAAAGGGAAGAGAATCAGATTATTATTATTATTATTATTATTATTATTATTATTATTATTATTATTATTATTATTATTATATTATTATTATTATTATTATTATTATTATTATTATTATTATTACTACTACTATTATTATTATTATTATTATTATTATTATTATTATTATTATTATTATTATTATTATTAATATTATTATTATTATTATTATTATTATTATTATTATTATTATTACTATTATTATTATTATTATTGTTATTATTATTATTATTATTATTATTATTTATTATTATTTATTATTATTATTATTATTATTATTATTATTTATTATTATTATTATTATTATTATTATTATTATTATTATATTATTATTATTAATTATCTGACTAACAATACATAGATGAAGCCTCAACAATTTGTGCTAAATTTTTATTATCGCCAAAATGAAGTCAGTGGTTACTACTGATAAAGATAAGGGTTTGTTATTGACAGATAAGGAGTTGTAAGCGAACAGCGCAGACGGAGCTCAAGAAGGTTTCAATGGAGAATAATACCCGACCTGCCTACTTTAAAATTTAAAAATTCGCATTTTATTAGGAGAAAAAATTAATATCTAGTCGCTATAATTAACTTTATAGATCAACGATTTACCCTCACAATGAATAAATGACACTTCAAAATCCTTAAAATTATAATCTACTCTAGCACAAACTATCAGATTCAATAAGTTTTAATGACTTGGAAATGCTAGAGAACTTCTGAAATCGGAGCCGAAATTTCGTAATTTTACGAATTTTTCGTACGAGGCAGGTCTGTAATACTGCAAGCATTACTTTAAAATGTGGCCAATCGCCTCAAACCGGTTATCATGTCGGGATGTTTCAGATGCCGAAAATAGAAAGCAATGCGTAGCCAAGAACATTCGATTTTTAATACTATGAGTATGTGACCCATGGTCTCAAAACGGTATTAAATCGGGATGTTTCAGATGCCGAAAATAGAATGCAATGCGTAGCCAAGAACATTCGATTTTTAATATTATGAGTATGTGACCCATGGTCTCAAAACGGTATTAAATCGGGATGTTTCAGATGCCGAAAATAGAAAGCAATGCGTAGCCAAGAACATTCGATTTTTAATATTATGAGTATGTGACCCATGGTCTCAAAACGGTATTAAATCGGGATGTTTCAGATGCCGAAAATAGAAAGCAATGCGTAGCCAAGAACATTCGATTTTTAATATTATGAGTATGTGACCCATGGTCTCAAAACGGTATTAAATCGGGATGTTTCAGATGCCGAAAATAGAATGCAATGCGTAGCCAAGAACATTCGATTTTTAATATTATGAGTATGTGACCCATGGTCTCAAAACGGTATTAAATCGGGATGTTTCAGATGCCGAAAATAGAAAGCAATGCGTAGCCAAGAACATTCGATTTTTAATATTATGAGTATGTGACCCATGGTCTCAAAACGGTATTAAATCGGGATGTCTCAAGATGCAGAAAATAGAATGTTCAGCTAAAAACGTTAGATTTCGTTTGAGTTTCAGTGATCGAAATCTGAAAAAGTAAGACTGAAACTGTGAGGCAGTATGATTTTGGGATAATGGTTTGGTGTTATTTATTTTTATTATTTATTTATTCGTTTGCTGTTTCAGTTTTGTTTTGTTTTTCTTTTGTTTTTTGGGGTTTTTTGTTGTTTTGTTTTTTTTTCTATTTAAAAAAAAACATTTTGCTTTGCTTTTGTTTCGTTTTTATTTATTTTTGGTTTGTTTCTTAATTTTCGTTATGCTTTGTTTGTTACTGTTTCATACACAGCAATTTCACATTTAATTTCTATATACACCAGTACCTACTCCCTAGTTGTCACTTTGATGTTCGATTTTTTTTATTTTTTTTTGTTTGATTTTTTGTTTTTTTTTTTTTTTTTTTTTTTTTTTTTGCTGTTTTTTTTTTTTTTGTTTTGTTTTGTTTTGTTTTTTTTGTTTTTTTGTTTTGTTTTGTTTTTTTGTTTGTTTTTTTGTTGTTTTTTTTTTTTGGGGGGGGGGGGTGAGGGTTATCATTTTAACATTAAATTGACTTTACGACATACATCTGGATCATCTCACTCAACATAACATCACATTGAAATGCTAGGTCACAAAATTGCATCTTTTTTTTTTTAGCCTTCACTACTTTTAAGGTCACTATCCCACCCCATCAAAATAATGTATGTTCCTGACAGAGAATTTAACAAATAAAAACAGGGCTCTGTGTGACTTTATGACACTCGCCTTCGGATCGGTAGGTCCTGGGTTCGAGTCTTGTTCTGAGCGGCGCAAATTTGAGTCCTCGAAATAAGGGCTTTATTCACATTCTCTCATAGTACTCGGGTGTAAAATGAGTATCTGGCCGTTAACAGCGCTGTCTGTGTCGTAGAAAAAATAAATTTGTAATATCGCCTTATAAGTGTCATGTCTCGTCCTACATGTTAGCTGTCGCTGTGTGCTAGGGACAACCCTAATAAAGTGCCATGAGCACGTTCAGTGGATATTGCTCTATATATTACCGATACGTTGTTTGTTTTCTTTTTAATTCTCATGATAAATATTGGAAGGTTTATTTATTACTGCATGACAAAATATATCTTGTTTACGGGGTTGTTTTATTTTAACGTGAGCTTTTATACACGAAGTTTCCAATAAATGTGTTCGAAGCACTTTACAAGGCGTCCTAAGCCGGCAGAAAACGGTTCACGTGATCTGTATGAAATACAAATCCGGTTCGATTTCGGTGTACAGAGATTTGATTAAGCTTGTAGCAGATTATTATAAATAGAACGAAGTTGACGTCCACTCAGCACTTCTCTACGGCTCAGAATCAGAAACATGGACCTTGAACAAACAAATAGAGAAAAGAATTGAGGCCTTTGAAATGTGGACTTTCCGTCGCCTTGGAAAAATCAGTTGGAAAGAAAAGAAAACAAATCAAGAAGTCTGTGACATCCTTGATATCAGACCGACCCTAATGAAAGTAATAAAAACAAGAAAACTAAGGTATTTTGGACACCTAAGACGCCATCAAACTGTCAACAAGGACATTCTTGAGGGTAGAGTTGAGCAGAAAAGAGGAAGAGGCAGGCCAGCAAGAATTTGGATAGATGATGTGAGGACATGGACAGGATTGTCGGCAGCCGAATGCAGTCAGCAAGCCGTCAACAGGGAAGATTGGCGTGTCATTTCAAGTCGACCTCAACCCATGAGATGACACTGGAAGAAGAAGAAGACGTCACTAAGGCCTTTGTTATTGTTTGTTTTTTTGTTTTTTTTTTTGTTTTTTTGCCATCCACGTTTATCAGTAATTCTCACTAAACTGTATTAACCAGGCTATAAACGTTCAAGGTTACACATCGTTTTGTGCGTTGGTGCGTTATATTTCCGAATAGCAATGTTGTGAGTTCCTTAGCCAAGCGGACAGCATCTATAGAAGGAACGAAATTGACGTCACTCAGCTCTCTGTTACTACTTTTAGACAGCCTGTTAGTGATCAGTTCTCAGTAAATTATATCAATCTGTCCATAAACGATTAAGGTTACTCAAGAGGTTGGTATGTTGGTAATTTTAATTTGGCTGGCGAATGTTGTATTTTACCAAAACGCAATAGCATCGATACTACAAGTAGATTTGATGTAGCTTGTAACAGATTGTTACATGCCATAAACTGTACGAATGTACGCACATAATATCTAGATATTTACCATTCACTTCGTTGGAATTGATTTTACGAAATGTCAACACAGAGTTCAACCCATTGCTTGATGTTTTCTACACAATACCCAACCTACCGTTTACCATAATATTACTATGTGGTAGATTTTTCAATAATTGTGTGACTCTCCACGGTAAACGGGTATGGTATGAGTTTAGGTGAAATAATCAAACAAACATCAGTCGGATATAACATACCGACACACAAAACCATGTGTAACCTTGGACGTTTATCGTCTGATTGATATAGATACTATGCGCTTGGCTGAGAAGCTCACAACATTGCCATCCGGAAGTATAAGGACCAACACAAAAACTAATGTGTAATCTTGGTTGTTTATAGTCTGGTTAATGGAGTTTAGTTAGAATTACCCATAAACGCGGATGGCAAAAAAAATAATTCAATAACAAAGATCGGAGTGGCGTCATCTTCATTCTATCTATAATTTAGTGAGACTAAGCACGAAATGGCTGTCTAAAAACAACAAAAATAGAGCTGAGTGACGTCTATTTCGTTTCTTCTATAGTATTGGGACAACTCAAAGCCGTCTTCTTGCCTGACACTCGAAGAAATCTTTCCTACCATTTCTGAGTATTTATCACAATATTTGGACACACTCTGACCTGACGACGTCATGCAATGTTGTTGTTTTTTTTTCAATCGCCAGTGTTAAAATCGTTAG
>NC_088362.1:82997285-82999785 GCF_034508935.2 Berghia stephanieae
AGAGTACCAACAAATTATAGTCAGATTTTTTATTAATGGCGCGTGTTTTTCTGTTTTTTCTCAGCTATCCCTCTATCAAAAGTTGTGAAAATTTGAATCAACCTCTGAATCAATTTGTCTTAACTGAATCTAGATTTTGGACCGCACTGGTGCCATATTAACATTTTTTCTTCTTTAAGACATATTTTAAAAAAACTACTTTAAAACAGCTGACATAAAATTAGAGATTTTACACTGTAAAAAATGAAAACAAGTTACGCACCACAAAGTAGGAATGAATTCATCGTATTTCCAAAAAATCTTGTGTTGACGTAGTGACTTTGAGTTCACGTCATACGTCTTTCCAAATAATAATAATTCGCTTTAAGTGTTATAAACATACCACTTATGTAGTTTGTATTACATTTTGAATTTATTATTTACGGCATATTATCTACATCATGTCGCAATTACCAAAGACTGATATGAAATCTCTTGCTTTAAATCATTTGAAATAGTGATTGTATACTCAATATTGTCAAATTAACAAACACTGTTTATATAACTTTGACAAATTTTTGCATGAACGTTTCACAGGGCCTTCAAATGTTTTAAAAACATATTAGGCTCTTAAACAACACGATGCGGTACGGACTCTCAATCGGTTCCACTCTCGTAAAACTGCAAAAAGAAGTCTTCTTGTATCTATCGATAAGTCATTAAAGAGGACGGCTATGGTTTTGGAAGTTCACAATCAACCATGAGAAGATCGTTATCGAAATACGACAGAGATATCACCAGTGTAGATAGACGTGGCAGGAAAAGGATCATAGATAACTTTGATATGGATATCATTGATTATTCAAGCAGAAAAAGGCCCATGGTTTCAGGACATAGGATCATTGTTATTCTTGCAGGTGGTGATGATACTGGATGCCATGCCAATTTTTCTTATCAGCATCATCTGGAATATTATCCTGGGGTCAATGCAAATGTATTTTAAGACTGACTAAATATCGTTTGCTGCCCTCCATTGAAGCACCCAGCTGTATTGTATTGGACAACGCTACCATTCAGTGACCCGTAATCACTTCAAGGCTCCAACTTTGGCAAATATAAAAGCTGACATGATTTCATGGTTTCAATCAAACAGTACTACATATTCTGACCATTTATCAAAATGCTAACTATACTCCTTAGTAAAAAAAAAAAAAGAAAGAAAAGAAATGAACCAGAAACAGCTTTCAAAGCAGACTGTCTGATCACGGAGTTTTGACACGTGGTTGCGCGACTTCTCCCATATCACTGTGAGCGCAATCCAATCGAGGTCATTGGGCATAATTAGAGGGAAAGATTGAGAGGAGGAACACCAAATTTACTACCACAGACGAGGCAATAAATGATAACATTGGATAGAGTGATGCTCGGAATCTTTCTGTAGTCGTTTCATTTCTCCTTTTCATCATCCTCGTCATCAGACTGTGCTGCTTGATGTGTCCAGTATTTCTTGGTTGTTGTTGTTGTTATTGTTGTAGTTGTTGTTATTGTTGAACACATATTTGTGGAGACACTGTCTCATAATTGATGAATTTTTAATTTTGACCAGTTTACATATTTTTATGTAATCCTCTTTGGCATAAGCACAAGCTATTTCTCAAACTTTTGCAATCAAAATTATATTGGAAGCATGTTATGTTCACTTTCGTTTGTATTCACCAGTAATGTGTATTGATAGTTAAAAAATGTAGATGTCTGATAGTTAATAATTGCCATTCGTTGCTTCATATTCAAATATTGCACGTATATCGTTTAAGCTTCAATTAACCGAACACTCCAGTTTAACGAATTCCTTCAAAATGGATATGCGGAAAATTCATAATTCTGATCATGTAAATCTTCTATGGGTCCCGATCCTCACCTGTTATCGATTTTAACATAGCTGTAGTAAACGAAATCCTTTCCTATTGTTTTAAAATTCATGAAAAAATATTTTTTAATTAAGACAAATTGATTCAGAGGTTCATACAAATTTTTGCAGGTGTGCATTGAAGGACAGCTGAGAAAAAGAAGAAAAACACGCGGCATTTATTAAAAATCTGACTATAATTCTTTTAATAACACAGATTAAAACGATTTTTAAACAAACAAAACATTCTAGTGTTCAATAGGTTTTAGGCTTAAACTGTTATGTAAACAAAAGCCATCAGGGGTGCAGTTACCATAGCAACGGATTTATAATAATCTTTTTAAACCACTCTTCGTCATTGAATGGCCCTTACTGTATTAGACCAACAAAATGGGCTTTAGCTTGTTTATTTCAGAGATCCGAAATCATACATTATATCCCACTCTCCTTGGGGCTGACAATGGTAGTGAGGGGAGCAGAAGAAAAGAGAAAAAAAAAAGCAGTGACGGAAGGGAGAGGAATATATATATATATATATATATATATATATATATATATATATATATATATATATATATATATATATATATATAGAGAGAGAGAGAGAGAGAGAGA
>NC_088362.1:83004785-83074785 GCF_034508935.2 Berghia stephanieae
CTACTACTACTACTACTACTACTACTACTACCTACTACTACTACTACTACTACTAGACCCTCTACTACTACTACTACTCCTACTACTACTACTACTACTAGACAACAACAACAATAACAACAGCAGCAGAAGCAACAAGGACAAAGAACAAGCTTCAGTCAGAGCCTATCTTGTCGAGATCCAGTAAAATGAAATCAGTGATAAAAGGAGAACAAATTGAGTTGTTAAATCATTTTACTTGTGACGATAATAATAATGATGATAATGCGGTGCATTGTTAAAATACCACATAATGACAAATGAGTGAAAAATAACCTTACCTTAAAAAAAGCGCACTTCTCCTTCTGAACAAAAAGAACGTTGAATTAAATGTATCCTTACGTTGATTATATCAAGCAGGTGGGCATTTAAAACAGACAATGCAAAATTATTGAATTATATACTCCGCCCGCTGTCCAAGAACCTACTTAATCGCATTAAATGACACGTTATAAAAAAAAAATCGAACACCAGCAGACCAGCAACACATGGGACATGGGATCGGAGCGAATCGTTAGAATTCAATGAAAGAGTCGGGGAGTGAAAACAAAGATTAAAACTGCTTCTCAGTGAATAAAAACATCATTTGTCAGGCGCTCAACTGCCGGATCCAGGCGTGGGGTATTGAAGATTGAAAACACAATATTTTTTTGTAACTTCTGTTATTATTATTCGCGACTCAACACTGAATAAAACATGGATCAAGAGCTTGTTTTAACCTTCACTGAGCCTCACCTTTGAACTGTGACCTATTAATTAAGGTATACTTCTTTGTATTTTCCCACTGAAGAGTTCTACATCATTTTCGAGGAACACGGAAGTTAACTGGTAAAATTGCATTGTGTAAAAAAAATGTCAGAATTTGTTTCCCTTGCATAATTCTGTAAACCTCATCAAACGAGTGAAAAATGGTATTAGAGAGAGAGAGAGAGAGAGAGAGAGAGAGAGAGAGAGAGAGAGAGAGAGAGAGAGAGAGAGAGAGAGAGAGAGAAGATAAGGAAAGACATTAAGAAGAGAATAGGGGAAAATGGTGGGACTACGAAGTGCCATATTAAAATGTTAATTAGAAATCAGAAAGATACAAATCGGGAAAAGGAGATAGAAAGACAGAGAAAAGAAAGAAAGAATTGGACTCCACATAAATGGAGACGCCACTTGGAATATTGCTGGGCATATTACCACACACACACACACAAAATAATAAAGAAATTAAACATGCAATCTGCAGATAAAAGAGAGAAAGAGAATGTCCCATTTCGCTCAAGAAGAACCTAACTACCAAAGTATTGTAAAAAAAAACAAAAAACAAAAGGCTGGGAATGCAGTAACTGCATGACCTTTCAAACTTGACACGTCTAAGATAGCAAAAATATGGGGTGTTGACCGATAGCTACGTGTTGACCCAACTTCCACGATTAAG
This sequence comes from Berghia stephanieae, assembly GCF_034508935.2. Taxonomy (NCBI): domain Eukaryota; kingdom Metazoa; phylum Mollusca; class Gastropoda; order Nudibranchia; family Aeolidiidae; genus Berghia; species Berghia stephanieae. The sequence goes on from NC_088362.1 coordinate 83,006,245, forward strand.
TTAAAATTGGCAAATTTTTACTTGGTCAAAATTGATAATTTCAGAATTGATGTCACAGTAACATGCGTCACGTCCGTAACTGCATCACATTTTCTGATTATTTATTTATTTTATTTATTTTTTTTTTTTGTTTTTCTCACTCAGTCATTTTGATAGAAAACCTTTTTTTTTTTTTTCAAAGTGAAAAACAGTCCATTCCGGTTTAATTCAGTCATTTACAATACGTTTTTGTTTATTTTGTATATATGGGTTTATGAAATAGTTTCATTTGTCAATTCATGAATGTCACGTAACGTGTGTCACTTTTGCTGACTTTGTTTTTAAGGGTTTTACGGCGCCTGCAACACATTTAGGTCAATCCGTGTGCTCACCTAAATGTCTCAATCCTGACGCAAGCACGTCTCCACTAAGAGGAACACACTCAAATGTTTACAAATCATTATGTAAAACAAAACAAACAAAATACAATGCATAACACAGAGAGAGAGAGAGAGAGAGAGAGAGAGAGAGAGAGAGAGAGAGAGAGAGAGAGAGAGAGAGAGAGAGAGAGAGAGAGAGAGAGATGATTTGCAAGAAGATAAAAATCCCAAACCTAATTGTACATTTTAATGTTTCCCTCCATCCAACAACTATTCTAAATATATTTCAGAGTTATGTTATGTTCTTATCCATGTTTCAATTAGCTTTCACTCCACAATTTATGAAAACAATATAGTTGTTTGATGTTTATTTCATGTCACCGTAACATGTGTCACATAACAATATTATAGTTGTTTGTTTGTTTTTAAGGGTTTTACGGCGCTTGCAACACATTTAGGTTATATCAGCGCCAGTAAAAAGAAAGATAATGGGATAGTAAAAAGTTCTAGAACTACAACTAAGCACCCAAGAAAAAGTAAGACATAGGGGAACTAAGAAGAAAGAGGGATCAGATGTAGATTCCAAGAGTATACCACCAATGTACTTAGTTTGAGATCCCCTATAAGTCTCATCCGGACACAATCACATAATCCAACAAGGAGGAATACACTCAAATGCTTACATTATACATTCAAAATAACAAATATAATAATAAATAACAGAGAGATGATTTACAAGGAAATAACATCTCCCAAAACAATAACTATGCATTTGACTGTTTCCCTCCCAGCTAGGACTCCAGCCAAGGCCAAGACAAAGACAGAAAGCATGTTGGAAAACAGATATAAGTGGATAGAAGACACAGTATGTACCACCCCCCCCCCCTGCCCACTACCGGAGGTCAGGAACCCCACTAGTTATAATTGTTTGGTGTTTATTCATGTCTCCGCATGTCACATTTGTTCATTATTACTTTTTTTCCCCCGCGATTTAAATTTGCGTTATCTATTCCACAACAGAAAATCTTCTTTGAAGTTGTTATCTTTGAGAAAAACGTGTTTTTATTATTGGTACCCCTCCCATATTTTGTTTAGGGGTTAGTTTGTCACTTTATTGAATCAATAAACTGAGCCCCACCCATATATACGTGCGCCCGCGCGCACACACGATCTATTTCCCATAGTGCGGCTATGTAGTCTTTGGTATGACACTCGTTTCGGATCAGAAAGTAGAAAGTCCTGGGTTCAAGCCTCGCTCGGCGCATATTTATTTGAGTCCTTGGAAAAGGCTTTTTACGTACATGCTCTGACCGTACTCAGGTGTAAAATGATTGCCTAGCCGTTAAGAGCGTTGTCTCTGTCGGAAAAATTGTAATATCGCCAAACAGGCGTCATGACCCGTTCTACATATTCTACATACGCGTTGATGTCCGTCACTGACCCTTTGTAAAGCGCTTTGAGTACGTTTAGTGGATATTGCGCTATACTGTTATAAAATCTCACAGCAACATTAAGTCACCTCACTCAAGGCCAAAGACGGAAATTAACAGACAAAGAGCCAGCAGAGGTGTCGGTGGTTCAGAGACACGGTGTCTCGCTTGTCATAAATCAAGCGATGTTAAGCGTAGTCAGTGGCAGTGATCGCAGAAAAAAAGATTGATACTGACTGTGTGTCTTTGGGGAAAAAACATTTTACAATCATCACCCTACTCGACTCAGGTGTGAATTATTCCTGGATATGAGTAATGATGGATATTTTAAGGGTGTTGGTATGATAGTACAAAAGTCGTCGAACAGGCGACATGTACTAATTAAAAGTAATAAACAAAAATGAATATAACAGCTTCAAAAAAGAAACGGAACGTTTCGGGCTCAAACATTTTCTTCAACCAACAAAAAACAATAACAACACAAATACATTACGGAACGTTCACATATTACGTCATCAGCTAGGGGGGGGGGGGAGGGGGGTCTACCAAATGTTGACATGTGTTGACATGGGGGAGGGGGGGGGGGGGGTCAGACCCAAGATGATGTCATCAAAACATAGGCAAATTAAGCCTATTTCAAAGTTTGTTCCTTTCAAAACAGCTAAAGATAAATTGCTATGATGAGTATTGCCCATCTCTCAAGAAACAAGATGGGAAAGGGGTATCACTTCTCAAAAGGCGAACTTGCCCTAAATGTTCATTGTATCACTCCTCGATCACAGCAATGAAAGACCATTCACGAAAATGCGGCATACAAGAAGAACAGCAAATGGGAGAAAATGATGACGATGAAGATGAAATTGATGATACTATTTATAGTACATTGCCAGAGGTCCAAGGCAGAAACATTTTTGAATCAATTAATTTTATGTTTGGAAATTGAAACAGAAATTCATTCCACTAAAAAACTAATATGCTATAAAATAATTTGCCTCCTACTATTTTAAATTACACTTTCTGAATTTTTTAAATAGCACCTGCACCAAGTAGCCTAATTTAAATAATGTTTGTTAGATTTTATCTTTGCAAATTTAAATTTTATGTCCCCATTGTATCGTAAAACATAAATTATCAACAGTTTCTGAAATTAATAAAATGTCTGAATGTGTTTTATCAAACGTTGATAATCAATGTTTATGGTTTGAAAAACGAATAATAAATATTGTGAAATTAAAGTTATCTTTTAGTTTTTATTAAATTAGATGACGTCATCATCTGTTGGGGGGGGGGGGGGGGGGTCAGGTCAATGATGACAAGTGATGACTTGGGGGAGGGGGGGGTCTAAAAAGGGCAAATTTTTGATGACGTAATATGTGAACGCTCCATTACTAAAAAATCAGATCGACCACAGTCCATAAGATCAGCCGGGGAAACAATTAAAACAGTGTGAAGTGCAGTGAGCATGGTAAACCCGTGAAAATAGTCTACAAATTCTCATATTTATTCATTAACAGTATTAACAGGGTAAGGGAGGGATTGGGGGGGGGGGGGGTAGAGAGTCATATAAATACCCCCCCCCCCCCCCCCCCCCCCCCCCCTGTACCTAAAATTTGCCAAAAAACAAACCAAAATTTGCCAAGAAATTTGCCAAAAATACCAAAATTTGCCAAAAAATTTGCCGAGGAGAACTAAGCATTTCAGTAAAAATTAACACGCGATACAGAAAAAAAAAATATAAAAGACAATTTATTTCATTTAAGGAGGCTACATTATGAATAGCGTTGTTACAAAGAGTTTAAAGGATCATTATCCGTAGAGAGTAGCTTCCCTTGGTTTGGGCCCAGGCAAAGCTGCAACATTTCTCAAGTTTCGCACTTTTTTTTTTTCGTTATTTTGTTTTCGCTTCTTTTTTTTCTCAAAATTTGTCACGCGATTTGCCAATTTTCCCAAAATTTGCCACGATTTGCCAATTTTGGGAAATTTGCCAAAAATGTGCGGATCGCCCTGATATTTGCGGCCGCAAAAAATGCAGATGACAGGTTTATAGATATCATTTGGTAATAGAGAGATAGTAAGTTAGGCTGATCAATTTAAGAAATGATTGTATATAGGCTAATTTATATTTGCTTTGTTGATGGAATATGTTTTGCAATTGATTAAAGATTCTTATTTATAATTATAAGCTGCACCATCACAAGGTTTCAATAATACAGACACGAGCCGGGTTTGTTATGTAAAAACAAATACCTCCTGGTCTTTTGGCCAAAAGTTTATGTTTTGTTTGTTTTTAAGGGTTTTACGGCGCTTGCAACACATTAAGGTTATATCAGCGCCAGTAAAAAGGAAGAAAAGGGGATAGTAAAAAGTTCTAGAATTACAATTAAAGCACCCAAGAAAAAGTAAGACAAAGGGGAACTAGGAACAAATAGGGATCAGATGTAGATTCCAAGAGCATACCACCAATGTACTTAGTTTGATGGGTTTTTTTTTGTTTTTAAGGGTTTTACGGCACTTGCAACGCATTTAGGTTATATCAGCGCCAGTAAAAAGGAAGAAAATGGGATAGTAAAAAGTTCTAGAATTACAATTAAAGCACCCAAGAAAAAGTAAGACAAAGGGGAACTGAGAACAAATAGGGATCAGATGTAGATTCCAAGAGCATACCACCAATGTACTTAGTTTGAGATCACCTATAAGTCTCATCCGGACAAAAGCACAAAATCCAACAGAGAGGAATACACTCAAATGCTTACATTATCCACTAAAAATAACAAATATATTAATACATAACAGAGAGATGATTTACAAGGAAAAAAATATCATCCCCCAAAACAATAACTATGCATTTGACTGTTTCCCTCCCAGCCAGGACTCCGACCAGGGCCAGGAAAAAAAACAAGTAATCTCATTCCAAGACAAAGGCAGAAAGCATGTTGGAAAACAGATATAAGGGTATAGAAGACACAGTATGCACCTCCCTGCCCGCTATGGGAGGTCAGGATCCCCACCCAGTACTTAGTTTGAGATCACCTGTAAGTCTCATCCGGACACAAGCACAAAATCCAACAAAGAGGAATACACTCAAATGCTTACACTATACATTAAAAATAACAAATAATGCATAACAGAGAGATGATTTACAAGGAAAAAAATATCATCTCCCAAAACAATAACTATGCATTTGACTGTTTCCCTCCCAGCTAGGAGTCCGGCCAGGGCCAGGAGAAAACCAAGTAATCTCATTCCAAGACAAAGACAGAAAGCATGTTGGAAAACAGATATAAGGGGATAGAAGACACAGTATGTACCTCCCTGCCCGCTGTGGGGGGTCAGGATCCCCACCCAGGCAAAAATTTATCATAATCTCTTGATATAGTGGGCGACATTATGGGCCTCTAAAATGTTTAATTGGAAATGACAATTCATTAAATTATACGTATGTGCAAAAGGTCAGGATGTGTCTAATGATTAGAAGGACTAATGTTATATTAAATAATTATGAATAGCTATGTTATATTTGCATAGATTTGGGCTTGACTGACGGGCCGGTAGATTTTCCTCCTTTTTGACAAATTGTCATTATCATCACTGGGGACCTGTGCTTGTGTCAGGATGAAACATTTAGATAATCTCAAAATAAGTACACTGATAGCGTGTTCTTCCTTTTTCTTGGGTAATTTAATTGTAATTCTAGAACTTTTTACTAGATCCCATTTTCTTCCTTTTTACTGGCGCTGATATGACCTTACATTTGTTGCAAGTGCCGTGAAACCCCAAAAAAACAAACAAATACCTTTCTCATTCATGAACTAATTATGGGTTTTTAGGTTTAGGAAAATTAATCGCAAAGTCTTGCAAATTTTTCTGTTTTTAGCTTGCATAATTTGGGATTTTTTTTGTGTGCAAAAAACCGCCATGTCAGATAAATAATAACGGGGCCCTATTAACTTCATCCCAACATGACCATACTGGGTGTAAGCAAATTGAGATTCAAAGTGTTGCAATGTTTGTTTGTTTGTTTTTTAAAAAGGATTTTACGGCGCTTGCAACACATTAAGGTCAGATCAGCGCTAGTAAAAAGTAAGAAAATGGGATACCGTAGTAAAAAGTTCTAAAATTATTCTCCGTTTGAAATTACGTAACGTAAATGATGAACGGCACACATATATATCTCTGTAACAAGTAACAATGTATTTATTTGGTGGAAATAATATTTACAAATGAAAAATCCAACACTGAGACAATGGAAATGAGATGCTCTTTTCAACCCATCTCTACACACTTAACCTACACAACATATCAACCACGTACATGTAATAATTTTATGCAACACAACATGGAAAGAAAGGGATTAGTGAAGAAGTCCGACACTGACAGTGCTTGCAACACTCATAGGCAGACCTGCTACTACTACTAGTACTAGCAGCTAACAAGAGAGAATATATTATTTATATATATATATATATATATATATATATATATATATATATATATATATATATATATATATATATTATATATATATATATATATATATATAAATTGGGGGGAGGGGGGGGGGGGGGGAGAGTAGAAATCTGCATTACCCCAAAATGTTTCATAGTCAGCCTTATGAATTGTCACTTAATCGTTTTTGTGATGTAGTCAAACCAGTCACTCTACTAAAGCACAATACCTATACTTGTTCATATTGAACATGTGTTGTATATTATATATCCGTTCCCTAAAAAAAAAACGAAAGAAAAAAAAAACACCTCATTTTCGATAAATTTAAATCTAAAATTTAACTTTAAAAATCCATAGCTGGAGAAAAAAAAAAATCGAATTTGGTCAAATTTGGGCCCAAAAAACTATATAAAGGGAAGTCTATTTTATGTCATATCCATGTCGGTAATGAGGAACAGGAATGTACATAATTTAAAAATAAAAAACCCCGCAAAGAACTAAAAAAAACAAAACAAACAAACGAGAGAGTCCATCAATGCCTATAACCGTATAAGGTTACAATTACAAGTGCTCAGAAGGCGAAAAGTATAAGTATAAGGGACTTTCAAATTGAATGTTAGAGTGAAGAACGGAAGTAGAACCTGGCAACAAAGTACCCCATGTTTCTATTTCTAGTTCTAGAGCAAGTGACCCTGATAGTGATCTTGTTTCACTTTCGGCACGAGAAAACAAAAATAAAACAATAAACTCAAAACAAACAACAAATAATCATTTTTTTAAAAAGGATCCCGGTAAAACTATTTATCTCGACACTGTCAGTTTACAGAGTGTGTTAGTATAATGCTGCCTCAGTGTCTGCAGTTATATGAAACAAAATTTCTAGGTGATTAGTCATAGTCATATACATATAACATCCGTCTTGTGTCTCTTCAAATGTTTAACACTTTTGACCTTGCTCCCCAACCCCCTTATTATTGGACGAGGGGATCTGGTCTAGCTGCGGGTGACCATAACATCCCATGGTCCTATCATGGGAAAATACCTGCCCATTTATTAATTGTTTTCTTTGATATTTTAAATATGTATCAACATGCGACAAATACAAAGCAATTCATCCCTGCATCAAGTGTAATTTGCCTAGTGGCTCGACAGACACATGTGATTGTGGTTTAGTTTAACAGCCAGACACTGGTAATGTTGTCAGGGGGAAGAAAAATTCAACTGTAATCTTACAGAATCATGACATTTAAGGTTAGATCTTAATAGGGGGCTGGGGGTGTCCCCTGAACTGTCAGTTTGTAGAAACACTCGCTTCAGACTGTTATTAATCCCAGATGCATTGAAGATTTATTTTTTTTCAGTAACTTTCCATCAATGGGTTTGAAAATCAATCCTATCCAGTTCAACATTGTATCCGTTCTTTTCGTTTCGTTTTTAAGGGTTTTACGGCGCTTGCAACACATTTAGGTTATATCAGCGCCAGTAAAAAGGAAGAAAATGGGATGGTAAAAAGATTTAGAATTACAATTGAAGCATCCAAGAAAAAGTAAGACAAAGGGGAACTGGGAACAAATAGGGATCAGATGTAGATTCCAAGAGCATACCATCAATGTACTTAGTTTGAGATCACCAATAAGTCTCATCAGGACACAAGCACGGCCCCCACTAAGAGGAATACACTCAAATGCTCACATTATAAATTATAACAAATATAATAATACATAACAGAGAGATGATTTACAAGGAAAAAAATATCATCTCCCAAAACAATAACTATGCATTTGACTGTTTCCCTCCCAGCCAGGGACAAAACCAAGTAATCGCATTCCAAGACAAAGACAGAATGCAAGTTGGAAAACAGATATAGGGGGATAGAAGACACAATATGTACCTCCCTGCCCACTATGGGAGGTAGGAACCCCAAAAAAACTGTCGCATGAAATAAATAAATAAGAAAATGAGAGAAATAAATTGAAAATTTAACTCTTTAATTCCCTGGGTCCTCAAACAACAAATGCCTCCATGTCTGACGACCTGAGACCAGTGATCATCATGACATCATGTGGGATGCAACAAAGAAAAGGCGGACAGGTGGGGAGAACCACGGGTCTTTGACTTCCAGTAAGTCATTGGATCCATAAACTTGTCAAATGCATTGTTTGGACTACAAATGTATAATTCCTTCCTTTTATTGCCAAATTGGGACCTAAAATTTGCCCCCAAAAAACCCCCCCAAAATTTGCCGAGGAGAACTAAGCGTTTCAGTAAAAATTAACACGCGATACAGAAAAAAAAAATATAAAAATAAAAGACAACTTATTACATTTAAGGAGGCTACAGTTATTAATTTACACAATATAAAGTGAATAGCGTTGTTACAAAGATTTTAAAGGATCATTATCCGTAGAGAGTAGCTTCCGTTGGTTTGGGCCCAGGCAAAGCTGCAACATTTCTCAAGTTTCGCACTATTTTTTCGTTATTTTGTTTTCGCTTCTTTATTTTCCCCCAAAATTTGCCAAAATTTGCGGATCGCCCTGATATTTGCGGCTGCAAAGTGCCATTTGCGGCTGCAAAAAATGCAGATGACAGATAATTGGGTTGCTTATAACACCAACTAATACCCTCTTTTTTTTCTATTTGACTGGTACAAATAGTATAAAATAATAGTGATAAATTATATAAAATTTATCCAAAAGTGACAAAATGGTACACATAACTCTTCACATATTATACTTGTAATTTGATAAAACAGTCATTTATATCTGAATTTCCCGGTAAACGAGAAGCGTGTTTGTAGCCATCTGAGAAATTGCTCATAATTCAGGTGAATGAATGAATTGATCCTTGAAGTTGCCTATATTATGTCGAATAAACACTCAAACAATATGTGCATAAAAGGGAGAGTATATCAATTCTAGTTATAGTTTAAATCAAAGAACTGGTTGAAGTGATTTTATCCAATCTTCACATCTGTGCCCTTCACACAGAAAACTTGATATATTGTGTCACAACTAGTTTGTAACACTGATACATAATCAAAACAAACTAAGAAAATGAAAGGTGATATTTCATTGTTTCCAACTTTTCTTCTCATAAAAACACGCAACTCGTTGCATTGTTGCACAGTGTCAAATAATCTCAGGAATCATTAATGAGATTTTAAAATCTCACATGTCATCCACATCACCACTCCTAACTTCTGAAAGATCAACATTATCATGCAACAAAACATATTCTCTGCTACTGAATCCAAATTTTAACACATCCTTCTCTCTGAGTTCATAATATCGCCGAGCTTCAATTTTCTCATTGTTCAAATAAGTACCGTTTGCTGACTCGAGATCTATAATGAATGGTCTCACTCTTCTCCCTGTTGTTCCATCATCTCTTGTAAAACTGACAGCCCTGAATTGCAATACTGCTTGCTGCTTGGAGCAGGATGGATGGTCAACAGGAATATCTGCAATTTTTCTTTCACGCCCCAGAAGAAATGCACTTTGTCTATGTATGTGTAAAACAGGTAGTGCAGTTTCACCTTTAAAAGGATAAAGTCTCCATTTCCGTTTGGGCATCATGGCCTCAGGTGGCTCATTATATTTTATCACAACTCCCCGAAAAGTGTTTGTATCCTCTGTTAATTTTCCTGATAGCTCAAAATTCGGATTTTGCTTTGGTTCAGTTTTTATTTCTGTACTTGAATCATCCATAACAGGGTCTGACGGATTGTTCAAACCAATATCACCACCACTATTCCTCTCCCTCTCTTGTCTGTGTTCTTGACGTCTCGCATCATAATTAGATCTCTGTCTTTGCTGATGCTCAAAGTTCTCTGCATCCCTTTCCTGTTTTATACGTAGATCTGGGTCATATTCATCTTGTCTATTTCCTCTGTGTCTAGAGTGATCCTTTCTATGTTTTCTGGAATGTCTTTCAGGAGAGTCGCGATGACGGTGACTTTTTGAATGATAATCTCTTTTGTGATGTTTGCGGTGTTTTCTGTGGTGAGAATCCTCTTCATCTGAGGAGCTGTCATGACGATGCTTCTTTGAATGCTTCTGAAAAACAAAATAATTTGGGAGAAAATATATAATTCATCATCAAGGCTGGTTTAAACAGCTTCCTCAAATAACCAAAATCATACAAAAACAAATTTCTTATTGTCAATTTTTGAAAGTAATCCATATCTTCAAACAGCTGACACCACAAATTTTGACTTTCAATTAAGTGATAGCCCATACCATGAGACATGAACATGTGATAAAAAAGAAAATAAAAGCTTGTGTAGATATGTCTGTTTCATGAGCTAAACTTTTCATAGTCTATTAATAAACTATGCTCCAAATTATAAGAGCTGGAAAATCGTGTTGTTTTATTGGATAGAAAGCGCTTTTCAGTAATTTTCACTAGTCTATTTATCTATTTGAATATATACCAAAATTCATATCCTAAAACCAACTGTGAAATTGCTTTATATTACAAAGAAGAGAATGAACCACAAAAAACAGTGTGAAAAAAAAAAATGTGAAAAAAAATAATTTCATAAATTAAATTTAGAGGCATATTAAAATCAAAATGTTACTGAGGAATCAGGAAGTTCAACTTTTACTTTTTTATCCTTTCTGTCACCCCCCAATCAGTTGCCAGGTGACTGCAGGGACTGTGCTATTTGTAGTGTTTTCAAACAACTGTAGCTACTGGGTCAGTCATGATTTCATGACAAATTAAAGTCAGTCTGCTGAAACTAAATCACAGCTGCATAGCAGCCAACTTTTCAGTGGGCAAAAACAAAACATTGCCAAGCGCACAACCATTTTGGTTGATTATTCCAAGCCCCATCCTCCGTCCCCCTGGGATTGGGGAAGGAAGGAAGGAAGGGGAGGTGTGCAAAATCTTCTTTAAAACTTAGGTAGAGATGATTATGATTGGCTGGAAGTTATGGCAATAAAGATGGCGAAGCACTTGTGGCATGATGTGTGGTCATGGATGTTGGAGGTGTGATGTACTGGTAGTTGTTGCTGTATTTATTTTCGTACTCTTCTGCTGATAAGTCAAACCGCAACAGCGACAATTTTACTGTGAGAGTTGGCCACTATGCAACTGGCTCGAACATAACCTAAAGAATAGCAAGTGACACATTCGCCCTAGAAAAATTTAGCGTCATGATAAAGGCAAAGGGGAAAGAGAGTCAAGTGAGTATAATAAAGCAACAATTAGCACAGAAGTTTTTAAATGTAAACCCGAAACAGAGTCTGTAGGGTAAAAGCTGGTAATTGCACCATCATTTCAACGGTCTCACTTGAGGCCTGCCAAGAACAGCCAATTTGTCAAATGGGTAACCCAGACAATTAATTTACATGGCCAATTAATTGTATTCTTAGGAAGTTTTAACATAGATTTATATCATGTTATTCACAAGAGTACTTTTTTATAATGGCCACTGCTGTCAGGTGAATTCACACAATGAGGAATATCATGTCAGACGATGATGACGATGTCAGTTGTGTTTCTGATAATGAATCGGACATTGAAGTTAATTTTGAAACAGAAGATACAGAGACATTGTTAGAACCCGATATTGATGAAAATAGTGATCCAGAACCAACCCTAGAGTGGTCAGACTCAGACAAACTAGAGGATTTTTCAGCACTTTACGGCCAAACACATATGTTTCTTGTTTTATAAAAATGTAGATAAATTGTTCCTCCACCTACCACAATTTAAATTATGAAAATCCTACCAATAGAGATGGCACAATCATTTTTTTTTTGTGACGTGAGGTAAATTTTCCGGCAAAGTTGTTGGGATTAAACTTCATGGGATTGGGCTGTCAAGCAATGGGTTTAAAAAATTGAAATTTTAATTGGACTTGACTTTGACTCCAGTCGTTAAGTTGTCAGAAATCTTTTAGAGCATGTCTATTACTAATTACACTGCAATCCGCCTAAAGATAATCTGCTGGGGACCAGAAAGAAATAATATAGCACATATTCCCGTTGAATGGCTCTATGTCCTTTTCAATAAAATCTCAAGAATAAAAAGGAACATGAAAACATGACATACAAATATTAGCAACAGGTCTATACATATAGGAAGAGGCATTTCGAATGAGTCTGAATAGTCTCCCGTGGCTATTCAGGCTCAAATTCCAATGTGCGTGCGCAGTGAAATGCAGTGGCAGAGGGCGGAACTGATAAAGAAACAAGAAGAGTTCAGAAGAAATTCTGTTTTGCACATATCAATATCAGACTGACTCAGCTTATAACCCTGCTTCGGACTGCAGAAGGATGTTGCATGTCTCACACTATCAGAATATGTAAATTAAAAAAAAAAAAATTGTCCTGATTTAGTTTAGACGTCGCGCTGTGTTGTTAACAAAGCTTTTCCTTTAGACCACAGTTACTTTAACAAACATTTTTCTTACTTTTGAAGAGTTTTAACTTTTCTATTTAATTTCTAACTGGACTTCCAATTGATCAATGATTTTGTCTTTCTTATCAAATAAAACAGGTTCAGACTACCTGTTAATAGTTACTATAATTATTATTTTGATTCGCATAGCATAAATTTTATTTAATTATCAATATTTAAAATCATTAAAATATATTTTAATAAAACAAAACTATACTGCCATGGAAGACTTCACACTGAGTCCAAATAACCTGTTGACTGCATATGCAAATTGTAATTTAAGTCCAAACAGCCATATCTATATGCTAGTAAATATATATATTTAAAAAATACAATGAATTAGACATGTAAATGAGCTCTATAAAAATTGACTGATACACTGATACTCTTCGTAATTCGTCGCAGCGGAAAACTCCAAAGAAACGAAATGAAAGGTAAACAGCAAGCTCACTTGAGCAAAACAATGGCAGAAAACTAATTTGAGCGAGAACTAATTAGCCTACTTACCATTGTTCCTTATAATTAAGTACCTAATCAGTGAAGAAACTAGAAACGGTCAACGAGTTTGTTTACAAAGTGAGGCAATCGAGATGTACTGTAGCAATCCCCAACTTTTGATTTGAAGGTGTCTACATAACGCACTTCCGCTTTCACATTTTACTGTTTTCATACTTTTACTTCCCTCCAGGTAAATTTGGTCATTTTGGCTTAGAGAAAACAGTGAAATTTATTGCTCAGCGGCTCAGTTAAAATTGGCTACCATTGGGATCCCAGCAGGTTTGGAAAGTGAAAAAATAATTATTTCACGAAGGCTGTGTGAAAATACACTGGGATGTGTTCAGACATGGCAATTCTAAAAAGTGTCGTTTAGCCTTGGCAATATATCTATCGTTAACATAAATGGCCCATGAGCTATGCGTAGCGCTGTGGAACATTCCTAATTACATTACGGTCATTCGACTACTATTCATGAATTCTTTCTTTCCTTTTTTAAAACAATTGAATTTGACAAATTGACTGATTTCAGTTAATTGACTGAGAATTTACTGGACTACTTGCTGTTTTCGGTTTAGCAGAAAATCTTACAACCATCCCAACACACTGCCACTAATTCCATATTGTTCAAGCTTATAAAGTAGACGTTGGTGAGGGACAGAATCAAAACATTTTGCAAAATCTAGGTAGATGGCATCAACCGGCATACCATTGTCAAGCATTTGAGTCCATTCTCCAATACAATCAAGGAGTTGTGTAGTGCAAGAGCATCCACTAAGAAACCCATGCTGGTTAGGTGACAAAAAGGGGTTCATTATGGCTTCTCTAAGACAAGATTCATATTGCTTGCAGATTACTGAGGTCAAGCTTACTGGTCTGTAATTTGATGGGTCCGAATCTTTACCTTTCTTGTAAATAGGACATACTTGAGCATTTTTCCATTCGATTGGGAGTGTCTGTTCAACAAGTAACTTATTAAAGAGTAATGTCAAGGGCTTGGAAAATTCATTACATGCCACTCAGTAATTTAGGGTGGATCTTGTCTGGCCCCATTGCTTTAGAGGGGTTTATCTTTTTTAGGTTTTCTAGGACCTGCTTTTCAGTGATAATGGTGTCTTCAAGAAACTCATCAATGCCACTCCGTTCAAAGTTTGAGAGATCTTCTCTGGTGAATACTTTAACAAAAAAGTCGTTAAATATCTCTGCTTTTTCAGAGTCACTGCTAGCTGTGGAACCATCGTTCCTTTCAAGGTCTACTATACCACTCTTAGATTTTAGTTTAGAGCTTGCATATTTGTAAAATGGCTTTGGGTTATGCTTTGATTTAAAGGCTAATTGTTTTTCAAAGGCTCTTTTAGCTTTTCTTACTTCCCATTTCGCTTGGTTCCTGAGCTTAGCATACTCGGAATATTCTTCTCCTTTTAAGGTTAGAAGATATCTTTTATTTAAAGGCAGCATGATTTTTCTTTATAGCGGCAATTGTTTTTGTATTTGTCCATATGGGTTTGCCTTTTGAGTTCATATTGGTAGGCTTGCATTTTGGAACGTTCTTATCGACAGTATCATGTAGTGCTAATTTGATTATTTGCCACATCTGTTCAGTGTTCTTGTCCGATAGTACATCAGACCAGTCCTTGTTGCCAAGTTCTTCACGTATTGCATCAAAGTTCGCCTTGTCATATGCCAGTCTGGGACAAGTGGCCATACTAGGGGGCTTGTAACATTTAACTAAGAAGTTCAGAACTGAGTGATGGCTTTTGCCAAATGGGGCGCACCTATTTACTTGTTGGATCATGTCTTGCTCATTGGTCATCACTAAATCAATACAGTTGGGTGTACAGCCTGGCTTAAAGTGGGTTGGCTCGGTTATGTGCTGGAACATAAAACTGTCTCTAAAAAAAACATTCTAGAAATCTGTAGGCTTGATGTTGATCAGATACAGGTGTCGACAAGTTTGTCCAGTCTATTTCTGGCCTATTTAAGTCACCCATAATAAGGACATGGCTGAAACCAGTATTGTTAGCCTTTATAATCATTTTATTTAGCATGTCATTGTTTATGTCGGTGCTATTTGGAGATCTGTAAAGGGAACCAATCAGTAGATTATCTTAGAGACTCTGATTGCGTAAGAAAGTGCCAAAAGACAATAGAGAATAAAAATTGGCTGCGGTTATTCAGAGTCGACTCTGAATAACTGTCTAAGGTTATACAGAATCGACTCTGAATAACTGTCTAGGGTTATTCAGAGTCGACTCTAAATAACTGTCTACAGTTATTCAGAGTCGGGGAGTCGACTCTGAATAACTGTAGACAGTTATGAGTGATGAAGTTCCAGTTACCAACCACACGAATTTTCTGTTTTTTCTTCTCTCCACCTCTGTTTAACTCAATGGGAAAAAATCGTTTTACTTTTTGGTATTTTCTCGTCTCTTCTGTCATGGCAGTTTTTTGCATGCTGATTTGCATTGCAGCCGCAAAATTTGAAATTTTTTGCAAATTTTCGAGATTTTGCAAAAACAAAAAAAAAAAGAAATATTTTTTAAAATATAGTGGGGACCAGTGATGATAATCTTCCGCGGATTTCTGGATTTGTTCATAAATGTTACGTTGTTTTTGTCATGTCAAACATTTTCTGCTCAGTGGTAGTTCAGGGGGAAAAAAACCCAATAATATGGCTTCTATCATTTTTTGACACCTCTGCTCAGTTGCATGAATTTTGGTGACACTCCTTTATTTATGACGTTATGGCGCCAAATGTCAAAAGTAGCACAAGACACGACATGGTGGCCATGAATGTGAAGATGATCGAAAGGGAAGGGGATGGGTGTAAATATTTGTGTACTTTTTAGCTGTAGCATGATAGTACATTCATTTGGCGATTTTATAAGTTTTATAAGAGTGTCTTTTTTTTTTTTTCCTTTTTAATTTTTGTTTTGTTTTTGTTTGATTGTTCTGAATTTGTTAATAGAATTCATTACAACTTGTGTCTAATTATAAAACAATTTTTAAAAAAATTAAAAATCAATTCATTACTTCTCTCTCTCCCTCTCCCTATCTTCATATTATGTTTATAGATATCATTTGGTAATAGAGAGATAATAAGTTAGGCTGATCGATTTAAGATATGATTGTTTATAGGCTAATTTAATATAGTGTTTTGCTTTGTTGATGGAATATGTTTTTTGCAATTGATTTTAAAGATTCTTATTTATAAGCGACTGAAGTTGAAAAATTGCCAAGTTTTAATAATTGCACTAAAATTGCCAAAGTCACAAAGTAACTGTAGTAAACTGGTATCAAATTGAAAGAAACTCATCTCGCGAGAACTCAACTCGATAGGCTACTCGGCTCTAAATATCTGTACACATGGTTATCCAGGGTCGACTCTGAATAACCATCTACAGTTATCCAGAGTCGACTCTGAATAACTGCCTACAGTTATCCAGAGTCGACTCTGAATAACCACTTCGTAAAAATTACACTGCGGCGATGGAAGGGGGGTCGAACTTACTGGCACGACCACCACTGGAGTTTTGGATAGCTCAGACAGCAGGCCGTGCTCGCCCCGGCCAGGCAGAATTGTCATATACCACTAAGGTCACGGGTTCAAGCCCCCATTGCTGCCGTGAAATTTTAATTCTCTATTGTCTTCTGGCCCTTTCCTACTCCATTTCTTGTCATTATCAACATAGATAAGGCATAAGGCATAAGTACAAGTCCCACTCACTTTTCTGAACTGAATGAATTACTCTTATACTTATACTACTCTACTCATACTGCATAACTTTACATTCTGGTGAAGACGTCAGCTGCTAAAAAAGGTTCTTCAATTTTTTTTCAGGGCCGTGATTTTGAAATAAATAAAATAAGTGAGTGTGAGTGTGATGAGGCCTTGTTGACTTCGGTCTATTGACTATTGAAGTTGAGTTTGGAGTTTGTTGTTGAGTCCTCATGGCGACAGTAGACTAACCAAACCCCCTTTCAATAATTCTCACCGACTAGAAAGCTGAATTAATCCAATCAATTGAGCAAGTATTTTTTAAAAATGTGTATACCTTATCCATGGTTCTCACGGAAATTTCATAAGAGAGGAGGTAGCCTATTCCCGATTTCCAAACGATTTGAGGATGAAACTCCGAAGCAATGAGAGATACAAACGAGGATAAATTTATGACAGATAGTTCTCTAACTTATTGCCAAAAACAATAAACCCCAAAAATGTATTCATTTTTGTATTTTAAAATGACTAAACAATCAAATTAATCAAATACCAAAAAAAATTTAATTGTTCATTTTAATTTATTTTTTTTGGAAAAAAAATGTTATTTTTGAAAAAATATAGCTGATTTATTTTAGATTTTGTTTGAAAACTTTCAACCTGGCAGTAAATAAAGATCATAATTTCCGGTATTTATTTTGTCCTTCGAACATCAAAGAACTCCGACCAAGGGAAATCAATAGAATTGCTTAAGTTGTAAACAAACAGAGAAGGGTTCTCTAGCCTTAGCAGTCAATGTTCTTGTCACCTGACACTTGATTGTACTCGATGTTCTAAAATCAGTTCTAAACAAGGTCCAATTCAAGAATGGAAAATACATACAAGACAGTTGTACAGGGAGAAGCTTCAGAGTCAGAGGATGAGGAAGACAATGAAACAGTAATTGATAATATGATTATGATAGTGTTAGTGATAGAGATCTTGATTCTTGATCTGGTCCAA
Source organism: Berghia stephanieae (assembly GCF_034508935.2). Taxonomy (NCBI): domain Eukaryota; kingdom Metazoa; phylum Mollusca; class Gastropoda; order Nudibranchia; family Aeolidiidae; genus Berghia; species Berghia stephanieae. The sequence continues at coordinate 83,024,103 of NC_088362.1, forward strand.
AAATATATGATTTTTAAATCTTTAAAGATCAAATCTGAGTTTCGCCCGCCCTTAACTTCAACTTTAAAAGTGGCGTTTCAGCCAAATTTGACTTTATTACAAATCACAATATTTTTCGTCAACTCTTCTTCTCCCCCTCTTTATCCTCCCTCTCCTCCTCCTCCTCCTCCTCCTCCTCCTCCTCCTCCTCCTTCTTCATCTTCTTCTTCTTCTTCCAGTTTCTATTCTAGATAGATAGTTCTTCTTCTTTGTGTACCACTCTATATTAGTAACAGAGTGGCGTGAATACAATTTAGACTGAACCCCGGGGCTAAGGACATCTAAAGTTCTGTTTAAAAAATAATAAAAGAATTACGAGATTTTCCCTCAGTTTTGGATTCTATTAGACTTATAAAGATATCCGCTTTTGCAATGAAAATTATCCGATGCAGACACAGGCTGAGAACATTGGTTCTTGATTGGGAGAGTCTTATTGGGGCACATTCTAATTCTACTATTATTACTATTACTTCTACTACTACTACTACTACTACTACTACTACTACTACTACTACTACTACTACTACTACTACTACTACTACTACTACTACTTCTACTATTATTACGACGACAACAACAACAACTACTACTACTACTACTACTACTACTACTACTACTACTACTACTACTACTACTACTACTACAACTATCTAAAATACTGCGAAAAAACAATTCTTCGTCCACATCTATTACTTGTTATGGTTTTAAAAGAATAGATCAAGTATTCGTTTAATAGGTTATAATATTGTACTACTAGAGATACTACTACAACTACTACTACTGCTACTACTACTACTACTACTACTACTACTACTACTACTACTACTACTACTACTACTACTACTACTACTACTACTACTACTACTACTACTAAAAAGCACACAAACAAACAAACGAATAAAAGGGCCCTCATCTGTCTCAAATGATTGCATTTAATTGCATTTAATTTATAACCAAAAATACCTGGATACCTCTGTATAGAGCTTTTAGACTTGGTGTAGTCTCCTTCGCTCCTCCTCATCTATTAATGATTGGACCAATTTTTATAAGTGAACTTGTTTCCTAGGGTGTTGCTTATCTCCAACTCTGCTTTGAATTTATTCAATTTTTTTTGCTGATACTGTGGTTTCTTGCAGTTTATTCCAGTTATTTGTAATTCTAGATGAAAAAAAGTTCCTTCTTTCATTTGTTTTAAAACGTTCTTTTTTCAGTTTCTTGCTGTTTCCTCGTGTCTGAATGTTCTTGTTTGGTTTAAGGAATCCTGCCTCTACCCTGTCTATTCCCTTTACTATTTTATATGTTTGGATCATATCTCCCCTTCTTCTCCTGTAATCTAAGGTCGGGAGATTTAATTCTTTCAATCTCTCACAGTAGGTTTTGTCTTTCAGGTGTGTGATAAGTTTTGTTGCTCTCCTTTGCACTCTTTCCAAACAGTCAGCAGTTAGCATATTCCAGCTTTGATCTAACCATAGTCTTGTAGATGGTAGTCATGTGTTTTGTTTTCAGATTCTTGAAATTTCTTTTCACTATTCCGAGTGTTTTACTAGCCTTAGATTGAACATCTTGAATTTGCTTCTTGAAGTTTAGCTTCCTATCAATAAATACTCCTAGGTCTTTTTCCCCATTGGATTTCTGCAGGGGTTTTTCTTTCATTATATAGTTTGCTTCTCTGTTGTTTTTTCCTAGGTGAAGAACTGCACATTTATCTACATTGAACTCCATCTGCCATATATTTCGGACCATTCTTCAAGCTTTTTCAAATCTTGTTGTAAGGTGTTTCTTTCTTCTTCTGTATTAGCTACTCCATAGAGCTTAGTATCATCGGCAAAGATTTTACATTTAGATGATAGATTGTCTGGCAAGTCATTGATATAAATCAGGAAGAGAAATGTAATTTTTTTCTTACATATTTTCAACAGCAGTCGCCACAACCTGTTGTTGTACAAGGAGAGGCATCAGAATCTGATGAAGAAGAAATTGATACAAGTGTCAACAAGAATAGTGGTATTACGCCAATAAAATGTAATTTTTTTATACTCTCTGACTTTTTAGCATTTCAAAGATAAGCTTCAGAAATTATTTGCTATATAATCCACATAATGAGACTGGAAAATCGCTCATAACATTAATATATTAGTTATGTAACAATTTTTTAACTCAAATTCTTAGGGAAAAATAAAATGAACTCAGTTTTAAAGAACCGTCAACTTTAGCCATTTCTTTGCACCTGTTCCATATGTTTAACATGTATTTTCACATGTATAACTAAAAAGATAATCATATATTTGATCAAATTGTCAAAATAAGGAGAAAAGACATCAACCTGCATGAACCAATGTGACCTTTAACTCTCTACATTAATAATAACACATCTTCTCTACTGCACTCCTTCATTGAATTGCAAATCTTTCAGTCAATCAATGCAAGGTCTTAGTTGTAGGCAACCTACGCGCTGCTCGTATCTGTGTTTGCATGCAAATTGATCTGGGTCTTTTTTTGGTTAAAAAAAGAATACAGGTTTTCATGATTGACTTTTAATACAGTAAATTGCATTACATCCCTATAACAAACTCTCTAGATAGTGAAATAATTTTCATGGTCCCAGTGGTACGGTCTTTGCTTCATACCCGAAAGGTACAGAGTTCGATCACCCACCTCTGCAGTGTGTCGCCTTGACCAAGTCACCTCGCCCTAGCTCAGTTTGCGGCGCTGCACTGCGGCTGATGCCTGGATTATTCCAGCCTTCCTTTGGAATATACCCTTGAGACAAATTTCCCCTATGGGACGAATAAAGGGAAATTTATTAATTTTTTTTTCAATATATAACATGAGTTTAATTAGTGTATTGGAATATTGTTGAAACCTGAACAATCCCCTTTAATTTCAAAATCATTTAACTTCATTATTTCACAGTGTCCCAGTCACCCCATTCATCCATCGATTCAATGGAAGAGACTGGATCATCAACAAACTCATCACCTAAACATATCAGTCGTCCTAAATATGATTCGTATGTACTTTTTCCCCCTTGTGATAGACACTCTTACTTTATACATTCAAAGGTTAAGTTTCAAATGTACCTAGAGACAACTCGTCTATTAGTGATGAAACAAGTGCATATATATGAAACAATTAGGATGGTTACCTCATCATTAAGTACAGACTAGAGATAAAATAACAAATCTGAACAAAATGTTAACTGGTTCTAAATGAAGTCAAGGAATATACAAGCTAGCAATGCCAGTCAAGGTATCAAACTTTTAATATTCCACTAGTTAATGCTGTCAGTCATCTTTTCTCATTTTCCCCAAAATTATACAGTCTGCGTATGGGAGAACTTTCTTGTTGTCAACCCTGGGCGGGAGCATTATTTAGCCCTACTAAACTAGAAAGCACCTTCATTTTTTTCATTTTCTTTTGGATATGCATATTGACAGTAATACTTGTTTGAATCATTTAGTTTTTTTAAGAGGAAGAAGAATGATAATAAAAAGTATGGGATAAATGGTGAGAGAAATTATGTATGGAAAGATATGTAGTCTTCATTATGGTTATTAAAGAAGCTTTTCTACCCACCTATATACCTAATTTGAAATGTCCTTATCCCGTCGTCACTCTGATCTATGTCAATCAGAGAAAGAAAACAAAAATAAACGTAGCACAATTTTTATTTGTCAAATGAGTGGAAACATCACAGATCGCTGTTACATAATTATGGTTGTAATGACCTCTTTAGAAGAGTTGTAAAATGTTCCTATTAAATTATTGATTATTAGATCAATTCATTCATTAAATTATTTTTTATTTCAGACTTCTTAATCGGAAATTATGTAAGTAATTTTATGTTTTCGTATGTAAGTAATTTTATGTTTTCTTTTGCCTGATTTTAAAGTATTTTTTTATTCAAAAGAAAAGTCCTCTACAGTCATAAAGCCATGGGACATGAATATCCCAGTTTCTGTCGCATAAAATTGGTCATATAACTGCTTGCTACCATATGGATAAGAGGCATTTGTTGATCACAATATAATTTTTGCTTGACCTAGAAGGCCCAACTACATATTGACTTCTGGATGGAAAGAGGGTTTCCGAAAAAGTCTTGTCTGTTGAACCCTCAAATTTTATCCCTTTTTGTGTTTAATTTATAAACGGGGGTCCCGATAGCTCAGTTGGTAGAACACTCGCTTCACACACAAAGGGACTGAGATCGATCCCGGGTACAGTCAAGGTTTTTTTTCTGACCCTCCCCTTACCATCCAGCAGGATTGGGTAGCTAGGTCTGTTGGATCTTTGCGATAGACCAGCATCCTATCTAAAGGGTGGCAAGCAATTGCTATTGTCCTTTCTACACTATAGAAACTGGGATGAACTCTGGCTCCATTGACTGAATGGGTCTGAAGGACTACTCATAAATGACATATATGACAACACAGCGAAGGACAGGTAGAATGATTTCAGAATAATCTATTCACCTAAATCTGCCCTTTAAGTGCTGGGTGTAACAGGAATCACTATAATTTACAAAAAGTCTCAGATCAGCATGCACGACCTTACAAACTGATACCATTGATCACATTGTAACATAAATTTTAATATAGACACACTTAATTCCACTGACATTAGGGTCTGTGGTCAACCAAAACAATTTACTATTAGAAATTGTAAACTTAACGAAACACTGAACATTCAATTCCTTTTAGTTCATCATTATTTTAAATCAATTTGAACTCTAACAGAAAGAAATATGATTTTTATCATCACCATCATCATTATTATTATTATTATTATTATTATTATTATTATTATTATTATTATTATTATTATTATTATTGAATGAACAAAGAAAAAACCCCAACAATTTCTGGTCACCTGGTGATTTAAGTTGATATTTGGAAAACAGCTAATTTCCATCACATTTGGTATGAAAATAATTCTACTACAATTATTGTAGTGGGACAATAAAGATCTTACTGAAGATATCAAGTTTTGAAATACTCTAATCACTAATAAACGTACGCGAACCCTCTGTGTTATCTGCTTTCCCAATAGATTTTTGATACTTTTCCAAATTGGATAAAAAAACATACTCAGTCATTCAATCCAAATAGAAAAGTGGCAAGTTTTATTAGTTTTTTTTCCCAATTCCACTACCATGTAAAAATTTAAAATAGTAGCTTTAATAATATGCTTATAACTTAACTGAGAATGTGTAAATAATGATGGGGTAAATGTAACCACAGCCAGATACCCAGGAAGCCGGTGTTAGAGTTGAGTGAGTTAATCATGAATATAGGATGCTGTGAGTTGGGTTTGGCATTTGAAGAAGTCCCAATTTATAAACTTAAATTGCCACGATCCAGTGATGCACCAAGTTAATTTCTAAAAAATGGATCACACCAACTTATAAAAACGCCCATTAATTGATGATGCAAATTATTTTAACATTTATTTCATGTATGAATTTTGCTTACAGGGGAGAGCAACCTATCACTGTGCAATAATTTGAATGGACTGGTCAGTCAGACTTATTTATCCGCAGCCAAGGAAATCAACAGTTATTGTCAACAACTTTCAAAGTCACATACAGCTATTCAAGTGAGTTTTTCGTATTTTCTTCTTCTTTTTTTTATTTTAAATTTATTTATTTATTTTTTGCTTTTTCTTTCTTTCTTTTTTCTTTTTTTTTTTCTGAATAAAATCATATTTAAAAGAACCACTGATTAAAAAAAGAATCGGGTTGAGATATTATTTAGACTATATACTCGCATTAGAATCCTTGATGATGCTGTTACACTGGGTGTCCATAAAGTCTTTCCCTGTTTAAAAACATCCTTATCAGAAAAGATGTTACTTTAAACATGGACCTATGAATACATGGTCGATATTCAGGAATGTGGGATGCTTCATGTAATTCTAGCATATCTAAAAAGACATTTAGTTATCATTTTCACTGTAAAAAAAAAGATAGGCGTAATACTCTTTTGTGCATCTTTCAACACCAAGCATGCACTTTATGTCTCAGCAAATGTAGAACACCTGTATCTGTCTTTGTTTAAAAAAAAAAACTTCATGCCCTGTAATGGTCTGTTGGGCTATGAAACTTTGTTGAGATACTTTTGGCAATTTTATTTCATGCAATCTCATTACACATAGAGAATGTTGTCTCACTGTTGTGATTCCAAAATAGGAGAGAAAAAGTTCATGTTCATTTCGCTAACTTAAGTGATGATGAAGGTTGATGAACAAATGACTTTCTTTCGAGGATGGTGAAAATATGGTGAAAATCAGAAGTATATAAGTGCAACACGCAAATCTCAAAATCATGGAAATTTCGAACACATCTCAATTCCCCGTTTTGATCCCTCTATTTTCATAGTACTAGCAACACGATAATCTTGAACACTATCGAAGGCGAACACAGAAATCTCAAACGAACTAGACCTTCACTTTCGCATTCGTTGATTTCTTTTGCCTATGTTTCTATTGAATGGAAAAGAAAGCTGCCATCGCTCTCCATTGGCGTTAACTGTACTAGTTAATGTGTTTTACGTGCGTGTGTGCATATATGTATATGGGTGTGTGTGGAGAGAGGGAGGAAGTATGCGAAGTATGTTTGACCAGTCTCTTGTGCATGCAACATCTCACTTTATCTAATGTGTACCAGTACCAGTGGGAGACAAGCGAGGTAGTGGTGGTATGAGACTGTTACTGTTATTGTTATGCATTAAAATCAAAGAAGTGATTGGGGGTGGGGAGGTAAGTGAGGAGTGGTAGTGATTAGCTACTGGATTTGTAGATAAAGACATTGAGTGTTGAATATGTAATCAACAATGCAATGTGCTGGTTTTGTCTTCTTATTATAGTTACACGAAAGGGTAACATTATACCATCTTTTATTGAATGAAACAAGATGCAGTTAACATTGCAATCATTATAATTAGATCTTACTGAAACCACCTTGTTTTATGATTTGTTTAGAAGACAAAAATGTTTCTTGTATTTGTAGATTTTTCAGTCATCACAACTTGGGTCAAAACATTTATTTTTTTATTTATCTTATTTTGGATTTGCCTTTAATTTAGATGCAGTGGTAGATACTCAGTAAATTTCTAATTCATATCAACAAGTGTAAAAATGTGTTCATTTTTAATTTCACATGCAGGATATCCCTGACTAACAGATTCGACGGTCTTTGTAGTTATTAATTTGTTAGTTAATTTTTATTCCTAAAATTTAGTTAAGTTTGTCTTTTGTTTTGTTTTTTGTTGTTGTTTTTTTTTTTATATTTTTTTTTGTGTGGAGGGGGGGGGGGGGGGGGGGGGAGGGGGGTTGTTTTTTGTTGTTTTGTTAAAGCTGTGTTCTGTTTTTATAATATTCACCAATTTTCTATTTTACATCATCACCAGGATGTTTCCCACCATATGAGACTGATGACAAATGACTTATTCAACTTGGATGACCGTATCGACATAATCGCCACATGCAAACTTCTGCCAGACATCAAATTTTCACCTAGAGAGGAATCAACATCTGCTAGCTCCACTTCATGAAATATAATTTAATCCACAAAACGGGGATTATTTATTAAATATTTATTATTGCTGTGTCGACGATGTTAAAGTGAAAAATTAGACTGGTGTGAGATTAAGATTTGAATATTGTGTACAACATAATGCCAAACAAAGCTGAGAGAAAATCGAGAGAAAAAATAAATAAATAAAAAGCACCTCTCTGGGATCAAATTTAAACCTTAGATATAGATATTCTGATTTCTTGACAAGATAGCAAAAATGTTTGGCAATCAGAAGGTCTGCAGTTCAAACTCAATTCTCAGTCTAGGGGGTTGAATTTTGGAATGTTTTTTTTTTTTTTCTGAATTGTTTGAACACCGATTTATGCACAATTTTTCATATTTACATTTATTTTGAACAATTTTTCTGAACGTTTTATGAGATTACTTTATCATTCCTTGAGAAATATGTGGGTGTTTAAGAAGATAATCTTAATTAATGACAACCCAACGATATACAAACAATTGGGTGTAATTCATGTTGGAGACAATAGTAATGGCAGTGACGGTCATGTATTCATTTTCAGATCCAATATCCCAAATCGTTATGGGCTCATTATTATACTAAAAATACTCTCAATCCAATGCAAAATGTTGTTCAGTATAATAATATTGAAAAAAGCCCATATCTACGTTCAGCTATTCGACTTGTTAATATGAGCACATAGGCAGTGAAAAATTGAAAAGTTGAAACAAAAATAATTAAAAAATAAAAGAGAAGAAAAAGAAAGAAACTGGATTATTATTATTATTATTATTATTATTATTATTATTATTATTATTATTATTATTATTATTATTATTATTATGGAGAAATCACACTTATTTGTATTCACCAGCTGTAAATAAAATGTATAACGATTAAAAAATATAAATCTTTCAATAAAATCAGTGCAGAGATTTTGAAAGTTTCAAGCTTGGCACCTTGTTTTTATAATACCATTTGCTAAAAGTTGCTAAAAGTTGTACCACTTCATGCTGTCCCATTGATTAACGTTGAAATTGTGGAATAAAAACAAAAGGTGCTGGTTTTTGAAGACTTATCAATAAGATATATATTTTTTTATTTGGAGGGTGAGATGGCCTGAGTGGTTATGGCATTGCACTGTTAATCCCGAATCTGATCCCTGATTCAGGCACTTTTTTCCTTGGGCAAGATACAAAGAACAAACCCGAACGGAAAAAAATATATATATAAATAAAATAAGAACATTCATATAGAGCACATCTACAATTTAACTATGCTCAATGCACTTCGCAATGCTTAATTTATTCCCCCAGCAAGCAATATGGAGCCATATTTCTATTTCATACAGTACTGGTTGTCTTTTAGGCTTCTTTTTGTACTAATACTTACAATATTCATCACTGCCTATAGCCAGATACTCTTTCTCACCTAAGACAAGTTGGGTAATGTGTGTAAAGTGTCTCATCCAAAGACACAACATTGGGACCAGAATTTTCCTCAATCATCGTTACCATCTGGCCACTGACTATGCTTACCATTGATCGAGTTTTGTGACTACGACACCTCTCCTCTGTTTTCAAGCTACACCCTTCTAAACTGTCCCACACTGCCATCTTCACAGACTCCAATTCAGATCTCCAAGCTCTGGATTCAAATAAAATCTCTCCAACCTTCAACAGCTTAATATCACAACCAGATGAATTCCTTACAATACACAGAGTAGACTTATCTCTTCAATTGATACCGGAACATTCAAATTTACCAGGAAATGACAATCCAGACAGTCTAGCCAGATTCAGATAAACACTTTTGCAACTATAAATCCTCAAAGCGAAACAAATTATCAAAACAAATAAGAAAGAAGAATGGATGAACAGGTGCGCAATGAGCACCATAGGTACCTAGATGTAGGTATATTTACCCATATGACCACCTGTAAAGACTGATAATTTAGATATGCTCAGAAGACACCAGCAAAACATCATCTTTCAACTAAGAACACAACAAATACTGCTCAACAGCCATCTAAGTAAAATTACAGACTCGTCCCCTACCTGTCCCTGATGTCAACACCCCCAATGAAACAGTAACAAACCCCTTATTGGAGTGCCACCTCTTAACGTCCTAAGATGCACATTCCTCCCATCAAATCCAATCATCAGTAACACACTACAAAAGACGTCTAGGACCAAAAGGCTAGAGCTCAGCTGGTCGCTGGTTCGAATAAGTAAGTGACAAGATGAGACTGAGCCACCGAGCCTTACGAAATGAGGGTCTTTTCAATTATACACTTCACACAGAAGCAATTTCATTGGTCGGGTCACCAATTTCCTCTCAGCCTCTTTTGTGATGAATTCTGGAGATTTTGGCAATCTGTCAAATTATCATTATCACAGGTCTTGCGTCAGAGTGTGGAACAAAAGTGTGATGTAAAAAAACTGGTTCCAATCTCATTGGAATTGTAAAACCACTCTTCCGAAGGACTGGTTACATACCTTGTGTAATTGATCTTCAGGTTTCAGGGTGATGGCTTCTTATTTTCTAGTCTAAATATATGCTGATCATCAAGAAAGATCATTCATCCTCGCTCGTTTACATCCCGTAATCCTAAGAATCAGCCTACCAACCTACACATCCTGCTACTAAAATAGTTATGTGGAAAAGTTGTAGATCTGAAGTTAAAAAGTCCCAAAGAAAAAGTCAAAGAAATGATTCCACAATTCCATAAATGTGCCTATTTTGACAGTACCTAAAAGTCCCATCCAGTCACAAGCAAAGGACCCCACTATTACGAGGGATACACACAAATGCATACGAAGTACACTATTTTCAGAACTGTTTGTTTTTATGTTTTTAAGGGTTTTACGGCGCTTGCAAGAAAAAGTAAGACAAAGGAGAATTGGTTCAAATTGGGAACAAGTGAAGATTCCAAGAGAACACAATGTACTTAGTTTGAGATCACCTAAAAGTCTCATCCAGACATCAACACAGGATCCCACTAAGAGGAATACACTCGAATATTTACAGAATATTTCCAAAATGGAAAAAATAACTAACAATACATAACAGAGAGATGATTTACAAGGAAAACAAATCATCTCCCAAAATTAATACTAAGCATTTGTTTCCCTCTTGGTTAAAGACTCCAGCAAGGACCAGGACAAAACTAAACCATCTCATTCCAAAACAAAGACAGAAAACAACTCAGAAAAATAGATATAAGAGGTTAGAAGACACAGTATGCAACCTTCCTGTCCACTCTGGGAAGCCAAGAACCCCAGCCAGAACTTAGTTTGAGATCACCTTAAAGTCTCATTCAGAATCACCTAAAAGTCTCATTCAGACACAAATACAGGTATCCATTAAGTTTATAAACTATTATAAAACAAAAACGTTACAGTAAATAACAGACACAGAGATGATTTATAAATTACAAGGAAAAAAATATCATCTCTCAAAACTATAGCTATTGACTGCTTCCCTCTCAGTCAAGGACTCTGGCCCGGGCGAGGACAAAACCAAGTAATTTTTTGTTTGTTTTTTAAAGGGTTTTACGGCGCTCGCCACACACTTAGGTCATTTCAGCGCCATTAAAAAGGAAGAAAATTGGATAGTAAAAAAAAGTTATAGATTTACAAATAAAAGCAAACGAGAAAAATATGACAAAGGGGAAGGGATCAAAGAGGGAACATGTAGATTCCAAGAGCATGTTATCAGTGTTCTAAGTTTGAGATCACTTTTAGTTTTTAAGGGTTTTACGGCACTTGCAACACATTGTTTTTTGTTTTTGAGGGTTTTACGGCGCTTTCAACACACTAAGGTCATATCAGCGCCAGTAACTGGGTCGGATCTTTGACCTCCCATGGTGGGCAGGAGGTCACTTGCTGTGTCTTCTATCCCCTTATATCTGTTTTCCAATATGCTTTCTGTCTTTGTCTTGGGATGAGATTACTTGGTTTTTTTCCTAGCCCTGGTCGGAGTCCTGGCTGGGAGGGAAACAGTCAAATGCATAGTTGTTGTTTTGGGAGATGATATTTTTTTCCTTGTAAATCATCTCTCTGTTATGTATTAGTATATTTGTTATTTTTTAATGTATAATGTAAGCATTTGATTGTGTTCCTCTTTGTTGGATTTTGTTCTTGTATCCGGATGAGACGTATAGGTGATCTCAAACTAAGTACATTGGTGATATGCTCTTGGAATCTACATCTGATCCCTATTTGTTCCCAGTTCCCCTATGTCTTACTTTCTCTTGGATGCTTCAATTGTAATTCTAGAACGTTTTACTATCCCAGTTTCTTCCTTTTTACTGGCGCTGATATAACCTAAATGTGTTGCAAGTGCCGTAAAACCCTTAATAACAATAATAACATAAGCATTTGAGTGTGTTCCTCTTTGTTGGATTTTGTTCTTGTGTCCAGATGAGACATAGGTGATCTCAAACTAAGTACATTGGTGATATGCTCTTGGAATCTACATCTGATCCCTATTTGTTCCCAGTTCCTTGGGTGGGGATCCTGACCTCCCATAGCGGGCAGGGAGGTACATGCTGTGTCTTCTATCACCCTGTATCTGTTTTCCAATTGCTTTCTGTCTTTGTCTTGGAATGAGATTACTTGGTTTTGTCCTTGACTGAGAGGGAAACAGTCAAATGTATAGTTATATTTTTGGGAGATGATATTTTTTTCCTTGTAAATCATCTCTCTGTTATGCATTGTATTATGTTTAGTTTACATATTATATTATATGATTTGTAAAAATTTGAGTGTGTTCCCTTTAGTTGGGACTTTTGCTTGTGTCTGGAAGAGACTTTTAGGCGATCTCAAACTAAGTATTTTGATAGTGTGCTCCTGGAATCTACATGTTTCCTATTTTAACCAATTCCCCTTTGTCTTACCTTTTCTTGGGTCCTTAAATTGTAATTCTAGAACTTTTTACTATCCCATTTTCTTCCTTTTACTGGCGCTGATACGACCTTAATGTGTTGCAAGCGCCGTAAAACCCTTAAAAACAACAAAACAAGCGCCAGTAAAAAGGAAGAAAATGAGATTGTACAAGTTCTAGAATTACAATTAAAGCATCCAAGAATAAGGCAGACAAAGGGGAATAGGTTCAAATAGACCAAGCAGAGGTCCCCACTAAGAGGAACACACTCAAATGTTTACAAATCATATATTAAAAAAACAAAAACAAAAAAAACTACATAACAGAAAGGAAACAAAACATCATCGCCCGAAACTATAACAATATATTACATTCGACTGTTATCCTCCCAGCCAAGGCCTCTGGTCAGAGTCAGGACAAAACTAAGTTATCTCATTTCAAGACAATTACAGAAAGCAATTGGAAAACATATTTTATAAGGGGATAGAAGACGCAGTATCTCCCTGCGTACTATGGGAGGTAGGGAACCCCACCCAGAAGACAGAAAGCATGCTGGAAAACAGACATAGGGGGATAGAAGACACATGTATGTACCTCCCTGCCCACTATGGGAGGTCAGGAACCCCACCCAGTTGCAATACATTAAGGTCAAATCAGCGCCAGTAAAAAGGAAGCAAATGGGATAGTAACAAGTTCTAGAATTATAATTACAATTAAAGCACCCAAGAAAAGGTAAGAAAGGGGAATTGGTTCAAATAAGAAACAGGTGTAGATTCCTAGAGCACACTATCAAATTACTTAGGTCACTAAAAGTCTCATCCAGACACAAGCAGGGGTCCCTACTAAGAGGAATACACTCAAATGTTATACAAATCATATATAATATAAAGAAAACATAATACAGGGCATAACAGTAACAGAGAGATGATTTACAAGGAAAAAAATATCATCTCCCAAAACTGACTATACATTTGACTGTTTCCCTCTCAGCCAGGACCAGGACAAAACCAAGTAATCTCATTCCAAGACAAAGACAGAAAGCAAGTTGGAAAACAGATATAGGGGGGTAGATGATTTTTGTGTTGTTTTTAAGGGCTTTACGGCGCTTGCAACACATTTAGGTTATATCAGCGCCAGTAAAAAGGAAGAAAATGGGATAGTAAAAAGTTCTAGAATTAAAATCAAAGCACCCAAGAGAAAGTAAGACAAAGGGGAACTGGGAACAAATAGGGATCAGATGTAGATTCCAAGAGCATACCACCAATGTACTTGAGATCACCCATGTCTCATCCGGGTACAAGCACAAAATCTAACAAAGAGGAATACACTCAAATGCTTACATTATACATAAAACAAAAATGACAAATGTAATAATACATAACGCAGAGAGATGATTTACAAGGAAAAAAATATCATCTCCCAAAACAATAACTATGCATTTGACTGTTTCCCTCCCAGTCAGGACTCCGGCCAGGGTCAAGGACAAAACCAAGTACGTAATCTCATTCCAAGACAAAGACAGAAAGCGTGTTGGTAAACAGATATAGGGGGATAGAAGACACAGTATGTACCTCCCTGCCCACTATGGGAGGCCAGGAACCCCACCCAGGGGGTGGAAGACGCAGTGCAGTAGGAACCCCACCCAGTGAGATCACTTTAAAGTCTTATCCAGACACAAGCACAGGTACCTACCTACTAAGAGGAACACGCTCCAGTTTAAAAAATCATACATATGTAAAAGAAAAAAATAATACAGTACATAACTAACAGAGAGATGATTTACAAGGAAAAAAATGTCATCTCCCAAACTACCTTCCCTCCCAGCCAGGGCCAGGACAAAACCATGTAATCTCATTCCAAGACAAAGACAGAAAGTTTGTTGGAAAACAGATATAGGGGGATAGAAAACACACAATAAGTGCCTCCCTACCCACTATGGGAGGTCAGGAACCCCACCCACAATGATGAATTTAAGGAAAAGGAATCAACGAGTGCAAGTTTTCAATTGGTTAATTTAATTTTTATTGATTATTATGATGTTAAGAAAAACGATTAATTCAACGAGTGTGGCCTTAATAACCACTACCATTGGTAGTACAAATTATGACGTATCAGCATGAAATAATAGCATCACTGTACAATAATTAATAATTATAATGATGATAATAATGATAGAGGTGACCCAATTATGGCGACAGGATAGTGAATGCTAACAAGAGTAAAACTTCCATAGGGGTATGAGCTCATTTCCACCAAAATAGTTAAACAAAATAATTAATAACTCCCCCCCCCCCCCCCCCCCCCCCCCCAAAATTAAAATAACATTTTAGAAAAATAATATAAAAACATGAATTGAGATTCGTTTAATTGTAGGTATCTCAGTATCTATGACACTAGAGTATCCAAAAGAACTATAAAATAATTCCACGTTTTATTTTGCGATTATACTTATAAATAATACATTGGACCAGGTGTTAGATTCATACTGTGGTTTCTGTTATATCAATTGTGACAATGAACTTTTAAATCATAAGTACACGTATACACCACTGATGGATATCTCTGTCATCTTTATCGTATAGTATCAGGAGTGGAAGTGGGAAATCTTTTGCATACCATTTGAATTTTAAAGTATTTAAATTTAACCATAAGTTCCGAACTTTGAAAAAAAAAAAAAATTTAAAGAAAAGAAATAATAATAATATAATAACAACAAGAAGAAAGTTTATTAACTCAGCCAGCAACTATTTTGAGGATTAAACTTCCCTCTAACTGCCGTTGTTTTTGTTTTCAAAGGTTGACTACACTTGCCACCCTTTAAAAGCAATGAGCTATGTAAACAATTAACCCCCCGGCTTCCCTCCTATCCCTGGACCTGAAATGAACTCAAGATCCCTTTTTGGAATGACACATCTCATTAACATTGACTATTTCATCATTGCATCATAACAAGGATTGTTAGGGATTTTTTTATAACATTCATTTTTAACAAGGCATTCTGTTGGGTGAATGGATGGCTGCATGGATGAAAGGGTATATCAAGGGGGAAATATGGAAGGAGAGAAGAGAAGGAAAGATTGTTAAAAAAAAAAAAATATTCATAAAGAAATAGCAAATAGAAAATCTTTTTGTTTTCGGCTTGGGCTGAAATATTTACATTAATCTTTACAGTTTCAAACTAGCGCACAAACAAACAAACAAACAAAAAATTCAACAATTGGTTTTCTCAGTTAAGTTTTCAATATACAAATTGCATGTAAAAGTTACCAATTTTTTATTTTTTTTTGTATTGATGTATTGCGATACAAAGACATACAAGCTAAAATGAAGTAATAACATTTTTAAAAAAATAATAACTGAAGCTCCTAATTAGCTAGGCAGACTGGATATTAAACTTTTCTTTTCAGATTCCTCCTATATTTATCAGGGATGCCCTTTACTAAAATAAAAAAGGCCTAATAAATTTTCTCGTAAAGACCATATATGAAAATATTTCATGCAAAGCTTCTTCTCTTCATCAAATAGTACAATCCTTAAATCATGGAAAAGGATACATTCATCTAGCTTCCCTTTAGCTGTTGCCTTTAAACAACCAATACCTTCCATCTTTAATCTTTAAAAAAAAACCAAATAAACTGACCATTACGTACAAAGTCAGTCGGAAGATTTCAAAAAGCCGATTTTTCAGTTTTAGCTGGGAAAAAGGCATCCCTGATTTATATTTATAGCCACCTAAACTTTTTTAAATAGATTATTTTCTCAGAGTAAAATCAATTACGGGCTACTGCCATATCAAAAGGAGACATATATTTGAAATTTTAGTCAGCTGCCCCCTGCCCTCTTCTTGGGTGCATCAATAGTAATACTATTTAGGTTCAATGCGATTCGTTGAAAGTACAAAATGGATTTAATGTTGATATAGTTTATTTTAAAAATGGACCCATTTGATGACTCCATGGTGCATATAGGTAATTATATGCCATTGAGATGATTTAATAGTGCAAAAGAATTTGGAACACGACTGGACAGAAATAATGGGACAAAAATCACCCAATAGATAGATCAGACAAGACGAGTTGCACATGGATGCATAATCTACGGCAAGCGTCATTGAGACGTGTAATCTTATTTCATAACATGAGTAACTTGAATCTCATGATGGTCGTCTCCCAATTTGAATGATTATAGCTTTCCATTATCTCTGCATCCCTTATTTAATTGTAATTTGTAAGTTTCATGGCACTTGTAGGTCATATCAGTGGCATGAAAAGGAAGATGACAGGGTAGAAAAAATATTTGAGATCTAGAGGTTATGTGTGCTAACAGTAACAAATAAATAGTTAGGAAATAGGAAAATATGGATAACACAAGTAGATGCAAGAGAAATAGTCTGCAATTTTTCAAATCATTCCCCCAAAAAATAAAATGAGCACGTTTCCTTCTCTGTTAATCTGTAAAAGATCCCAGACCGTGTCTTTGCAAAACAATAAGTAGAATCTATCAGGGACAGAAAGCCACAGAGACAAATATAAGAGAAAGAAAAAAACAAAGGAGCTGACCCCTATGGTATACAGGAGGAGGATGTTGCCTTTCAAATTTACCTCATTAAAATTAAAAAAAAAAAAAAAAATTATTGTAAATCATTCAAAATTTCAATTTTGTCAATATTAAGTCATGAGGGAAAAAAATCAATAATAATAAATCACAATGCATCGACTACAAAAATAAATGGGATTAAAATAAATTTCATGTATCAAAAGGTCAACAAAAACAAAAGATGTAATGTAGAGATAAACAAAAAGAAAATATCAAAATGAGTGACTACCGTTTTGTTTTTTTTAAGGGACCAGAAGAAAGAAGCAATTCTTCGAGGAAAAAACAGACAAACTTAGAGTGCAAATAACAAAATAAATTTCATCACACATCAACCTTCATAAACAAGTATTATCAGGTAACTGAGAATGTTAAGATAATAAAACAAAATAACCAAAAAAAAAAATAAAAAAATAAAATATATATATATAAATCTAAATCACACATTAAAATTCAAAATCTCAAACAAATATCTTGTTGAATAGGGCAAGGAAAACAATAATCCTTGTGTAATATATATTATATATATATATATATTTTCAAAGAGCCGATTCATAATCAAAACAAAGGAATCGGATGCAAACCGACAATGAGTCAGCTATGTTGTCAAAATCTAGCTACACTTGATCTACAGTATGCGATCCGCCGCCTCAAACTGGTATTAATTTATGGTAGGACGAGCCACAAGTCAAAAACTGAGCGTCAAAACGAGAAATTTAAGATTTTGGTTTTAGCCACTTTAAAAAACTATATTATCCATTTTGCTTCATAAAAGATCAACTTGAGCCAGTTTTCAATTTGTTAACTATAAAATCAATTTTCAGCACTTAAGCCACCCTCGCATATTACCAGTATGAGGCAACAGGTTGCACATAATTTCAAAGTTTAAATTTCTATTTTACAGCGGGTATTATTGTTAAGTTTTAAAGTCATTTTCCATTTTTAAAAAAAAAGTTGATATGCCACGCAAATTGATGATCTATTATACAGTTGAAAGGCGGGAGAACAACAACATTAGTAGTAACAACACGCTGATAAATTATCAAAGTAAAAAGCGACTACAATTCTATTTCAATGACATTATTTTTTTTTAAAACAAAAAAAAAAAAAAAAACCCAAACATATGTATATATTAAATTTTATCAAATTAGAAGTAAAGCTGAGGCAGGAAAAATCATTTCTATAAATATTTTTTTTAAATGAATAATTACGCAACATTAAAAAAAATATGAGCAATAATAACAATTTTTTACAAAAACAATAAAAGATATATCTAACATACATTTACATTTCATGTGAGCAATTAATATAAACTCCCAATTGTATATAAAAACTAAGATAATGTAACAATGCATAGAATGCCATCAGATGCATCCTCCTGCAACCGGTGTTAACGATGTATGTTTAATTATCTATATCATCACAGACGCTCAGCTCAAGATCCATTGAATTCAGAGTGGTATCTGATGCAGTGGAAAGGCTTTAACCTTTAAACTAAGTCCCTGAGTTTCCCTAAGCAATCTGGCTGTTTGTCCTCAAATTTTCGACTATTGTGTAGTCCGAAAAAAAAAAAAAAGAAAAAGAAATATTGTACAAGCTGTTGCATGTGTGCTCATGTTATCTGCCAGATATAAAATTCTATTTGATCATGGATCACAATGTTTTAATTTATAGGAGCCAATAAATATGATATTTATAGACACATTTTCCAACGACTACTGGCAGTATAATTTACTAACCGAGAAAGACAGAAGAAAGATAAGAGAACCACTAAACCATATCTCCATTCCATATCATAGGGTGAAAAAAAAATAACACCAAAAATTCTAAGAACCATGAATGATGCCCAGGAATTTACTTTGGAAGCTTAAAAGATCTTGCAACATTTTAATGCATAGAGTTCAAATTTACTGGGAGACTTCTAAATAGCTGGAAATTCCCAGCAATGACAAAGAAAGAATATAATATTTTCAAAAAATAAATCTTATTTCATGTAAAACTAAGGCCTTATCCCCTTTTTCAAAATTGCTTTGAACTGACATGGTGGAAGGAGAGAGAGTTGCAATGACTGATGTCTTTGTATGTCAACTTAAATCATTACACCTGATAAGGGAAACAAAGCATTCGTTTTTTTTCGTTTTTTTTAAAGATTTTTAACAACCCTGGGAACACTTTAAAGTCATTTCAGCGCCTGTAAAAAAAAAGGAGATGATGAGGGAAAGGTTTAGGGGACCGGTTCAAATAGGAAACCATGAGCTATCTATCAATGTGCCTATTTTGACATAACTCCCATCCTGGCACAAACAAAGGCTCCCTTATATGTTAAAGGATATTCAAAACTAAAAATGAAAAATAAAAAGTAACCTACAATAACAAAAACATGATTTACAAGGGAAAAAAACATCTCTTTAAAAAAAAAGAGCCATATGTTCAACTGCCTCTGTCCCTCTCAGCTAAGTATACCTGCCATAACCAGGAAAAGGCCGAGCAATGCCAATCCAGAACAAAGACGAGAGCAGCATGGAAAAAGTCAAAAGCAACTGGTTGATGTAGCCAGAATCCACGCTCTCAAATTACCAAGCATCAGACATTTTTTATTTTTAGAATGAGTAAAACCCACTAAACAGAGCTTACAAGAGTCTCTTTCAATAAGGGAATT
The DNA here is from genome assembly GCF_034508935.2 of Berghia stephanieae. Classification (NCBI taxonomy): domain Eukaryota; kingdom Metazoa; phylum Mollusca; class Gastropoda; order Nudibranchia; family Aeolidiidae; genus Berghia; species Berghia stephanieae. Next base: position 83,043,816 of record NC_088362.1, read on the forward strand.
GAATGGTAAAATAAAACCAAAAACACTTCAGATTAAGATGGTGGTTTGTCGATTTTTAGAGTCATTTTCATTTGAGTGCCAGGAAAAGAAGACAACAGGCTTAGATAAAAGCGGAAACAAAAGTAGATGTTATAAAAAAATGTACCTCTGTACCTGGTCTGACAAAAATCATGACCCTTACTTGGATCTTTGCTGAAAATGAAAATATGTACTATTACTAACAATATCTAGTTCTTAACATATACAATACAAGATCTGATTCAAACTTAATATAAATCATATACTGACATAAAACAAATAATCTGGAGATGATTTATAGGATAAAAAATAACCTCTCAAATGCTTGATGACACTGGCCATACATCAATGACATGCTGTGATCCCCAACCCAGACATTTCTACCTTATTTTTTGTTTGTTGCTTTAGGTCTCTTCCAACACAATTGAGGTTATATGAGAGACCGCTGAAACAAAAAAACAAGCAATCTAACAAAAATAGTACAAATGTCAATCAAAATCATAACCTAAAGATATCATAAGCTAAATTATAAATAACCAAGAACAAACAGGCAGAGGATTTACAGGAAAAAAAATATCCCCTGTCAAAAATACAATCACAAACCAAAGAAGCAGGATAGGCTAGTAAAGAGAAGAAGAAACGACATCACTATCGGATCGTACACCCATGCGAACATCATAGGTATATGATTCAAGGGTGATGCTCCCATCCAACCACCCGCACATTTCTACCTTATGTTGAGTACAAAAGTACTTAGTCTATATTGAGAGAAGCGACCCAGATAGAATTGCCCCAAAATGCCCTATCATCTCGTTTCATTTTCAGCAAAGAAGTTACAAAAATAAAATCCAGGCAAAACCATTTTATCTCAGTACAGACAAATACTGAGTGTATAATGTTGCCTCTGCGTAAAAAGTCTGCAGTTAAATACTTAGGGGAGGGATCAGCGATGATGCATTATTCATTCTAGCAGCAGCTGTCAGGCTTTTGGCAGTATTATGTTGGAAATTTTTTTAAAGATCTAAACAAAAGCACCATATTCATAAATATATATTTGGTTAATATTGTAAAAAAAAAAAATGAACAAACATGAAGTTACAGCACATAATAACCAAAGATTACTTTTAACAGTTTGTAAAAAAATCCTACTAATTTTATTTCCTCCAAGATCTACATTTAATAAAGAACAATAGATTGTTCGACAGATAACATAACAATCGTAAGGAACAAAAGCAAAAGAACGTATAACAATAAATTCGGACTGTATAACAACATTACAGTTCGTGTAAATTTTGTAAACCTTGCATATTATGTACAAAACAAATGAATTATTAGTTCTCATAATAATTGAAATTATTATAATGAAATCACATTAGATATTTTTCAAAAATAATATTTTGAAAAGATATAGTATATTTGACATAAAATCTAAGAAAAATGTTACATACCTACATGATATGATCTGGTACTTTAAAAAGCAATTTACATTTCAAGCCGTTTTTCTCTTTTATTAAATTTATATGCAATGTGGCTATTTAAGAAAAAAAATATACAAAATGTTTGACAAAAAGAGGGGAATATCTTGAGAATCAGAATTAGCGATTCAACATAAATAATAAATCATTTAGTATCAAAATAGAATCTAATATAACTCAATTTAATGCTTCAACTAACAGTCTTAAATTAAAATGAATCTTAAATGATTATCAGGTAATTAGTCAATGCCAAAATTCATTCTACAATTATATATTTTTAAACAGTTATGTTATAAATCAATAAGAGAGGTGTCAGTCCGATAAAATTGTCGCATGCCAATTGCCATGCTTTCCTTGTTTCTCATTGCTAATTAACATATTATGGGATCAGAGGGCTGCCATACAGCAGTCATACTCCACATGTTGCTAGACATTTGATATAATTCTTGAGTGATATGGCATATGACGAATGGCAAGTGATGCTCTCTGCCTGACACCTACCTTAAAATATATATATATATATATCTCTCTCTCTCTTTCACTCTCCTGTATTTGATATATAAGTGCATGAAACATGTCCACACAAACACATTCATTATTATTTATTACTGTGATCTGATATGCTTTTATGCGTCATTTAGTATTAAATCAGGAAATTCTTTCCTTGAAAATAAGATAGAAATATTTTTAAAAAATTGAAGTGAGCAACAATTTTTGTGGAAGGGTAAGAGTTCAAAACAAAGTTGAAAAGAAATGTAATACAAGCAGTTTTTTGCCCCACTGCTACGACAGTCGTACATCTTTTTTGCAGGAATGAAAGAAAAAAAAACCAAAAAAAACTTGCATATTTATCCTATTTAAGGATAATCAAAACAAGAGATGGGGAAAAAAATTCAATGTTTTTCTACTTCAAGAATATTTCACATCAAATGAAGTTGAGATTTAATCAGGCAAAATATAAAGAGAACAGGGAAGAATTTATATAAGGACATCTCAGTCATATATACACATTACATTATTTTAAAAAATCCAAAATAAAAAGCAACAGAAAGAAAAAAAAATGGAAAAAATTGTGGTTTACGATAACATTAAAGTTTTTAATCTAACTTTTAGCAACAAGACAAAATTTATTTTAAAACAATATCTCCTATAAATCATTTAGTTGTTTACAGGTGTATCATCAATAAGACAACACCAGAGATGCGACTCGGTTTCGCAATGTAAGTGGTCTCCCTGAGAAAATGGTCAAAATGATGTTGAGTAAAATCAAACATTGCCTTTAATGGGATATTCAAAGATACCACAAACCCCAGAAAATCGGCAAGTGTCACAAATTTTGAGAGTAATTGTGTATTTACAGTCACTGACAAATGTTAATACTACAATTAATATGTAGTAAATATCAGACTGACCCTCGAATTCAAATATAAATAATGTCATTGTGATTTCAACCCTTGAAACAACAAAATAGTCAATGGCCAGATGTGAGAATGAGTGAGGCACCAAATTTTACATCCACAATTCAAATTTTCCAGCCACGGGCAAAAATTCATTGCCAGATAGCTTTGGGAAAATTTTACTCGAGCTGGAAATTTCAGATATAAGCCAAATGCCAAAGTGACATCCTTTGATGATATATATGGGTAAAAAAAGAAAACTGAATCTTCTGTTCAAAGCCTAGAAGTTGTTTGTTACGAGCTCATATCCATTTTATTTATTTCTTTGTACACATTTCTGGCAAGCTCACTGTTCATATGTCAGCTCAAAAAAGGATATCTCACATCAGCAATGAAAAGTTCAATTTTCACACAATTCAATTTTTATCATGGCAACGCCACTATCTTAATTATGCCCGTTGTTTGTTTCTTTCTTTATTTGTGATGACAATTGAAAATTTGTTAACCCTTTTGCTTTTCAGAAAATTAGAAAATAAAAAATAAAAATAATCTTGTAGCAAAATATAGGAGATTCAAAAAATTATAAATATTTGTGGTGAAAGCACAGGGATATTCAAGAAAATGTGAACATTATAATTATATGAGCACCTATGCACATCATTACTATCAGGCACCATTAAATCAAAATACATGTCAAACCTAAAATGTGCACAATTCAATTGAATGCCTTATAGTACACATAAAGTGTTCATATTTTATTGAATCACCCTGTATTCTTATGCCAAAAAAAATAAAGTGTTGAATATAAACAAGCACTTAGCTTAATAATCCGGAAGACGTTTACAACAAATCAGGTAACAGATATTAAGTCTGTTACTGTATTACCCATTCGACAAGGAAATGACGAATCTACTTACTTCATGACAGACATCTAAAACCAACAAATATTTTTTTTAAAAACTTGTGTTTATCTCTGGACAAGCCTGTCAATAGTCACATACTATTATAGCTGCAAATATAATATAAGCTTTTACTATTAAACTAAAAAAAAAAGTTGGAAAAAAAACAAATAAATTAGAAAATAATTTTCTATAAATAAGGAAAATTATTGAAGCTGTACGTTATCAACGATTTCTATTGAATAGCATTTTGCTATGCTATCTACTGTCTCCCTATTTGCTCATAACTCCTTTATGCAACCTGACATGACAACAATGTTATAATTCTGTAGAGCTTTTGGGTCTCGCCTTGCCACGCCGCTGGGCAAGCAGAGAAGCTCCTACTGGTTCGAGTGTTGCTTGTTTGTGGTTGTGGGTGTTCAGGGCTTTGAATGTTGCTGCAACTGATCCCTGTGGAGAAGAAAACACAAATTATTATTATTGTGATTATAATAATAATCTACATACTAATTAAGCTGAGATCACCAAACAAAGAAAGATGAAAAGATATTTCATAGGATACTTACATTTTAGATACCATTACTCTACAGCATACAGCCTGGTACTTGACATCATGTACTTTACTAAAGAACTGTCATCAGGGATATAGATAGTGGCAGTAGTAGAAGTAATAAGAACAAGAACAACAAAAATAAAATAGCAATAATTATAACAACTAGATCAACAAATGATGCTATCAAAGACTTTGCTACACTATCCACTCACTTTGACCAAATGTGGGTCTTGTAATGCTAATCGTTGAAGTGGAAGAGACTCGCGGTGTGAGATCCAGGGATGATTGAGCACTTGGGTGGCTGAAAGTCTACTGTGGGGGTCAATATGTAACATTTTCTTCACTAAATCCTAAGGAGTGAAAAAAAGAGGGAAAAAGAAAAAGAGAGGGAAAAAAAGTGAGAGATTATGCCATAGGTTACCTACCAATGCCTCAAGACGATATTATGTTGAGGTGATCTAGATGTTGAAATTTGAATTCACAATCAAAAATATTAGATTAGGGTGAATCTTTTATTGAAGCGAATGTATACTTTCTTAGAGCAGGGCTGCTAAGTTCACAAAGTCAAAATGAAGGACATCTTTGGAGTGACAGAGGGGCCGTGGTATGGGAACAAATGACTAGCAAAATTATTTTTACCAATCGCAGCGAATATATTTGGTCCTTTTTCTAAGGAGGGGTGAGCAAATTAAAAAGTTAATGGGATGCAACAAATCTCGCGTATTTCTAAAATTGTGGGACTTTCCCGCAAAATGCGGGACATTTATCTGCCCAGAGTGTGTTGTTTTGGGGGTTTTTTTGCCAGCTCCATCGTAACATAATGCCATTTTGAGACAGTGGGTTATATATTACATTAATTCTTTTAATCAATATTTTCAAAGGAAATGAGAATGTAAGATATATATATAAAGATTAGCAGTTGTTCTACTTGTTGAGGACAAGTCAATAAAATGCCATTTAAAAAAAAAGTGGTTTCTGCAAGATATTTAACAGTTTGGATTTAAAATTAACGAGCTAACATTTTGTTCTCATCACCAAGAACAGTCGCCTAACATCTCTCTCTCTCCCATGTGTCTAACATTAGACAGCATGACAAGAAAGCTTAACTCACTCGATCCTGGAGATTTTTGCTACTTTTCAAAATTGGAAGAAAGGTATTAAAAATAAACAATGTACATAGATAGTTTTATTCAACTATCATTAACACGCAAAAACTAAAAACACTAGCTTTGATACTACGCCTATAATTTGTCTCAGAAAAATAAAATAAATAGGCATGGGTAAAAGTAACCCAGATAAACTACGGATATAGTCGTTGTTAGGGTTGAGTGAGTTAAGGGTTGAGAAAGAGGGGGGGACATATACCCATACCTTGGCTTGAGCAGAAACAGAGTCCCAGTTGCCTCCAACCAGTGAGAATTTTCCCTCTCCTATCCTGGCCAAGATATCATTAGGGGTGTCAGTTGGGCCATTGGCAAATGGTGTGTGACTGCAGAGTAAAATTCATTGATGAATAAAGCAATGCAAGAATATTCATATACTGGAATCTTGTTTTGTTTAAGGATTTTACGGTGCTTGCAACACATTTAGGTTATATCAGCGCCAGTAAAAAGGAAGAAAATGGGATAGTCAAATTCTAGAATTACAAGTAAAGCACCCAAGAAAAAGTAAAACAAAGGGGAACTGGTAACAAATAGGGAGGGATCAGATGTAGATTGAAAGAGCATACCATCAATATACTTAGTTTGAGATTATCTATAATTCTCATCCGGACAGAAGCACATGATCCAAAAAAGAGGAATACACTCAAATGGTTAGACTATACATTAAAAAAAAAAAACAAATATAATAATACATAACAGAGAGATAATTTAAAGGAAAAAAATTATCATCTCCCAAAACAATAACTATACATTTGACTGTTTCCCTCCCAGCCATGTTTGTATGATATAATCTAGATTAAGAGCTTTGTCTGTTCCCTATCTTAATTTGATAGCTAAAATAGCATAATCCTGGGACAAATGTTATTTCCATACACACAAACAGTTCCATTTTTTTCCTATAAATTTTTAACAGATTGCAAAATTGGTACAGGACAATTGGCCGTTATGGTATATTGTCTACTGTACTGCATTCCTTCCAAGAAACATTTTGTCTCTATGTAAGACCTTTCTCATACAACACTTTATTTCTGTCCTCAATATTATGTTTGACCAAAAGTTCCCTGGTTTGAGTCCCATAAGTCGTGCTGTGAGCAGTGCTAAGTACTTAGATCTTGGAGAAGGCTCTTTACTCGCATTAACCCATCGTTTTTTTTTTGGGGGGGGGGGGGTTCTTGGGATTTTTTTGTGTTTTTAAGAGTTTTATGGCGCTTGCAACACATTAAGGTCATTTCAGCACCAGTAAAAAGGAAGAAAATGGGAAAGTCAAAAGTTCTATACTTACAATTAAAGCACCCAAGAAAAGGTAGGACAAAGGGAAATTTGTTCAAATACGAAACAGACATATATTCCAAAAGAACATTATCAAAGTACTTAATTTGAGATCATCTAAAAGTCTCATCCAGAGACAAGTGCAGGTCCCAACTTAGAAGGATACACTCAATTGTTTACAAATCATATTTAATATGTAAACAAAACAATACAGTGCATAACAGAGAGATGATTTACAAGACAAAAAAAACATCTCCCAAAACTATACATTTGACTGTTTCCCTCCCAGCTAGGGTATCCGGCCAGGGCCTGGACAAAACCAAGTAATCTTATTCCAAGACAAATACGGAAAACATGTTGGAAAACAGATATAGGTAGATAGAAGACACAGTAAGTGCCTCCCTGCCCATTATGGTAGGTAAAAAAAAACCCACGGTGGGGTCCCCACCCAGATTAACTCCCTGTACTCAGTGTAGAATCCAAAAAAAAAATTGTAAGAATGCATTAGGGGCGTCATGTCTCATCCCAAATGTTCAGATATTCACTTAAGAACTCTTGTAAACCATTTTGAGAACATACAGTCTACATTGCAAAAAAGGTCCTGTTTAGCATACCAAGAAAAATAAACTCACCCAGCCAGCATGGTATATAACAAGACACCCAAACTCCAGACATCACATGATGCGTCATAACCTTGTCTTTTCAACACCTACAGTGGGGTGAAATAAATCATTATCATTATCCTCTTTATTATTATTGTGGAATGCAAGCAAAAAAAAAACAAAAACAAAAAGGGTTCATATTGACACAAACACTGGTATGCCCCAATTTCTTCAGAGAAATCCTTTTATTTCTTCTTTCCTTTATTATTATTATTATTATTATTATTATTATTATAATTACTATTATTATCATTATTAATATCATTGTTTGCCTTGCTTTATTATTGATTTTATTTAGATTTGTTGATGAAAATATTACTTTCTGTATGAGTTATATTGGCAATTGCCTAAAAATAAACGTTTGAATCTTCTTTCCTGATGAGACTTGAGATGAAATCTTTTACCTTCCATATCCCAAAACAAAACAAAAACAAAAAACTTGACAGCATGATGGAACAGTTGAAAAAAACAAACAAACATCTCTACATTTACATTTTTCTAAATGGCATTGGATTGAAGCTCTATAGTCTCTGGATTACAAACAACTACAACAATGAAATGGTTACAAACTAAAGTTTTAACTATAAACAAGAATTTCAATCAAATCATTCATTTCTCCTGAGTTGCATTGCTCGGATTGATTTTCCTTATGAAAAAAGAAAGACGTAATGGCAAGTTAAAGTGAATTAACTCTCTGCTTGCCATGGGTTTAAATAATTTCATCATCCGGGCAAAGTTGTAAAACTTGCCCGAGTCAAAACACATTTTAAGCTAAATAATAAAAATCAACATTAAACATTCCTAAAAACACAATGGGGGACATCTTTAAAATTATTAGCTAAAAAATCACCTCTGGAGCGACAAAATTAGCAGTGTAGCAGGGAGTCATCAACAAGCCATTCTCAGCCCGTAACTGTTTAGCAAATCCAAAGTCGCATATTCTCAGACTGTCTGGTGATCCGCTATCATCAGCATATAAAATGTTGGAAGGCTTCAAATCACGATGTACCACCTAAAAAAGTCAATTGATGAAATAAATTACAAAACGACAATTTCAAAAGGGTCAAAATGAATTATTCTTTGACGACCCCATCAATCTTATATTAAGTCAAAAAGAGCTAGATAAAAAATTAGATAAAGTCAAAACATAAAGAATGTAAATTACAAGTTTCTAAGTTAAAAAAAAAAAATATTAAAAAATCACTTTCCTGGTGAAGAAGTTTTCTGTATAAGAAAGTTTATAAGTTTAAATACCAAACATACAATTTTGAGACAATTTGAGTATTCTCAACTGCCCCAAACCATCAAACTTTAATCTCAGCTGAGAATGTCAATGTCCTGCACCCTGACTCTTTTTGTTTTTGAATGTCTCAGTGGTTTCAACACTGCTAGGCCATTTGAGCACCCACTTCTCAGTTTTCTTCAGCTTATTTAGACTGAGTTGTTTAATCAGGATTTGGCATAAAACTTTAGTGTAAAAATTGTATGTCAAAAACTGATTCATTTTTAAAAGTCTTTATTTACAATTTCTGCTTGTGTTCACACCCTGAAAACACTTAATGTCCCTGTTACTTAAAGGATGTGATCTCACAAAAAATGTCGAGATGTAGCTCAGTTACAGCTTTTGCAGTAGGGCTGTTTTTCATCCCTCAAATTGTATTGTAATAACTTTTTCAGCAATAAGATAATAGATAAGTTTAGCAAGTTCTTTCTTTGGATAAAGCTCAAGCCATTTTACTCGTATTACCTTACAAGGCTCAAGCTGAATGGAATCTTGACTTTTGGTAGCGATTAATATGATCATTGTTATGAAAAGACCTGTGATAAATAACTTTATGAAAGGGTAATTCAATTCCCTATGGCCTAATGGGAAAACAACAATGATGGAATCAACAGCTTAAATTAAAAATAATGTTATCAAATGTTACACATTATACATCCATTTTTATTATTATGTTTATACAATATCCACAGATGCAACACCAAGATGATTGATATATAGCTATGGTTCTTCTAAGGTGGGAAAATAAAGCACATAAAATAATCTTACCCCATTAGTGTGAAGATATTCTACAGTTCTTGCTACAACTTGCAAAACTGCGCTTGCTTCCCTCTCTGAAAAGAACTTCTGTCTCAAAATCTTGTCCAATAATTCCCCACCCCTCATCAATTCTGTCAGCAGGTACACTTTGTTCCCATTGTCGTAAACCTGGAACATCGGACATCAACAGTTATTTTCAATCTCGAGATCTCGTTTTCTTTAAACTAGCATTTATCACACCATAGGAATTCTATGTGGAGGGAGGGGAGGGGGAAGAGAGAATGCTTACACCGATGTAGCATTGAGTTGAGATTGTTGGACCTTTTATTCTCTTTTTCTAATAGACAAGAAAAAAAGTTTAATACTAATATTTTTAGATTCAGTACCATTGTGTCTGCAAACTGGTATGCTCATATTGGAATGTTTCATGTATAGATTACTTCATTTGATGTTACTAAAATAACGTATAGAGAAAGAGAAAATGAAAAGAAGTCAACCTCAACAATATTTCTTTGTCACACTACAAACAAAAATAAATTCTTTATTCTTTTTTTCAAACAAAGAGATCAAATCATATTTGAAAGGCATAATCATGGGTGCCAGCGAATGAGGCTGCCAAAACCTGAAATCCAGATTTGGTCAACTCTCGAAACCTGAAAATACTTCCCTTCATAAAGCAGATCTACAACCTTTTCGAAGTATGGTTTCCTAGGCAGCAATGCTTTACATGCAAGGATGTAAATAAAAAGCCTAAAAAAAACTGAAATTTCAGAATAATTAATCACAACTACAAAATCTAACCTACTGTATGAACAAAAATAAATCTGAAATATTAATTATCTCTATGCATGTCTGCATAATATATGTAATTTAAATGGCTGCAAATGTAAATAATAGACGACAGTACATATGAAAGTTAATGATTAATATAAAAGTGCACTCACAGTGTAGGTGACTCTCTCTATGTGTACCAGGAGAAGAGAGAGACGGATAGTACCACAATACTTTTTTTCTCTCTTTTCATATTTCAGAAAAGTTGAAACTGCAATCAGCCCACTTTGGGAGCTGTGAAACCGAAATTTCGGCACATATCAGAAAATTGGCATTCATGGGCATAATGAAACAATAATAGTCACAAAACTACTCACATCTCGCAAACTAATAATATTTGGCTGTTGTCCAAATCTCAGCAGAATTTCCACTTCTTCGGATGGATCTCGTTTGTCTTTTTCCATTATCTAAAAACCAAATAAATGGCGTGTTGAAATGTCTTATCATATCATAGGACTATCATGGCAAGGGATGGAGAGGGGAAGAGAGAGGTTATAGTGTTGAGTTCAGATTGTGTTCTAATGCTTAACTTTCTATTCTTGTAAAACCAATTTCTATATGGATGAATACAGTTTAATCCTTTATTTAAAAAGGATGATCAAGAAAACTGTAACATAGATTTGTATATAGACATGATAAAATCCATCTCTTCTAATTGTGAGTCTTCACTTCAATCCCATTTATGCCGTGGTGAACAGATGATGAATAGGCACTTAAATTTCAGATGATAAAAAATATGAATTTGTTTTTTTTTCATATTCAAATACTACTACATCCTCCTCATTCAAATGTATAAACTCAACCCAAGTCTGATATATTCAGCAGTAAAAGTAATAATTGAGCATCTAAATTGTCCATAGATTGTAAATCGTGAAAATGAGTTTTCTGACTAAAAGATTTATTAAACAATATAAAATAAAAGGAGGGAGTAAGTATATGATTACTGGAGGCTTAAACTAAAGCCTGCAGATTTCAAAAGCTATAAAATGAAGCTTTTGGTATGTAATGTAAGCAATCAAAAATAATTTCAAAAGATTACTAGATATACACTAGAAAATGTATTAGGACCTATTAAAAAAAAGAAGTTTTTAAAAAATTAAAGAATTTTATGAGGCTATAGATCTTTCAGCAAATTCAAAAAGGATAAATATAGGCACTTCTTGAATTCCGGAAAAGTGGTATTGTTGATAAACTATTGACCTCTTCCACTGGTTGTACATTAATGCCTCAGTCTAATTAGCTTACAATACAGAAAAGCACTATTTCAATTACATGAGAGTTAAAAAAAGAAAAAGAAAGAAATTCTTACCCAAAAAAAAAATATTAATGCTTAATTTCACTTTTTTCTTTTTAAAGAAAAGGTGCAGGGATTATCTAATTTCCATCATACCTTAACAGCATAACTGATTCCAGTTGCCTTGTGGACACACCTCTTGCATACTGAATATGAACCAATTCCAATATCCTGTTCATAGTAAACGCATGTAATTTTGTAGTACATTGAAAAAGGCAGGTGTATTTTTAAAAAACAAAAAACAAATTAAAAAAAACAAAAAAAACCAACAGGTTATTGAAGATAAGATTATCAAGAATAATTTTGCACCATACTAATATTTCTTATTAACAATGAATAACCCCCCCCCCCCCCCCTCCCAACTCCCTGAGATAGAAATGTAAGCTTTATTCTAATGTTTCACACCCTGCCTTTAATTTGATGTCAAATTGACCTTCAATTACTGGAAACAAAAAAGAGACTATCTAATACTGCTACGATATCAATCTCTGCCTATAGCAGAAATTCATTCACACAAGAGTAGAGTGGAGGTAATGTGTATAAACTTCCATGCCCAAGAATACAATGTTGGTAGCAGAATTTTCGATTCACCCATCAGGTCACTGACCACACTAAACATTGCTTGTTTTTTTTGTGACAGAATGAGACACCGTACCACCGAGCCACACACATTTTATAATTTTCACATACAAGAGAACCTGAATCAGATGCAAGATGATGTAATGAGAAATAATGAGGTGGGCCTATAATTATCATTTGTGCACGCAACAAATAAGGCATTTACTGACAAAATCTCATTTTCACACTACAGAGACCAGTAAAAACCTTTCTCTCTGTAAAATACTTTGATACTTATCCCTATAAACCTTGTTAATTACACCAAAAGTTGTACTTGTAACAAACTGTCTTAAGTCATTCGAAATTACATACCTCCTTCATGTCATAGTCATCCAAAAATGGAGTCGTCTTTACTCCTGGTAACTGAAAGAAATTAAAAATACAAAAATTATTCAGCTGATTGTAGTTCCCCCCCCCCCCCCCCCCCCCCCCCCCAACCCTCTCAGACAAGACTTAAGACAAGGGCTGAACAAAACTGAATAGTTTCATTACCAAAGAAGGACTCATTTCTACATCTATGTGGGACAGAACCAAATATATAGATATATATATATATATATATATATATATATATATATAAGAAACATGATTCCCTAGCCAACAAGGGAATGTCAAAGGCCATCACCACGTATCAGATCTTTATTTTCTTTTACTCCATACCCCATTATTTATAATAAACTAACATTGTACATGTGACAGACGAATAGAATGCTTCCCTTTCCAATCCATCCCGCACTTACCTTAGCCAGACTGATCACATTGTTGTTCATGGCATGAGCCACTGGGTCGACAGGATCTTCTTCCTGATCAAGCAACCCAGGAGAGATAAAACTGAAGCCTCTGAACAATTCATGGGCTGTGGCACTTGGTGGAATACCAGGTGAGTCTGAAATAAATAACCGATTCATTCTTGTAATCCACTTTTGTAAACCCATTTTTAAAAAGATGAATAAAGTAGATGATAAAAGTAGAAATGCACTAAGGGGTCATAACCTAGAAGTAGTCCATCACCTTTAGAGTGTAAAAGGTTAAGGGCTCAAATACTTGTCTGAGAAGGATTTCTTCTCTGAAGACTTTCTGTACTAGATTTACCCGACTTATTTTACTATTATCTATTTAACTTTTTAATACTATGACCAAGAAACACGACATGAGCTTTAAAACAAATTTCCAACAGATGATTGCCGGCTCACCCGTGTAAAGCACAATATCCACTATCTGCGATAAAAGCACTATCACAACAACACAATGTTGACGATGAGACATCACGCCTGTAAGGCGTTATTACAAATTTCTTCCAAAAGAGACAAAGCTGTTGTTAATTGAGTATGTTGAGGGAATGTAAACAAAAGAGTCTTTTTCAAGGACTCTAATTTGCACCACTGACAACAGGACTCTGACCTACAGGTCATATGCTGAGTGGCAAACAATTAGACCGTAAAACAACACAGTCATTTATAGACTTACCCCATGGGGTTTTACAAGAAAAATACATGGATAACTCTTGAGTTCCACTCCTGCCACACTTCGTGCCTTGAGCAAGTCACCTCACCCTATCTCACTTTGCAGCGCTGCATTGCAGCTGACACCTGGGTTATTCTTCCAGTCTTCCATTGGAAGAGATCCTTAAGACAAATTTCCACTTTGGGATGAATAAAGGGAATTTTATTTATTCACTCATTCTTTTAAGAAGCCCTGGTCAGAAAAAAAAATATGGCCAAAACTAAATCTCTCTACCTTTAGGAGTCTTGGTGGTAAATTCTTTATCAAAATAGAATACATCATCGGTCTGAATGACAGCAGGCTTGAACGGTGGCTGGAGTTCCCTCTTAAACAACTTTACCCAGTCAATGGTGCCAAAGAATGGATGCCTCTTCATTTCTTCGATTCCTGTGGGTCCTGACCCTGTGAAGATTTGGTGGTGAGTTGGAAAAAACAATGACAATATCAGACAAGAGGTCAAAAAAAAATAATCATAAATCAAATACTATATCAGACTTTTAGCACAATCTGCAACTTACATCTTGCTAAAGTACCAAAGAAAAACTGTAGACAAGTGATGCCTATTCCACCCACAATCGAAAGTTAAAAGTAGATAACAGAACAACAACACAATAATACAATCCCTTGTTGCCAGTCTGTAACTATCTAAAAGCTCCATACTGAAACTGCGAGGGATCTTCACCAAAATGGATGCACTCAGATGGTTACAAATTAAGCATGACGGTAAAATCCCAACAATGATGCAGTCATTATTGGTGAGATGATTAAAGTAAAACTAATTGGTGATTCCTATAGTTCTGTAATGTATTTTTGACACGTTCAATATAGTTTCAAATTGGGGAGCAGCACTGGTGTAAGATACAATATGAAAATATGTTTATGAAAAAAGACCAGAACTTGCCTTAACTGAGACATGCTGATATCTTCTTTTCTTTCTGCTTTGCTTGGCAGTTTTATACACTCTTTTCAGATTTTTAACTCACTCAATCCTACAGATTTTTGCTACTTTTCAAAATTGAAAAAGTAATGTATTAAAAATGAGCACGTACATTGATATCATCATTCAACTACCATTAACGTGTAAATATTAAAAATATAAGCTTTGATACTACACCTATAATTTGTCTCATTAAAATGCAATAAATAGGCATGTAGCAATGACTATACCGCACAAATCTTTGGGTCTCTTTTTCGCTCACGAAGTGCCCAAATTCGCGACAAAATATGGGACGAAGCCGTTTCGTATATGCTATTTTAAAAAATTAATTACGACACTGTTTATCGATGAATATGACTGAAAGTTGGCACACAGTTAGAAAAAAGGTCATTTTAGATTATGTCAAGCGACAAAACTTGTGCGATTAAAAGTAGATTTTTACTCTTTGGAGTAAAATATTTCTAAAACTACCGGGCGTGCAGGTTTTGTCGCTGACAAGGTAATACATGAACATTTCTTCTTTTTGGTTGTAAAATTTCAGATGAATATGACGAGTACTTTTCCCGTATTTTACAAAACACCATCCTAATTTGCTCTTCATTTGTAATAGACAAAGCCATTTTGCCCCCTACAGCCCGAATCACAAGTTCAAAACGATTTTGCACCAAACTGACGGCTGAGCGCGTCGTGGCAAAGCGCTTTCTGATTGGTTGACTTCGTTTTAAAGTTCATGACTAGTCAAAATGTCTGTGCTGTCTCACTGGCAGAGGGGTGTTTATCGTCTGCCATTGCGTTTGGGTTCAATAAACAGCTGATAATTTGACTGTTTAATTTACAAGAATTTAAGATATTATGTTAAAAGTTTTCGATTGCAATATGATCTACAATCTCAGCGTGGGTTTAATTATTGTGTTCCAAGTCACGTTCCATCAGTAACCTTTGTCCCCTTGTCCAATTTCTCTTTTCCTTCTATATTTCTTTTTCTCTCTCTCTCTCTCTCTCTCTCTGTGTGTGTATGTGTGTGTGTTATATACCATCCAGCTCTAAAATTGTATAAGTTAGAACTCTTCTAATGTTTTCATCATTTTCTCTATCAAATTTGCCAAAAAATTGCCAAATTTCAATCTTTTAATCCACTTATTAAGGGGGGACCTGTAGTCAAAAATCCATTTTTGATTGTAATGCTAATATTGCTATTCCCTTGTTATTTTAAGGTGGTAGGAGGTCTAATTTGATGATTAACACCAAAAAAAGCCAAAAAAAAAAAAAAATTTTTTAGACATAGTGAGACTAAATAGGCTAAAAATAGACCAAAAATCCCAAAATTTCTTACAGTAATGCAGCCAAAACCAACGAATAGATCTCTTCCAAATTTACACACAATGTTTCTTACAACAAGAGCTATACCATGACGTAAAGGTTTAGCAATAGTCCTGAAAATAAATTTTTAAGAATTTTTTTTCGATTTCGGCTGAAAATTTGGCGCGGAATTACAGTAAAAATTCGATTTAAAAATTCATAAAACTGCTCAATTTTAGTTTACCCCAAAACCCCTACGTCATGGTACAAAACACATTATAAAAAGATTCTGACCAAATTTGAAGACAATCTGATGGAAAATAATCCAGATATGAATGTTAGAAAATCAGAAAATGACGCAAAATGGAGTTTTGAGAAAACGCAAAATTTGCCTTTAATTTGATAATAAAGTTAATTTTGCAGACAAGCAAAGGAAAACATCCATCAAAATTTCAAAGTATATTCAATATAGAACAAGAAAACAGTTAAATTTTGTACATTTATCAAATTCTGAAAAAATTATGATCGATTCGCTAACCCATACCCCTAAGAAAAAATTTGCGGAAAAATTGAATGATATCAGTTTTTTACAAAAAAATTAATTTAGCGATCAAATATGCTTTATATTTATAAAATTCATCAATTAAATCTCATAAACTAATAATATGATGTATAATTTGATGTTAAACACCCAAAAAAAACTCAGAATTTTTAAAATAAAATTTTTAAGGGGCATTATAGGCTAAAATTAGACGTAAAACCCTAAAATTTCTAATAGATGCACCAAAAACTAGCATATAAATTTCTTTCAAATTTAAACACAATGTTTCTCACATAAATAGCTATATCGTGATGGAAGAATTTATCAATAGTCTGGAAAATAAAATTTTTAGAATTTTTATTTCATTTTGCCTGAAAATTTGGCGCGTATCGACAGAAAAAAATGAATTAAAAAAATTATAAAATTGCTAAATATTAATTTACCCCCAAAAACTTCCATCATGATGTAAAAGACATCATAGAAAAGATTCTGAATAAATTTGAAGATGATCTAAAGGAAAATGGCTAAGATAGGATTGCTAGAAAATCAAAAATGACATAAATCGGAAAATTGAGAAAGCGCAAACTTTTTAATAATTTGACATTGAAACTGATTTTGCAGGCAAGTAAAAGAAATGATCCATCAAACTTTCAAAATATGACCATTATAGGACAAGAAAACAAGAAAACTTTATAATTTAATCTAAGTCTAAAAAATTTATAATCGATTCGCTAACGCATACCCCTAAAAAAAACAAAAAAACTATAAAATTCAATTTTTTCCGTATTCCGAGATAAAATAATTTTGAGGTCAAATATGATTTATATCTTATGAATTCATTATTGTAATCACAAAAACTAATTATTTACTGTATACAATAGATTATAAAGAGATTTCTAGATATATTAAAAAGTCTCGAAATATGATTTCGTAAAATATGATATGGCGCGCTACCCTCATTTTTCAATGCTGCTTGAGAGACAAGTCATATAAAATTAGATATCTAGTCAATTTTAACTGCAAAATCAATTCTATTTTAGACAATAAAACAGCTAAATGATGCAAATAGATATAGCTCAGAATAAAAAGCAATTTGCTTTCCCAAACCCCTTGGAAATAAATTCCTTTCGCCTCAATGCAGGAAAAATCAACACCACTTGTTTGCCACCGCTTTTTTAGTACCGTAGTTCCACAAAGAGGGTTGATCTTGCTCTGGTTGGTAAAAAAAAAAAATCAATTTTTGGAAATACATTATAAGTCATTGACATAAAATGCATCTGTCAAAGAAAGACCAATAAATAAAATGGTCATCATTCACACCAACACAGTTGAAATTTCATTGTTTTTACATCCACAGAACAGAACTCTTGGCGACAAACAATTTTCTGTTATTAAGTTAATATATTCAATAGTAATTCATTTCAAATGATGTTTTATCATTTTCATTTAGAAAAATGAGTATTTACTTTATTGATCATTAATCAAAAATGTAAAGGCGCTATGGAGATTTGGAAACATTACTAACCAGTGTCAAAAAGTACATGCAGACACTCTGCTGTGCTGGCCCAGATGATGGTTTGCTGGTTGATCAGTTTGCCACAGGAGGGCCTCAACACACCTTTCCAGAATAGCCCTTGAGCCAGCATCTTTATTTATTGTCAGGACACCAGTACAGTCAACTGAATTCTTTCATGTTAGCTGTCGATGAAAACAAAAAATTAAATTAAATTCACTGCAGTGAAAATGGCACATATGCCAATGCCATTGCTAAAGTTTAAAACAACAACAACAACAACAATAATAATAATAATAATAATAATAATAATAAAATAATAAATAATAATATAAAATAAAATAATTATAATGATAAATTAAAATAAATAATAAAATTATCTAACATTGTCATTATCAGTATCCTAGACATTTCAAACACTACTAAAACTGCTACCACTACAGACCTTATCATTATCTACCATAGATATTTACTCTCTCTTTCTCTCCCTCTCTATCACTATCATTCGAACATAACATTCCAAACCCAATTTTCCGATATAAATCCCCCCCCCCCCCCCCCCCCTCCAAAGAAAAAAAATTGAAAAGTGTGGACGATGTATGCAGTATCAGCCAAAATAAAGATAATTACAATAACTGAATGAAAAGTATTTTTTTTAAAAGGGTCCTGATCCTGAGACTGAGAATGTCTTTTCTTCTTGTGAGTCGCACGAACTTCACAAACCCTCTTGACAGTCTTGATCTTGACAAATTTGGAAACATATTGACTGGGAATCGAACCTTGAAACATCTGATCAGGTCTAGGTTTTATCGCCTGACATAGAGGGCTGATTTTGTTTGGGGAGGGGGGGGGGGAGTAGTATTTTATTATTGTTTGGCCCTGTTATTTTTCATAAAATAAAGTTAACTTGCGATAACAACGAGTGTGTCAGCTGATGCACAGTCGAACAAACACACAATCTCACAAGGCATGTTTAGTTATAAAAATAAGCAATAAATTAAAATGTGGTGTATTTCTTATGCTTACCTTGTAAACTGAGTATTCTGTGACTTGAATAGAGTGAAGAATTACCAAAGTTCATCAAAATCAACTTGTAATGCGATGAGTGAGGTCCAAAAACGAATGAATTCATAATATTGTAAACAAAGGCAGGGACAGTCAGGGAGCGGCCATTGACGCTATCGTGGTGCATTGTGGGTCACTATTGCCACGTTCGAGGATAAATTTAGATCGGAATCATGTTTTGTTACTAAATTTAGACGCACTGTGAACTGACCTCTCAAATCAACCAATGAGAGCTCGTGACATTGTATAAATGGTATTCACTATTTGACCTTGTGATAATTCATGTTTATAATCATGATGTCGATGTTGCCAGATTGAAAAAGAGAAATGGCTAAGCTTTCCATCGATATGCGCCATGACCGGGTGGATAGGCTTTGAATAGCTGTTGTCAAGACCCAAACATTTGACAATATAGACCTTTAGAAAATAAAACGTGGATACCTACGTTATAAAACTGCATCAAAAACACGTTTTTAATTGAAAATATGAAATTTTCTTTATATTTTAGGATTCTAGAATAATTAAACTACCTGAAAAGTGGACTAGCCCAATTTGGACAAAAAATTTTTTTTTTAACCAAAAATGACTACAGGTCCCCCCTTAAGCAAGATACAACCAAAGGTTGAAAAAAATGCCGAAAAGCGTCCCATATTTTCCTCTTTGCGGGTCATCCAAATAAATGACAACTTTGAAACTGCATAACTTGTTTATTTATGAATGGATTTTCAAAATTCAAAAACATTTTTACTCAGTGGAGATAGGGCTTTGATTTCAGACAAAAATTTTCCTCAAAAAGAGAAAAAAACATTTTTCATAGTCATTGCTAAGGCATGGTGTAAAAGTAACCCCGAGTATACTACGGATATAGTCGGTGTTAGGGTTGAGTGAGTCAACAATAGTGCTTCACAATTTAAAGAAAGTACGATGAAAAATCTTGGATACATAACACCCACCTAATCTGTTGGCTGGATTTCTTTTAAACAATGCCCTCAATAAACTCTGTGCTTCAGGACTCAAAAAAGGAGGCATTCCCAACTTTGCTCTATAATGGTAAAAAACAATAAAATGAATAAATAAATGTGGGAAATTCATTAACGAATATGCATATTTTCATACTTCTAATTGAACTTAAGATAATCGTATGATCTGGGCAAATCAATAGTGTAGTGTTTAGACATTCATAGTTTGTATGGAAAGGTTGTGGGTATTAATCTCTAACAAACAACTTGGATATAGTCTTATTTGGTACTATTACATATATTTTCTTCTTCTTGCCTCTTAAATGAAAGAGAGCAATACGTTTTCATTGGTTAAACAATTCTTTCAAGACTTCTATCACTTACTTTAGAATTTGTGTCATTGTCTCTTTCCTGTTGGCTCCTTGGAAAGGGAGAGCTCCCGTCAACATTTCAAACTAAAAAGATAAAAACATTGAAAAACATCAGAAAAGATTAATTAGCAAGTTTGTATGAAAAAGGGAACATTGTACAGATCTATGTCCAATAAATGACGCAACGGATGAGGTCAAAAATAATAATAAACTTCTCTTAAACTAAGCAGATAATTGTTGAAGTTTTCAAATTATGAAATGGCTTTCACCAAACTATCACAATTGACAAAAGAATTACTTAGAAAATGAACCAAATCTAAAGAAAAAGAATTTATGGCACAAGACATGTGATAGTATAATCGATTAAGAGAAGCCTACTAACCATTAAGACACCATAAGACCACCAATCAGCAGGTGTGCCATGGCCCTTCCTGTTGACAACCTCTGGTGCCATATACTCAACAGTACCGCAGAATGAATATGTTTTTCCCTCATTG
Source organism: Berghia stephanieae (assembly GCF_034508935.2). Lineage (NCBI taxonomy): Eukaryota > Metazoa > Mollusca > Gastropoda > Nudibranchia > Aeolidiidae > Berghia > Berghia stephanieae. The sequence goes on from NC_088362.1 coordinate 83,064,721, forward strand.
AAGATTGACTCTTTGCTTAGCCCAAAGTCTGTCAGTTTAATGTGTCCTTCAGTATCCAAGAGAATACTGTTGAAAAAACAAACAAAACATAATTCTCAACTTTTATGCACAGAAAAATGTTTAAAATCTTAATATTCTTTAAATCGATATCAAATTTGCTAGTCGTCAAATACTTAACTAGTCACCAACAACAAAGTGAACAATGAAAAAATAGGTTAATATTTACTTTCCTACCAGATTATAGTCTCTTAAACACTGAACAATTATCGAAATATAAACTATACAATGATTATTCCTTTAACCATTATTAAATAAGTAGATATTATGACAAACCTAATGGCACAAAACCCAAATAATATTTTTATATAATGATCTTACTTTTCAGGTTTCAAATCTCTGTAAATGATACCTTGCGTATGAAGGTGATCTAATGCAAGGGCCAACTCAGCCAAGTAAAATTTGACGTCTTCCTCTGTGAACATTACCTACAGCAAAAAAAAAAATAATTTTTTTTTTTAAATAGCATCAATCAACTCATAAATATGCCAAAAGAATTTTTTTCTTTTTGGTTTGTTTTTAGGCATCTTACGTTGCTTGCAATAGTCAGATCATTCCAACGCCAGTACATGATAGAATTGTCAAAGCTTTCAATCACTTGAGAACATGTAAGAAAAGGGACTATTTCGACAGAGATCAGAAATGATTCCATGGATGATATATCCTTGTAGCTAGTTTGATTTGCCACACTGACTTTTTAAGATCCATCAGTAAAATGTGCACCTCAGATTTAAAGGACATTTACTTCTAAGGGAAAAAAATACAGTTTTTAACTTTAACTGACATTCTAAACACTCTCTTATCAAAGAACGAATGGACTGAGTTATGGCATTTAGACTTTAAATGGAGCAATTTCATACTTTCTTTTTTTTTTTTCTACAGTGTCTTGAATTTCACAAATCACTTCTAAACTAATATTTATTTCAATTCTATTAAGCCTACCTACCTCTTTTGACAATCGGGTGAACAGATCTCCTCCTCGCAGAAATTCCAGGATAAGGTACAACTTTCCCTCAGTTTGAAATGCTGTCAAAAAAAACCCCAAGAAATTAAAATTTCAAACATCGAAACAAATTTGAAGCATCTACTTTTTGAGAACAAATGTTTGTACATCCCAAGTCACTGGCCACTGAAGATTCAGTTAAGTCCAAGTAGTTCTTAACAACTACCCGGCCCATGGAGCGGGTGCACATATAACGATTTCTAAGTTGCTTTACTAACGATAGCAATTGCTTGCAATCCATGGGATAGGACCATAATCTATCGCTAAGTAATTTCTGACAGATCCAGCTAGCCAATCACGGCAAAGTTGACATGGGAGGAGGTCAAAATTTTGTTTAAAACAGCAAACAACTGTACCAAGGATTGATACAAGTCCCTTTTGTGTGTGTGAAGTAAATGCTCTACTACTGAGCAATCGAAACTCTAGAATATTCACTTCATGCACTACAAAGGATAAGATCATAACCACCTGAGTGACTCACTCTTGCATTCTGCACCATCCAAGCTGTGGGAATATATCTTGAAAAAAAAAAAAAATCTGCTTGTGACTATCCGACTCAAACATGGCAATCGATTAAAAGGTGGTATTTTTTGTATATTTTCACTGACCTGTTCCAAATGGATTGCTCATGTATTGATAGTAGTTAAAATATTTCCTTGATTCCCTGTGACTTTATTACATTTTCACGAGTATAACTTTTAACAACTATCTCTGTAGCAATCACCAAAAGATACAGGGAGTTCACGGTTAAAAATATACATTTTATGGCCCTAAAAATTTGAGAGGCATAATGGAAATGAATTTTGAGAAATATCAGCCACTGCTTCAACTGGAGTATTAATCCCAGTCCATCCAACCTACCGTAATGAAGCCTGACAATAAAGGGATGATTGACATCAGCGAGTATGTCCCTTTCCATCTTTGTTCGTTGACGATCGCGAACTGAAAATAAAATTTGCAAAGAAATTAACCAAAAGCGAGTATGAAATCGTGCAATTGTCAAATATAAACACCATACGACTTAGTATTATTTCAAGTCTCAAGTGGGTAAGCATAAACTTCATTTTAAAAAAACAACACACATTTATTTAGACAATATTCAATCCAAAATTTGCTAACATGCAGTACAAATGTCAAATATAAACCAGGCACAGCATAGTTTTACTTCAGGCATTATCATAAACTTGCTCAAGTTGTGCCAAAATATGAACTGGGCACAAATATGGTTTTACTTCCAAGTCTCAGATGTAAAGCATATACATGCTCAAGTTGTGCAATTGTCAAATATAAACAAGGCACAACACGTTTGCACTTTAAGTCTCAGTGATAAAGCATAAACCTGCTCACATTGTGCAATTGTCAAATGTAACCTAAAGAAGGCATGGCATGGTTTTACTCAGCATAAACTTTTTAAACTTATGCAATTGTCAAATATAAACAAGACATAAGATAGTATTTCTTTCAAGTCTCAGGGATAGCAACTTGCTCAAGTAATGCAAATGTCAAATATAATCAAGGCAAAACATGATTTTACTTCAAGCCTAAGGAATAAAGCATAAACTTAATCTAAGTTGGACAATTGTCAAACATAGACAAGGCACAACATTGTTTTACTTCAAGTCTCAGTGATAAAGACAATAAACATACCTTTCAATGTGGCCTTTTTCAGCACCTTCATGGCATACAAGGAGCCTGCATCTGGATTCGTTACTTTCCTTACAAGGAATACCTTAAAGGAGAAAAGACAAAAGTTTATACAGGAAGTAATATAAACCAAGTCTATAGTTGTCGTCATTTGACACAATTTCTTATGGCAGATGCACAGTAATATCAATAGAATTATACACTTGATGAACCATAACCTATCTTAAGAATAAGTAAGTAAGGACTAACAAACCCACATCTTGAGGCTAGGTAGGACGAGAACATTACAAATCATCCCAGTCTCTATCATATTCAACAGACACTAACTATTCTTTGGATAGGACACTAGTCTACTGCATGATACTTTCCATCAGATCTAACAGCAAAAAATCCAATCACTACTGTGTGGATAAAGGGAGTAAGAAAAAAAAAATTCCATCTGCACCCGAGAACAAGCATCCATTTAAAGTCAGACAAGTACTCTTATGTTCTACCACTGAGCCATCAGGATCCCCCCCCCCCCTCAACCCCATAATGGAATTGTACTACCACCTCGATTTTTCAGCCAAGCACAGATTAAAAGTGTGACTTCATAATCAAATAATTATTCAAATCAAAATCATAAATAGTGGCTAGTATATGAGGCAGAGTAAATAAAAGAAAGTAGATGCAATACTGTAACATGGGTAATTGCCAACCAAGTGGTAATGATGGTAACAATTTTTAACTTTTGAGAGATGAGATGTCAAAATAGATACAAAGTGTATTTATGTTTTAAAATTATAAGACTTTGCAAAAATAAATTATAACAAATCAAGTTTAAGTAAGTAAAAGCATTCTTTTTTAAAAATCAACTTAATGCAGACCTTTCCAAAGGAACCTTGGCCCAAGACTTTGAGGAGTTCAAAGTGGCTTGGATCAGCCTTTTCACCTTCTTTTGTCACATTTGTGATTTCTACTTCATTCAGTGCATCATCATGCTGAGGGATAAAAAAAATGGATGAATTGATAATTAAATATGATAACATTTATATAACTTAATTCCAAGGAATAACCATGCTCAATGCACTTCAATATGTTTCATTTATTCCCCTGCAGGCCATGTACCAAATGGAAGCAGCCATTTCATACAAAACATCGGCTAGGCATGCTTTTTTGTACTTAATATATGTCACTACCTATAGCCCGGTACCTACTCACACTCAAGGTCACAATGTCGGGACCAGAATTTTGCATGACCAGTGTTACTGTTACCCATATGACCACCTACCTTGCTTAACATGGCCTGACTTTTGTGACAAGACTAGCCAATGTATCATTGAGCCAGACAAATCAACTAATTTTAAAATATGTGCTTCACTTCAATCACATGCTATCTGAAACATATTCATGACACATCATCTCATAATGTCATACTATATTATGTTGGGGTGCTCTGATGCTGAAAATTGAATTTTGAGATTTTTCAATATTAAAGTGAGCTAAAATAAATGCCCTTATTGAAGAGTGATTTTTGGTACTTAAATTCAAAAAATCATTAAATTCCTAGATTTAATCATTTTTACATCATTATCAATTTTCTTAATCCACTTCATTCAGACATATTTCAAAAATTGATGCAAAGAAGTCTCATTTTTAAAATTAAATGATACTCATTCATACCTATTTGAAGTTAAATTCATAATTTTTCAAACTCCAGAATCTACAATCAAAATTATATTTTCAATAACTAACAGTAAACAGAACAGGTGCTGCAGCACTATGTTTAGAAAACCGAAAATAAAAAAATTAAAAACAAGAGCAATTAACACAATATCATCTTATAATTAATCAAAATCAACTACCTGATCATCAACAAGCATGTCCTCAGTACTGCCCGTCTAGAAAGAAGGAAAAAATAAAAATATAATCAGATTAGATTATAAAATGTAAAACCCGCAGAACTCAAATCACATTAATTCATTAACCATAGCCAATGTAAAAATTCCACAATTCCACGAGAATTGTGACAATGATAAAATGAACTGTAAGGTGTCGTGGATGGGGGGGGGGGGGGGGGGGGGGGGGGGGGGGGGGGGGGGGGGGGGGGTAACAGTTCTTTGCACTCAGAGAGGAAAGGTCCTCACCCACTCGGGGTTTTTTTCCTTTCATTTTTCGCATCATTTTCATCATCCTCCCCCCCCCCCCCCCCCATCTCTCTCTCTGCTGACCTTCCTTCCTGTTCCATCGTTCTCTTTTTCATTTCATAATCACCCTCTTTATTTTGTCTCGTCCTATTCACCATAGCTATCTCTATCTACCGGTCTATCCATTAAATCTTTTCTTTTAGTCTTCCTCCTCCCCCCCCCCCCCCCCCCCCACTCCTCTTATCTTTCTATCTACCTCCTCCCTGTTCCACCAATCTCTTTTAAATTCTATAGTCAATCTTTTTATTTTATCTCGTCCTCCCATCCCGGTAACCATCTCTATCTATCTGTCTTGGTAACCATCTCTATCTATCCATCTATCCACTAGCTCTTTATTTTATCAACACTTGTTCAACGAATCATTCGAGGCAAGCGCAAGGTCACGTCGACGCTAACAACACCACAACCTCCTCGCCTGTGACCACCTCAAACAATTATCGACCGAATCTGATAAATTAAATTATTCATTTCTCAAATATCTCATAAAATTAAGTAGATAATGAAGCGAGATATTTAAATTTCCTGCAACATCAACTCAAACAACAACTGTGCAGCGTAAGCGGACATTTTGCATATGTGATTTTTGAGGACCAATGAGAGAGAAGGATTCAAGGGGTTGTTCGTTGGTACAAGGCCTACTTCTGTTTACATAACTGGAATTTGACTACACTCTTTTTGAGGATATAATTCGACCACTAGATGGGGTCAAATAGCATTGCAAAGGTTGGAATGGAGTCCCCCTTTGAGAAAAAGTTATAAGTTACCAGATTGGTGTCCTTTTGCCAATTAGAGAGTCGTTAACGGAATTCAAAATGATCCCTCTTTCAATGGGTGAAAACAGGGTATACTCTTTAAAAATTAATTATATATACTTCAATACTGTTTTTAATGAAAAAATTATGATTTTATGATAGAAAAATAACTTTAAAAGTCAAATTGAAAAAAAGCATTTTGACTTTTTCAGTCACTTTTCGGATATAATGGCCGTTTTCTCAGTTCAGCAAGATGTATCTTCCGGACCAAACCATCGCACAACATCACAAATAAGGTAGTCCTGTTAGCCATAAGGCAAATGGAGCTGAAGTTAATTCTTGTTTCGGTATCATGGCATGAATGGCTTGTTACTTTATTAAAAGGACACTAGCTCACCATGGAGGATTTTCCTTCAATCTTCCATGTGAAGGGAAGAGAAGGACTGAAAAAAAAGTCTGGCATAACACAGGATGGAGCCTGGCTTGCTGCATGTCAGATGAATGCTGACTGATTGACCTACAGTCTTCATTATACGAAAACACTTCGCCTACTTTGCTCTATGAATGGCTATAGAGGTTCTAAGCAAAAGATTGACCTCTATTTTAAAAAGAAATAAAAAAAAAAAAAAAATCCATTATGATTGGCTCTATTTTTTTACAAAGTAAAGAATATTCTATAAAATATAATATATACAATGAAACTAATCTCAACACAAAGTTGAAGTGTAAGTGAGCAAAGAATACAGAGACAAGCCAACAAGCAAACCAACAAAGTGTGCAACAATTCCTAGTAATATTAATAAAAAATGGATGTTTTTGGAAGTGGATATGGACTTTTTATACATGTTTTGGTATGGAATAGCAAAGATATTGTTGCTACAGGTCTCTCACAATAAATTTTTAAGCAGTTTAGAGAATTTTACCAATTCGCCCGATGGTTAAATCTGATGGAAATGAGCTTTAGGCTAAACATTTTCAATTCAATTGAAAATAATCTGTATGAACTTGTCTTAAGTTTTAAGTATAAGAAAGTGAAATTCCTTTACAAAGAAAAATATTTTCCTCGATAGTCAAATGAAACTGGGGACGGTCATAAATTTAAAAAAAACTCTCTCGACTTCCCTTAGGCAGATTTGTCCTAATTGACCGACTACTAACTTCACGATTCACACGTCTCATTCATTCATCGCCAGCCATAAAATTAAAATTCTTGTTTATTTTTATCATTTTATGATGTGTTGGGTTGATGTACAATCACGCTGGAATAAAAATTATCTCAACAATATCTCCAAGATTAATAGCTAAGTCAGATATCAATTTACTGTGAAACACTTTGAAGAGGAAGTTAAGAGTGAGTTCACACTATACTATCTTCTACTGCTAACAACTAACAACACCATTGGCGGGTGTCTAGAAGTAGAGAAGTAGAGCAAGATTGGAAGATGAGATGAGTAAACAAGGAAAAGGAAATAAAAAGGAAATCGAAAACAACAAAAAATATAAAAACCAAACAAAACCAAAGTTCAGAGTCTCTAGTGCATTTTATCGACAGAGAATAGTATTTGCTGCCCGTGTACACGAAAGACGGAGATCATAGTCGTGAAGTGTGAAAAATAGCAGAGGAAGTCAGCAATCAGGCCACTTGCATCGGCCTCGGCGCCGTCGATAATCAAGTCACAAGTTATGAATGAAATCAAACGGGTTAACACAGACATGTTCTACAAAACATTTTAGGCATCTAAATAGAATGTAAATATACCTCAGCATCGTGTGCTACTTCCATTCGGCGCCATGGGTCGGCGTTTAATGCCAGAGGCATGGCTGGATTATAAATCGGAATTTTGACAGTTGAGCCGAAGTCAGTCCCTGCAGCAGACTGTGTCAATCGAACAATATGGCCGTCATTGACGAACTATGGAACCAGATAAATTTGGTGTTATCAAGAAATTTTTTAATGGGCGAATTATTTTTTAAAATCAAAATAATTCTTAAACTAAATTTTGATGGTCAACATATCATCCAAAAAAATATTATCCAGAACGTGATTTTATATCTAATGGTAGAAAATCGAAGACTTAATGGTTACATGTTTGTCTTCAAAGCCAAGACGGACCCAATTCAAATGTTTGGATGCACAAGATCATTGAAAGCTGATGAGCTGAAATGAGCTCAATACTAACAAATAATTTAAAATCATATTATGGATGAACTATTGGTTGATTTATAATAATACTTATGCTTAAACTATGTATCTAGCATAGTAATCTTGAAAACCGTAAGTTACTATATCATTTTGCTGAAATGTGTCAATCTGGTAAATCCCTTCACCGTGAGCTTGGTTGATACATCCTGTTGCGTAGTGCACAGCATTCCACACATTGTTGCCAAGCCATTGAGAAAAAATTCTAGCGTTGGCGTGAGAATTCCATTTATTGATTTCGGGGATTTTGTCGTAAAATCTAATGACCAGCTCATATCGACGAATGATATAACAAAAACAAAATTAGACAGAGAGGAGAGAGAAAAAAAAAGAAGAAGAAAAGACGGGAGCGACTCAACAATAAAGCCTGGTAGCATAAAAATAAATTATGCCTGCTGATTTTTAAGGGGGAAAAAAATAAAATCTGGCATCAGATGAATGTACAAATGCATGTAGAGGTCTAAATTATGGCATAATATTTTTTTTTTTTTTTAATGATTCAAAATAAAGAAAAAAAAAGGAGTAGAATTGAAAGGGAAATAATTGATCAGGAGAGTATGCTGTTTTGAAAATCTTAATATCTTAAAAGAATAAAAAATGAACGTGCGTTATCAATTATCAACAACAATGTGCGCGGCGGAAGAATAATTAGTAATATTATGTCTAATATGATGTGCTTTACTTTCGATTTACAAAACAAATAACATAAACACATGCTCATGGAAAATATTGCTTATAGTGATCACAAGCTATTAAAAAAGAAACCAACAATAATGATGAAATAAAAGCCAATAATAATCGAGCGAATATATATATATATATATATATATATATATATATATATATATATATATATATATATATATATATATATATATATATATATATATATATAATAGCCTATTCAAATTATATTGGTATTAATACTTAACGTATAATGATATTTATAATCAAAATGGATTTACCGACGATTAGGTAACGAACGTATTTGCAGGTCTGATGACCGTACACAATCATGGGCTTGATTTAGCATTGTGGAATCGACAATAATTTGCGTTGGTTTGAGAGTGCAACCACGAGCCAATTACGATGTGTACTTATGATAGGATCTGAGGAACAAGGAATTATGGTCTTATTGTTGTAAAAACTAACGCAAAATATTATTCATGACAACAATGTTAAATTAAGCCTAAAATAGGCCGATATTCACCTTGCTCTGTAACAATTTGGGTTATCATGCCTGCAAATGTGTACCTACACATTGGGGGCTACCAATGAAACTTAAAACATGAATTTAATTAAGAAAAGAGGGTAGTATATCTGCATTTCATTGTTATTGTTTTTATAATACTAATATATTATGATGATAACGTCCAATAATTAAAACTCAAATTGAATTATGACCTCTATCTCCGATTAATTAATTATTATTTTTTTTGTGTGTGGCTGGGGGAGGAAAAGGGCGGGGGGGGGGGTTATTTATTATTATTATTATTATCATTATTATTATTATTATTATCATTATTATTATTATTATTATTATTATTATTATTATTTATTATTATTAATTATTATTATTTATTATTATTTATAATTATTGTTTATTATTATTATTATCATCATTATTATTATTATTATTATTATTATTATTATTATTATTATTATTATGATAATCTCTACGAACTCAACCACAAAGATGTATTTCCCTTTCATTGTTTGTCATGCACCACAGAACAAAGTGTCAATTATAAATGTAGACAAGAGTTCAGCGATTATCTTCATGCTTCGGAAAAAAAAGATCAATAACCATGTTGGTTGCAGAATTATCGGTTTGACGTTTTTGATTCAATTAACTTGTTTTTGAAAGATATTTTGCATAATAAAATATAATTTTGCCATTTTATTTCAAAATAAAATAAAGGATGACGACGATGATGATGATATGATGATGATAACGATGATGTTGATGATGATGATGATGATGATGATGATGATGATGATGATGATGACGATGCATGATAATAATAATAATAATAATATAATGAAGAGAAGAAGAAGAAGAAGAAGAAGAAGAAGAAGAAAGAAGAAGAAGAAGAAGAAGAAAAGAAGAAGAAGAGAAGAAGAAGAAGAAGAAGAAGAAGAAGAAGAAAGAAGAAGAAGAAAGAAGAAGAAGAAGAAGAAGAAGAAGAAGAAGAAGAAGAAGAAGAAGAAGAAGAAGAAGAA